>NC_135787.1:105888055-106217500 GCF_051106095.1 Pogona vitticeps | reverse complement strand
CATGAATATGGCTAAATAAGGTTTGTTCAACATCAGTCTTGTGTGATAATTATCCAGTCTATTATCCCAGAGAGATGGCTTTAAAAGATCTCTGGGGCACAGGGGGATCTGTCCTTCATACATCGTCATCTGCATTTATACCCCACTTTTTCACCACAGAGCTATGCTCAATATAGCTTACAATCAGCATAAAAGAATGAAAACAAGGTCAGCAAATTTAAACTTAAAATTGTTAAAATCAGATAAAACCAACCCTCTTATTAAAAAAACCCATTGAAATAAATTATGTGTGCAGTGAAAAACAGCATAGCAGATTCAGCATTACATGTCAGTTTTACAAAGATGTGTTTTTAGACCCTACCTAAAAGCAATGAGAGTACAAACTGGTCACAACTCTGAAGGGAGTGCATTCCACCATGTAGGACCCATGTGGGTGACTTCAGATAGGCACCCTTCAAGGTGCTACAGTGAGGACTGTACTGTACATATGAATCAGGGCTGTGTGAGATTAGGGATGTTTGTTGGCAGCCATCATGGCACCCTCCGTGTGTTTTTCCTATGGTTATAGTGAGAAAATAACAACTGAAACCTGCATGTTTAGAAATAGTATGCCTGGAGCTTGAGGAGCTTCAAGGAAGGAAGGAAGATCACTTTCTTTCAGGTGGTATAGCATTTAGACAGTAATTCGTTATAGTTACTGATTAGAAATTTATTTATTTAAAATATTTTTACCCTGCCTTTCTCCTTGAAAAGGACCCCAGGGCAGCTTACAACAATGAAAGACAATATTTAATGTTGAAAACAGTGAGTATACAACAGTGGTTAATATCATTAAAATATGGTATTTTAAAAAATGGGAACTATTAGTAAAGAGGCATCTTACATCAATTAACAGGCAATATTAAGACAAAGATCAAGAAGCATACAAAAATTTTGAAAATGTCACACTGAGAAATGGAAAACACAAAAATGGAAAACACAAGTAGTACTAACAATCCAGTCAAAGCAGTAATACATAATTATCCATCTAAAAATCACACACTGGTAGCTGGTTACTGAGGGAAGCCTTGCCTGAAGATAAACATAACATGTTACTTTTTATGTTACTTGTTTAACTTTTTTTAATGCAATTTTAAATGTTCCTTCCAGTCTGAGCTGACAGCACTGGGATAAATGGACTGAAGTTTGGAGTCACCTTTGTCATGTTCTACTAGAGTGCTTCCTGGGGTATCTGGCTGAACTCTGACCTAGAGAAAGCTAGGTTAGATGGGTTTTTGGTATGACTGAACATGAAGGCTCCTCTTTTCAGTTTACTTGCTCCAAGTCATCTCATTCTGTTTCAAGTTGTTTAGTGGGATCCACTGGGAAGTAATCCAGCCACTTTTTCCGCATGTGGTAAAGTACCTACCTAAATATCCCTGCATCCCATTGCTTTATTATATTTGTGTGTAAAGGAAATCAGGACATTGTTAAGAATGGAGTAGAATATTTTTTTGGCTAGCCAATGTCCCCCCCCCCCGTCCCCACAAACAACGCAAAAACTCTTTCACAGATCCAAAGAGTCATTCTTTCACATGTTAACTCAACATAAAAGCAATTCCCCAAGTTGCTTTCTGACATTAAAACACATGTATGCCCATCTTGCATATTACTCAAATCACAATTCAAACAAACTGCAGCACGAACGGCCTCCTTGATTCACAGCAAGGGGGTGAGCTGTGCAGTCTTGAGTGGGTTGAACTCGGCTGGGCCCATGGCAGGAGGGCGTCACAGATGCTGCTTGAAGTTCTGTGAATGATGTGCTTGGGAGACCTATATATTTGGACGCCTCCTAAGGTTTTCTGGTGTTGGGAGGTGATCTATGCCCATAACTCTGCATTAGCATTAGATTAATGGGTAGTGTTACATTAACTCCATCTGCCTAAAGCACTACGTAATGACAGCAGATTATATTAGAAGCACAGCACACTGAAGAGTTGAGATTTATGAACTCTGAATTTCCCGGGAGCAATTATATTCCCGGCTTAATTTTGTCACCTCAGCAGATGGAAATGAAATAAGAGTGTTTTTGTAAGTGCTGAGCATTTCCAGTTAACTTTGCCCAATGTTCCTGCTCAGCTCTTCATACTCATTATTCCTATATTAAAGAGGGCAAAGTAATTCAGCCTTTTCTTTTCTTTTCTTTTCGCTTTGTGGTTTTCCTTCTGAACCTTCGGAGCAAAGGAGCTGGGGTGCTCAGAAATCATTGTTACCTTTCAAAAATTGCTCATAGTTTTGCATGAAAATCTTATTTTTTCCTCACCTCACCTTCACTTATCGTAAAAAGAAAGGTAAAGATTCCCCTTGACAATTTTTGTCCAGTCGTGTTCGACTCTAGGGGGCGGTGCTGATCCCCGTTTCCAAGCCGTAGAGCCAGTGTTTGTCCGAAGACAATCTTCTGTGGTCACATGGCCAGTGCAACTTAGACACGAACACTGTTACCTTCCCACCAAGGTGGTCCCTATTTATCTACTTGCATTTGCATGCTTTCGAACTGCTAGGTTGGCAGGAGCTGGGAGAAGCAACGGGTGCTCACTCCGTCGGGTGGATTCGATCTTACAGCTGAAGAGTTACAGACCTTACAGCATAGAGGCCTCTGTGGTTTAACTCGCAGCACCACCACGTCCCTTAACTTATCGTACCTCTTCCCAAATCCCAAGATTACAGCAAGTGAGGATCCTGGTCCCATGAGCATTCAGATGTCTTGAGGGCTAACAGATGGTTAATGTTAGGTTTAGGGTGAAATTTACATGCCTTCTACTGTCTATACTGTTGGAGTTTTTCCAACCTCACATGCTACCTTTAGTAGGTTTGGCTGGGAGGGACCTTTCTGGACCGGGGTGACTGTCAGTCTGTCCAGCTGTTCTTTTTCTGCCTCTGAATTCAAAGAAAGGCCTGCTTCTCTGTTCAGTGCTTTCGTCCTCTCTTGAGTCTGTTGAAGCTTGTTACTGAAAGCAGTCATGTCTGTCAGTTTGCTCTGGATCTTTAATTAATGAAACATTTTTATTTTTTTTCCTCCTTCAAATGTCTCAGAGTGAGTTACTGTATTGAGACTGTAAGTGTCAGTTAATTAGAAAAAGGGTGGGCTACTCTGGGGAACTTGAAGCTATTTTGATTTGTGAATCCCTGCATTTCTGCTGTGCAGCTAGAAGAATTTAACCCAAAATACAAAACTCAGCAACATCCACTGAGAATTTCATTGTCACTCCCCTATCAGGTCTTGGCCAGAGAGGTCATTGTCGGGGGGGGGGGGTTATCATCAGAGTGTTCATCATCAGGGGAAAACCTCAAGCCCCCAGATGGAAGCCCTCCTTCACTGCCAGAACTACAGGGGGCCAAGGCAGAGCCTGAGATCTCTGGAGGATAACTGGGAATCCACCTTTTCAAAATGAAGTGCAACAGAAGACACCTTGGGAATAGGACTTCCTGGGTGGGTGAAGCTGCGAGAGGGAGTCTCCCAGCCGCCACCACTATATAAGAAGAACACTTGGCTGCCCTAACAATAGTTGGTGAAAGCTGCATAAGGGTTTTCCTGGCCTCTTTTTGATCTCCCTGGCCTTTGCTCTCTCACTTCTGTCTTGTCCGTGCTCTGATTTAGGGATGGAGGTCCTCACTCATCTCATTTAGATATGCAAGAGTTAAAAATGCATTGTTTCTTTCGCTTTGCCCACTAGCCTGCAAGGTGTTTGCAGGTCTTATCAGCAAGAGTTCACACAATTTCAAGAATTATTGTCCGTAAATGGCTCTCTTGCTACTGTGTCTGGTTTCCTACTCTGCCTGTTTTAGGCTGCGCTGATTCGGATGCTCTTTTCATGGCTGCCATTGCTGAAGGGAGAAAGACAACAGGAGACCAGCACCCACCCCATCTCACCCCAATTCTTCTTCATTTGCCTACCCTCTCCCACATTTTGGGGCACACAAGCAACAAGACAGGAATTGGCTCAGAGCAAGCATTCACTCCAAGTGGTGATGATGATGCCGGCTGACAGAGCTTCTTTGTTTAACTCCTTCCATTTTCCTCACCTCCAGCCCTGATTCATCTCCCTCCCATTTTTCTGTTTTGGATTTTGACGAGAAAGGGGAGGGGAAAGGGCTGAGAGGAGAGGATAAAAAGGAGATTTGTATTGACCACACCTCTGTGTTTTTCCTGTGTGACTCTGACATTGGTGCCTGCTCCATCTGAAATCCTGCCTGCCTGCCGCTGCTAAACTAGGAAGATGGGAGGGAAATGAAGCTGTGGTGGGATAGAGTAAGTTGAGAGGAGCAATATAAGTAAGTGGGCAGACTGTATCACCACTGAAGTGAGGACACCATCTGTGGTCTCTTTCTTCTGTACAGCTAGCAGGGTTGAGCTGCAGGATACAGCAGCTGAGTCTGAAAAAGAATACGAGGGAGGAAGAGAGACCACATGCCTGTGTCCCCTGCTGCGTCCCCCACCCTCCCATCCCCAGTGCCTCATAGAAACAAATGAGGAAAAAATAACATTTTCCACAGAAAGTTTCTATAGATTCAGGAAACTTCATCAAAAAGAAAGTCTCTAGTCTTTGTCTCTGCTCTGCAAAGAGAAATCTTGCAAGAATCAGCCTTTTCTTATCAGATGTGCCAAGACAGCTTTGCTTTTCCATAATGAACAATCACTCTGTGGATATTCTTCACATCCCTGCTCTCATTTACAACCCGTTAGGAACCTGCTACTTTAAAAGGTTTCAGCTTGATTCATGTTCTTCCATGTCCCCTAATCTCAGAACTGCCTTGTTAGTTGATCCATTGGATCCTCTCCTGGCTTTCTGCTTCCTATGCAGCTGTCTACCTGACGGGGGTCACCTCAAGGCTGCACTTGGCACTTGCAGCCGGGATCCTCCTTGAATGGGGCCAATATACTGGCAGCCAGATTGCATCACCTCTACTTCTCAGCCTTGTGGTTCTCTAAAAATTGTTGTGCGACACATTTGGTCCCAATACATTACACTGACTAGACTTTTTAAAAAAAGAAACGACCATAATCAAATAACAGAATGTATTTGTACAAATCAATTTTGTCCCAGTCATTTTTTGGCTACTTACGGGGTGTGTGTGGGGAGGGAGGGAATTACATGCCAAGTAGCTGATAGTTGGGGACGTTCTTTATAACTCTTTGAGGTGACAACATTGCATTCTCTGTGAAATCTGGCTAGTCCTGGTATATGGGAGCTAAATTATCACCATATTTGCATTTATAGCTATTAATTAGCATATGTAAATAGTATATGATTCTGCATCCTCTTGGGGGCTGATGCACTTCCTCCTTTTTGACAGTGTGGAACTGGCAAAGCCCAACCCTCTTGTGTTCACATCTTAGCAATCCAGTTGAGTCTGACAAAGCTCAGTTCTGCAGCTAGTGCAGCATTTGGTTTCTCTGCATTGTTTTTTGCTGTAGACACAGATATACTGTATAGCATCAAAAATATAATTTCAGCAGAAGCACCAAGCAGAAGGAACAGGTAGAAAGCAGAACAGAGATATACTTTTAATTTATACTAAACGATTAGCTGTAATAATCTCTTCACACACACACACACACACACACACACACACACACACAGAGAGAGAGAGAGAGAGAGAGAGAGAGAGAGAGAGAGAGAGGGAGGGAGGGAGGGAGGGAGGGAGAGAGTGAGAGAGAGAGAGAGAGAGAGAGAGAGAGAGAGAGAGAGAGAGAGAGAGAGACCAGAGCTTTGTTCTGTAATAGCAGAAAATATTTTTCTGAGCATTACATATTTCAAAATCCTTCATGTGCAATCAGCAGGTCTCTAAACCATAACCAAGTGAGTCTGCCCTTTTGAGCATAACTAAACAAGGATAGAGCAGCACTCATGCTGATATATCACATTTTCATGCAAACAATAGTTAGGCCTGAACAGTGGGAAGGCTGTTCATATATTTATCCAGGCTATGAGGTGTGTTTTGATACATGCGGTTGCGCACAGGCGTTCAAGCCTCTTGTTTGTTTTTCTTCCTGTCTTTCTGTGTAATGGCTTGAAGTCCTACAGTTATTTTCTTAGCTTCTGAGAGATCTCTAGCTAGCAGTGATACAGCACAGAGTGTCTTTTGCAATGCCTACATTTTTCCTATTTGACTCACAGAATTGCTTGTGTTTATAAGCTATCTCCAGGGTAAGAATAATAACATGCCGTCCAAGAGTACTTGTGACACTATTAGAAAGGATAGCTTTCAATTGGATTTGTTCAAAGCATGAACAATAGAAAATGTAATGCTTGTGGTGAAAGGCAAAGTGTATGCCAGATTGTAACGATGAACCATCATTAGCATGATGAATATGATTTCTTCACTGGCAGCAGTTCTTGAAAAATATTGTAAGAAGAATCATTGAGACACTCAAGAGTTTAAACATCTTCTTCAAAACTGTGCATCAATTTCTTGTGAGTAGTTCCAATTTATATGCTGTTATTAAAAGCGTGCTTCAAGCACTCTCTAATTAATGTCCCAAATCCATATGGCTGATGATAGTTACTCTGCATCCAGTGTGGTTTTGTTTTAACCTGTGCCGTCAAGGTGTAGATGGTCTACAACTCCTATAATTCTTGCACTGATTGGAGTACATGGACATTTGAGTCCAACAATATTTGAAGGACCAAAATTGAAGGTACGAGGTGTTTGGATCAAAACTAAGAAATAAAAAGAACATTTTAAAATATGTTATAGTGTTTCTGGCAATATCTATACCACCTACCATCAGTATTCCTAATGACTCCATTCAGGATTATAGCAAGGAAAGATAGGAGAAGTCTGTACAGTGGTACCTTGACTAACAAAATTAATCCAGATTGGAACAGTGGCCGTAACTCTAAATTTTCATAAATCAAAGCACCAGTTCCCATTCAAATGCATGGGAATGGGATTAATCCGTTCAAGCATTTAAAAAAAAATCAACAAAAATTTTCTGAAGCACACAGAAAGCCCCATCGGAAGGTGCTGGGGCTTAAAAAAACCAACCAAAAATAAACGCAGCAAGCCCCGAAGGCTGCAAAAGAAAAACAAAACAAAAACAAACAACACAGCACAGAAACATAACCCCCCTCAGCCGAAACCCACTCTGCAAAACCCACCCAGAAGTTTCTAAAAAGCAAAAAGCAGCACCTTACCAGGCAGATTGAAGTCTCCTCCGATGGCACTCATTCCCTGGCGGATGGCGGATGGTGACAGGCCCCGGCTGGCCAGTGCGTAGGGCAGCCAAGGCGGCAGGCGCCCTTACTCATGAGTCAACCCATGCCTTTGGCGGGCCTCACTCATGAGTAGACCCACACCAGGGATGGGCAGGGAGCGCACCGGCTTCCCACACCCGGCAGTGAACTTGAGCCACCCCGCTTCTCCTCCCTCCTCCTGCACCGCCGCTGCATGCCCTGTCCATGGAGGAGCCCCTCTGACCCATCCACCCCAGCCCATCCAAGGGCCTTCAGGGGCCCTTACTCATGAGCAGACCTGCACCTTCAGTGGGCCTTACTCATGGATAGACCCACACCAGGGATGGGCAGGGAGCACACCGGCTTCCTGTGCCCGGCGGCAATCCAGAGCTGCCCCCGCCTCTCCTTCCTCCTCCTGCCCTGCAGGAGTAAAAAAGTTCCCTAACCCCCCTGCTCTAACCGTTGGGGCTAAAGAGCTACAAAGAAGCAGCCTCTTCGCCATCAACGGTTTGAATTTCCCACTTTTCTCCCCCCCCGCCTTTTTCTGTTCTTAGGTCAAAGCTCCACTCACAAGCTGAAGCAAAAGTTTGCGAGCAGAGCTGTTCGTAAGTCGAAATGTTCGTAGGTAGGGGCGTTCATAAGTCGAACTAAAATTTCAATATACCAAAATCTGCTTTAAAATCAAAAGAAGGTATTTTAAAAAGATTAGCAAACACCAAAATAGTAATTTAACTTTCACTTCTTTGCTTTTCCAAATTGGTGTATTGTCTAGAATGTCATAAGTAGTTCAATTCTGTATACATCTACTCATAAGTAACTCATTAAATCTAGGGTTGCCGTAGCCATTTTTGCCAAGATTTATTCCTGAGCAACCACATACAATATTGTGCTGCAATTGTGTTTAGGTTTTGTGGAATACATCATTTG
The DNA here is from genome assembly GCF_051106095.1 of Pogona vitticeps. Classification (NCBI taxonomy): domain Eukaryota; kingdom Metazoa; phylum Chordata; class Lepidosauria; order Squamata; family Agamidae; genus Pogona; species Pogona vitticeps. The sequence continues at coordinate 106,209,356 of NC_135787.1, read as the reverse complement.
ACTTGAGGCTCCACTTGTGGCCACCAATTTAGAGGAAAACAAGATGATGCTTGCAAAGAAGAAAAAGAAGAAGAAAGGAAGAAGAATGGAAAATAACAACCCGCCAACACTGGAAGAATGGAGCATTTGGGAAGGGATATATCATTTGGTTTTTTTAAAATAAGTCAGACACCGCAGAATTAATTAATTAAATGAGAACTAGGTAATACTTCTTTAGCTATTGGATGTGAATAGCCCTAATGGGAATTTTAGGCATGAAATCATACAGGAATGCCTGGGTCAATATAGTAAAGATGGATAGGTCAAATAGCATCCCAGCAGTATAAGCCTAGAAAAATTCTCAGTGTTAATAAGACCCAGACCTTCTATCTGCATGTGAAGCATTTTGTGTGTTGGTAGTATGCGTCTGTTGAGAAAGAATAGGAAGAAGCATAAACTGTGCAAGGTTTTTGGGGTGTTCTTTGGGGATTCTATATATTAGTATAATGGCAGACAGACAGACAGACAGACAGACAGACAGACAGACAGACAGACAGACAGACAGACAGACAGACAGACAGACAGACAGACAGACAGACATAGATAGATAGATAGATAGATAGATAGATAGATAGATAGATAGATAGATAGATAGATAGATAGATAGATAGATAGATAGATAGATAGATAGATAGATAGATAGATAGATAGATAGATCAATGTACATTTTCTTACCAGAGCAGTGCTATGTTGCTAAGATGGTGGTAATGTGGAGATAGAGTCCTTTGTGACCATTTATTTTATTCATTCATTTAAAATGTTTATGTGGTGCCTTTTCCTAAGGTTCCAAGGCACCTTACAGTATTAAAAGAAACAATTATTACAAAGTATTAAACAGATATTAGAACTCATAAATAAGAACAATATTAAACCACAAGTAAAACAACAGAATAATATAATCCCCTTTTTAAAAATCCCTTTGGTCAACCAGTCATTTAGAGGAAAGAATGCCTGAAGAAAAAGGTCTTTGTCTGCTTGTGGAAGGACAGCAAAGATGAGCCAGCCTGGCCTCCTGTGGGAGGGAATTCCAGAGTCTGGGAGCAGTGACAACAAATATGACTGTGAGGGGGGTGGGACTGAGAGAAAGGACTCTCCAGAAGACCTTAATATCGGGGTAGGCTTTTAAAGGGAGATATGGCCATCTACGGGAGTCCATCTAGAGTCTCTCTTACTAATAGGCATGATCTTTTATGCAGGAGTTCCCAGATAAGGTTTTGCTATATCTCTCCTTCTTCTGAAGTCATCTGAAGCATGTATACACAAGGGATCTGCTCAAAGTTTTAATTTAAAAAAAAATTCACTCATCCCTATATGTGATTTTCTGTCACATGTTCTTGATTCTGCCGAAGCAAAATCTCTTCTGGCTGTGAATTTACAGAGTAAGCAGATTATAATAACCTACTGATATGGCAGCTTCTGGACAGGCCAAGGCAGATACAGTATAGTCTGCTTTAAACAAGCCCAAAATAATCAGGACCTTGGACAGAGAAATATCCTCAATCATAGAAGGGCAGAAGGGCTGGCCTCCGGGAGCAATATGAAGGCTAGAGAGACTCGTTCTGCTGTTGGCCTCCTATATATGAGTGGGAATACTGCCTTCTACAGCAGTTGGTTTCTATGGTAAGGCAGGGAATGATTGGAACTATCCTTAGAGTAAGCCTTCTAGCTCTGCAAATGGAAACAGCTCTGTAAATGGAAATACTGGGAGAGATGGCAGATGTGACTCCCCTACATACTGCATATACACCACTTTGTGCTTATCTGTAGACCAAGACCAGAGAACATGGCATTCCCCATCCATCCTCCCATCCATCACTGTATCCATCTCTTTTCTTCCTTGCTTATCTGTCCTACCCCAACAGCCCTGTCTCTTTCTCTCTCCGTCTATCATCTCCTTCTTCCATGAATCACCATTGCCTTCCCCACCCCAATAAATGAAGAGATGAGACACAAGAAGTGGAACACAAATGGGCCACAAATATATTAACCCCAAACCTCCTGGGGGGGCGGTCTAAGGCAGTGCATTAACCTGAAATCAGGAGCAGGTAAACCATTCTGCCCCTCTCCTATCCAGAATGTGCAAGTCCCTCGCCCCGGGGCCCTGTTGTATATTGCCAACCTTGCCCTAACTAGGTTTTCCAGGAAGACACTATCAGCTCCATTTCCAGGCCAAATCCCAAGATTTAAGGCTGGTTGTTGCCAGGGACGTGGTGGCGCTGTGGGCTAAACCACAGAAGCCTGTGCTGCAGGGTCAGAAGACCAAGCAGTCGTAAGATCGAATCCACGCGACGGAGTGAGCGCCCGTTGTTTGTCCCAGCTCCCGCCAACCTAGTGGTTCGAAAGCATGCAAATGCGAGTAGATAAATAGGTACCATCTCGGTGGGAAGGTAAACAGCGTTCCGTGTCTAAATCACACTGGCCATGTGACCACGGAAAGATTGTCTTTGGACAAACGCTGGCTCTATGGCTTGAAGAGCGGGATGAGCGCCGCCCCCTAGAGTCGGACACGACTGGACAAAAAAAATTGTCAAGGGGAACCTTTACCTTTACCTTACCTGTTGCCTGAGGCTGCTTCAGCAAGCCATCCTTGCCCATGTCCCTGATTAGCAGTACCCAAGCAGGGAACCCAATCATACCCTGGTGTTCTATGGATTCACTGCTACCACTCATCTCCCAGCACTACCTGCCAAATTATGACCTATTCAGCTTGTCCCTGCCCCCAGATTCACCCATTGTGCCCTACAGAAATGAGAGAGAGGCAAAAATCATTCAGGTCCCTTTTGTTCAATATGTCTGTCAAGGAACCTGAGCCCAGAATTCTCATCTGGCCTTACAGACAACCAGGAACCTCACTCTGGCCTACCAGGTGGGTGCATAGGTTGTTCAGCCAACAGCAAAAGAGGGTCAGAATTGTGGTGGAGCTAGCCTTTAAGGTTTTGCCCCCCCATCCCCAACAATGCCCACACTCTGATGTGTTATGTACATCTGCCCTACCTCCAGATTACTGGAGTGGGGAAATGCTCCCCTCCCTCCCAGCTGCATAGGAATGGGAGTATGGAGATATTATTCTCTGAAAACAACCATATTTCCATTCATCCCCCCCGTATCCTTTCATCTCCCTTTCTATCCATCTCTCCCTTTACTCACCCATTTGCTTCTTCCATTATTTTTCTTTCCATCCATAGCTTTATCTCCTTTTCAGTGCATGCCTCTCCTCTCCATGTAGCTCTCTGTTTTCCCCATTTCACCCCATATTCATCCAGTCTTTATTTCCCTTCAACCCTTCTCTCCCCCTCCCCTCAGTCTCTCATGGCATCTCTCTCCATTCATCCTCTCCCCTGCCATTACCATCTCCCCCCCAGCCATTGTCATCTCCCTAGCTATATCTTCTGTGCTTCTCTATCTTCCCCTCTCCTCCAAGTTCTCTCAGTTACAGTATGGTGGGTTAAAACAATCTAACCTTTCTACCTGGCTACAACAACTGGAAAGTGAAAATGAGAAGGAATGAAAACAGAAGAAGAAGAAGAAGAAGAAGAAGAAGAAGAAGAAGAAGAAGAAGAAGAAGAAGAAGAAGAAGAAGAAGAAGAAGAAGAAGAAGAACAACAACAACAACAACAACAACAACAACAACAAGAACAACAACAACAACAAGAACAAGAACAAGAAGAACAAGAACAAGAAGAACAAGAACAAGAAATAATGTCTGGATAATAGATGTTGCAATTCCAGGGGATACCAGAATTGAAAGTAAAGAATCTGAGAAACCAACAAAATACATATATCTGGCAATTGAAACATCTCGCTTGTGGATGAAGCACGCTTTAGTGGTCCCTGTAGTTATTGGGGCTTTGAGAACAAGATCAAGAAATTTCACACAGTGTAATAAGCAGTTGAATATTTCAGAAATAACACCATCAGAGCTACAAAAATGGCAATAATAGGAATGGCACACATATTGGATCCATATTTAACACATATTTAGATTTTTGGTTAAAATTTGTATTTGTTATATACACCAGTCAATGTTTTTATAATTTTGATTGACTGTTCCTGCTACGTATATTTGAATAATAATAATAACTGCTGGATAGCTCAGTGGCTTAGACATCTGGCTGCAGAGGCAGAGGTTGGGAGCTTGATTCCCCACTGTGCCTCCTTGACTAGGGCCAGACTCAATGATCCACAGGGTCCCTTCCAGCTCTGCAGTTCCAAGATGATGATGATGATCTTAGAAGTCATCCTCTGGATATCAAGTCCAGCCCCTGTTAAGTAGGCACAGCAGGGAATCAAACTCCCAACCTCTGGCTCTGCAGCTAGATACCCAAGTGGCTGAACTATCCAGCAGTCCAGAAATATAAAGTTTATATAGCAGTTAGTGAAATGGAATTTCAGTTACTTCCAGGATTTGCTGTCCTGTTCCCCATTTTCATACAGCTGCCTCAGAGACTCTTATAAAATTCTCCACACATGATAACCTGCTTGTCTATGTGGCTGAGTAAGATTACATCTAACACAATCATATACTCACAGCCTTGGTGTTAAAGGGCAGCTTAAGGGCCCTCCACATACTTTCATTGCATACCTATGAGTGAAGTGGACAGCCTGTTTAGTTAATGTATGGCATCTATGGATGTTGACTCTTCTGTATTGATTAATTCAGACGGTGAGTATTGTGCTTGGGGAGTTGAAAGATTTGCTGAACTAAGAGGGTGGGTGGGTATTGCTGGAAGTCTGCTTCCCTCCCTCAACCCCTTTCAGACAAGTGTTTGTATTAAAACCTCATGAAAAATGTGGAACAATGGGAGCAACTATACATTGCTTTGTGTTTCTGCAAATTCTAGTCAGCTACACTGGAGCAGAGATAGACGTGAAGTCAAATGATAACTCCTGGTAGAGTTCAAAGTTTCTTCAAGTACATCAGCATGGGATCAGTGTTCTGGAATCCCAGTTGTTTAACAAAAATATTAATAACCATATGCTGTCAATTCCCCAGTGTTGCAGTAAGCTTCCAGGATTCCCTGAGTACAGAGTACTCAAAAGTGACTTACATTTCTCTTCTTCTATTTACAGTTTGCACCAGTTCTCATACTTTGCAAAATCAAGGTCTTCACATAGGTAAATCATTAAAAATGAATTTGATATGTTGGGTAGTTTCCTATTCCTTAAATGCATGGTGGGAGAAAAATTGTGTAGGTGTCTTCCACTGCTCCAGAGGGCTCCCCATTACATTTGAGTTGTGTGACCGGTCTTGCAACCAGTGTAAGAATTGGCATACAACAAGGATCCTGCCAGAGAAAGCAGGATACTTAGATGTTTTTCCTTGTTTAGGCAATAGTACACGATGTAAACACTCAGTTTAGACAACATACAACATTAAAAAAAAAAGAATTCTTCTGGGGGCATTCTGGGAATGTGCAGCTTGCCCAAGACCATATAGGCTGGCTCTTCTCTCAAGATGCACAGTGGGGAATTGAACTCATAATCTCTGGCTCTGAAGTCAGATATCCAACACAATAGTTATCCAGCCAGCGCCAACAAACATATTCCTTTCCAACCTTCAAGTAGTACTCAGAAATGAGAAAACTTTGACAAGACAGGGAACCAGGAATGGATTTTGGTGACAAAAAAAAAGCCCCTGTACATTCAGTTTTGATATAAATACAAATTCCTTAGCTGAGTGTATCCTATTCCTTATTTGTACATATTTCAACATCAGTCACCACCATCATTATTTCTACCTGGCTAGGGTTGGTAAACTAAAGGCATCTACTGAGGAGCAAAGTATGTCTCCCAAGTCTGAAGTCTGCCCACCAGTACATCATAACAAAGTGAAAAGGAGGCTTCCTGTACTCGTTTGAGTGAGTCACCAACTCACTCTTCCTGCAGTCAACACTACAGTGGACCCTCAACTTACAGACGGCTCGACTTACAGACTTTTCGAGTTACAGACTTCTCTGGCTGCAAAATTTAGATTCGACTTGCAGCCAGAGAATCAACTTACAGACCAGAAAAAAACCCAAAATGGAATAAAAATAGAATAAAAACCACTGGTTATGGGATTAATCGGTTTTCAGTGCATTGTAGGTCAATGGAGATTCGACTTACAGACTTTTAGACTTGCAGCCACCATTCCAATACGGATTAATTCCTTAAGTAGAGGGTCCACTGTATACACACATGGGAATGTCACCACTCTGTAGTTCTGTGATGCCTAACCATCTAGACATGTGATTGAAAATACTAGAACATCTCAAACAGAAAGAAGACACTTTCTAGAAGACATTTTTCATAGTCCGATCGAAGACTTTCTCATACAGTTAAGACAATTAGAGTGCAAACTGCAGAAAAACAAAATCAGGAAACAATGAGTAATTATGAAAGAGTTTAAATAAGAACAAATGCTGCTGTTGAACAGGAAAAGGAGCTGGGAAGCCATGCCATTGATTTTTTCTTTCTTTCTGGACAATCATTCTGATGGTTTTTGGAGACTTTAAAACACTTTTTAAAAAGTTTTCTGGGGGTGAGACTTGGGAGCCCACAGAATAATGTCTACCCCGCTGCAGAGTTAAGGTGGATCGCTTAAAAACTAAATATAAGCCATGAGCATTCCAGATGGTAACAAAATCCATTTCTGTAAACTGCTTGATATATTGAGGGAACCATTGTGTCACATACAGATGCAATGGAGACAAATTCAAGCAGTAGCAAGTGGCTATGTCTGTGGCATTTCTGCCTGGACCTATCTCTTGCCTATATATAATTATATAATTGAAAACACTGTGGGCTAAAATCTATGATTGTCAAAGTATTGTAGTGCTTTTCAAACAAATGAAGCCTGACAACATGAAAGTGAAATTACCCCATCTAGCTGTCGTGAAAAGTCACCTTTCTCTTCCTCTTCTCCTCCTTCCCGGACTACAGCATGTTATTTGATATTAGACATGATTTATCTTGCTTCAGTTTCCTATATTAGTCAATGTTGTTTAGAAATAACACCTTTTAAACTTTTGGATCTGGGGAGGGGGAGCCCATTTGTCAAACTCCCGACATATTGGCTATTTTACAAAAATGTATAAAATCTTCCTAGCTGCAGCACGCCTTACATGCAAAAGTATAAATAAAAACCAAAGGAGCCGTGCCAACCCAAGATATGTGTGATTAATGAGATGGAGCCTATGTTGATTAATTTTGGACATTCTGATTACCTCGCAGTTGAAATATACATCCAGCTGTTGCTTTGATGAGCATTTTTGTTTGACTTCTACAGAGGCTGGGAGTTCATCATACTTCACATTACACCTCGTTTCTATTGTGTACCTACCCCAGGCTTTCATTTTCTTGACCATTGCGCATCCTAGTAGCAAAACATACAGTTATTGCACCATAGATCCAATCAGTCCTGATTATCTTTCTTCCTGAATAAATAATGTTGCATTCTACAAGTAACAGAAGGAATGAGGCAGCCACTAAACTATTCAGTTAAAAGAAAGGCATTAATAATTGTGGGGTTCCCCCCATAGAAACACTCCTCTGCTTTTGAGCTGACATTCATATGGCACTGTGATTTCTACAGAGAAAAATAAGCCAGAAGCTCACTGACAAGTATGTTCCAGCACTCAGTAGCAGATAAATTGCTTTATTCTACAGTCTTGAAAGAAATTAGGAGAATCCTGGAAATGCTAACAGATTATTTGCCATGGAGTTGTAAACAAGCTTGAAGTACAGATCAGAAGGTAGCTCAGAAGTACTGCTGCTTAAAGTCATTGTAATGGACCACCAGGTTCAGGGGATTCTGTTCTTACCACTGAGCTACACTACCCTGCTGATTCTAGAGTGGGTAAGGCCAGGAGAGTTAAATGTGGTGTCAGCTATGGAGCCTGACCGGTCCCAGTACCTCCCAATATTCTAGTCTGACCTGACTAGAGTTCAAAAAAATCCACAAGGTTAATCCCTTAAGACTCTCATGCAACCCTGCAATGTAGAACTAGCATTAAATCCACAAAAATTACCAACTCGTGGTAGATGGACAAGGCAAGACCTGGTTTTAAGTATCACAAACCCTCTTAGTCAAAAGTCCAGATCATTAGATGGGGAAGTTTTTATATGTTATTAAAGACAGTGAAAAAGGCAAAAAGCAAATGTTCAAAAGGTTTGAAAAAGATATCAAAAGTGTTTGGAGCAAACAATCAATTAGAGTCTAAGGCTGAAGCAATACCGAGAAAACACACCAGATAATAAGACCTATCTAAACTACCTAGTACTTATGCACTAGCATAGCATCAGCATAATCTAGGAGTATGCACAAAGTGCATCCATCCTGGTGCAACATAACAGGACAGCAAATGAGTACAGAATCTTCCAAAGGATAACTAAAATAAAATAACTTCTGAACCCCCTTATATAGCTTAAACATAACATTCTGGACCTTTATGGATGGTCTATCAAATCAAGTGTGGAGTTTCCGTGAATGTTTATGAAGACAAGCAGCTTCTTTCATCTTCCTCTCACACAGTTGAAGTCTTTTTCCAGTTAGCACAGTACCAGGGAACATGATGACCTAGCCTTCAATTCTTTGCCTAAAAGACAAACTACAGGTGCTACTCCTATTCCTTTGCAGGCAAGACTTTGTCTCCCACTGTGATGTTTGCCCCTCATGGCCCCTATTTCTCTTCCAAACACAGAGCACATGAAGGCAAACCAAACACCTTTTCACATGCTGCCACCATTTGATCACTACATCAACATACTTTACTTTGGAAATATGAAGGTCCATTCCTCACTGTCTTTTGAATAAAACAGGTTTATTGATTACAGATTGTAGCAAACAGCCCTGCCCTCACCTGTCCATCACAACAGAACAGTGGAGAAGGAGCCAATGAGAGGATGGAAGGCGGAGCCAAGGGGGAGGGGGCTGAATATAAAGGCTGGTGTATGGAGTATGAGGAGAGATCCTGGTAATGAGAGACAGTGTGAAACTAAAAAGTGAACCAAGAGTGAGTTAGAGATCTGTAAGAGCGCTGAACGGAACAGAGAGTTAATAGAGATTTAAAGTTAAAGTAGAAATGATACAAATACAAGTGATTAGCAACCTGTGATTTACCTATTGAATATTAATCATATGTTAACTTCCCTGATCTAATAAATGAAAGCTTTAAAAGTACACACGAAGAAAGAAGAAGGGCAAGAACCTCGTCAAGGCCTGAGGGAATAGGGGCTTCAGGGGAAATTGCCACACAGATGTTTCTATAATAATGCATAAGTATCTTCTTCAGGTTCACCAAGCATCAATAACAATCTTCTATATTATCTTACAGGTTACTATTCACTCTTCAGACTAATCACACCTCAGATCTCCCAACTATCTCTTTCTCTCCCCCTCTCTATCTCTGACTGAGCTCTCCTCCCCTTCTTCTCTCAGGCTCCACCTTTTAATATCCCTAGTGGCTCCACCTCTCAACCACATCAGTATAAAACATGATTAAGCATGACTTATTTAACATAATAAGGATGAATGCCACACCCACCTTTCTCCTAACCAGCCATTCCCAGGCACTGAGAAAAACCTGAGTATCTAGAAAGGTCTACAAACCATGTCCCCCCCCCCCCAATTTATGACTTTCTCCACAGTTATCTTCTAAAATTGCATCTTTATTTACAGTATGCACCAGTTCTCATAGTTTACAAAATCAAAGCCATCACATAGGTAAATCATTAAAAATAAGTTTGATATATTGAGTAGTATCCTTTTGCTTAAATGCATGGTGGGAGAAAAATTGTGTAAGTGTCTTCCACTGCTCCAGAGGGCTCCCAATTACATTTGAGTTGTGTGACTGGTCTTGCAAACAGTGTAAGAATGGACACACAACAAGGAGCCTGCCAGAGAAATGGGGATACCTACATGATTTTCCTTCTGTTCTGTATGGGTATACTGTGTATATACTTACAATGATAATAAATTATTATTATTATTATTATTATTATTATTATTATTATTATTATTATTATTATTATTATTATTATTATTATTAACACAATAGTACACTAGATGTGAAAACTCAATTGGATAACATGCAACATAAAAAGAAAACTTTTACAACTCAGAACTGTACCATTGATCTCTAAGTGCTCCAATAGTAATCAGGCCTTCTGGTATTCCATAGCTCTTAGTGGTTATGTGGGTCAATCTCCATTCTCTAATCATCAGCTCTCTTTTTTTCTTTCTTTTTAATTTTATTTTTTTATTTTTTTATTTTTTGCTGGTCAATGACTGTAATAAAACATATATATTTTTTGGATTTTGTATTTTTTTCTTAAACTACAACATAAACATAAAATACATAAACCAAAATACAAATCAACTGTGTTCCCCACCACCATAGTCGGGACCTCTTGCAGTAATCCTCTTCTTCGTCTATCTTTATTATTATTCTTCCTTTAATGTCCTCTTCTCCAGAACTACATTGATTCTTGATTTGGAGCTTTCCCTTTTTCTCTTGTCAGCACATATTCAAGAAATCTGCCCCATATATCACATAAATTATTCTTTTTCACCTCACCTTTCTTAACCGTTAAGTTACAAATTAACTTTGATTTCCAATTCCTAGCTATTATTAATCTGGCTGCTGTTAATAAATTGGTAATCAATTCTCTAGTCATCTTATCATATTCCACATTCTGAAATATTGATAACAGAGCTACCTCAGGATTAAATCTTTTTTACATATTTCATTTAGTTCTTTAAAGACTAGTTTCCAAATCTTTGTACTTTTTCGCATTCCCACCACATATGAAAGTATGTACCAATTTCCTTCTCACATTTCCAACAGACATTCACATAACTAGCATTAATTTTATTCAATTTTGTCAGTGTCAAATACCATTTTAAACCCAATTTCAAAAAAATCCTTTATTCTCACTGACATAAATTGTAAAACCCTCATTTTTCACATCTTCCTCCATTCTTCATCATTTATTCTTTTTCCTATGTCTTGTTTCCACACTAACTTCAATCCTTCTTTCTCAGTCTCTTCTTCTAGATCAAGCAGGAATCTATAAATTTTACTCACTGCACCCTTTACTGAATTGGTCATCTGAATATCTTCATATGATAATAGAAATTGTTCATACTTCGTATATGCTCTACCTTTATTATACTTCTTTACCCATTCATTAGTCCATCTTTCTAATTTCATATAATTCAACCATGGTATATTCTTATTTTGAAGGATTTGTTTCATTTGATCTTTCAATCTCATTTTATACAACCAGTCTTTTAATCTAATCACTTTTTTTCTTTAAATAATTCTGCATAAATTTTCATATTGGCAGGAAAATTATCTATTTCAGTCACTAATCCTAATGGAGTGTTAAACGTGTATAAATTCTTTCTATAATCATCGGCTCCTCTATACAGTTTATTATTACTAATGGAGAAAATAAGAGATTTTAGACTTCAATATTTTTGGGTTTTCAAAGTGCACTGAGGTATTTCTTTACCTATTCTTGTAATTTATAGATGTATGTATTTCTGCCTACCAGTAGCTTACTTTTTGAAAGTGTCCCATTTTCCTTCCAAACTGACAGGCACTCAGCTTCCTGTATGTCTTATAAAAGGAACTAATTATAACCAGTAAAAATTGCATATAATGAACCACAGAAAACAAACAAACAGAACTTTCATTTGATTTTAATGCACATGTATACCTGACATAATGGAATGGAGGTTAAACTCTTCAGGTTTAAAACTATACAGCCTGTCCAATTTCAAATAACGAAAACAAAAAATAGGAGCAAAGTTAAGTCAGAGGTTTTTTTTAACAATCTATATTTTAATATATTATTGTGGGCAAATTCTTTATCTATAAAACCATTTTCAATAAATATCTGAGCCTGGGTGTTCTTTAGTCCAAAAAGCATATCAGTTACTCTACAGCCTAGTAGCATTCCAAGCATTAAATTCAATTATGGACAATGTGGGGGGTGACTTGATTTATGTATGTGCAAGATATGCACAGTCTGGATCCTACAAATCATTTCTTCAGTTTTACTAAAACTGACTTCACAAAAAAACTTAAAAAAAGATTACAAATTGCAGGCATTGGTTTCTATTTTTGATTTAGGTGAAAAACGTATTTATCATTTAGCTTGAATGATTCTTATCCTTGTCCACTTTCCTTTTTCAGTTTTTCAGCTCTGTGATGGGGGGGGGGAATGTGCCTGTACACACTCATTCACACACACAAATTTGAATACCTGCATATACATTTGACAGTTTACTAAGCACTTTCACTCCATGTTTTCAACATTAAGTTTTGTTGTACCAAAATCACTCTCTAATACTAAATATTTGTGTAAGTGCAATTCCAGTAGCCCAGAGAACAAAGAGGTCACAGCATTTCTGGTTCAGCTTGTTAGAGAGAAGATACTGCTGTCTATCTGGTAATTTATGAAAGGTCTCATAGGCCATAGGGGTATGTGTAGTTTTATGTGGCAGGCTGATGACTGGGAAAAGGAGGTAGGGAGTAAAACAGCTCCAGAATCCAGGTCTAGGATCCAGTCAAACCATTTGTGCAACCTGGTCTCATTTCAGTTTTACAGAGATCACACAAGGAGATATTCAGGACCTCCTTGTGGAGGCGTAAGTTGTGTCTTTGTAACAGGAACCTCTGTTTGCACAAGTGGGAAATCCTACATTACTGCCTCTGCAGGCCTTTAGGCTGTGCCAGCATCAAACAGGATTCTGGGCAAGGAGTCCAGAAACAAAATGGCTGAAGGTTGGATGTTGGGCAGGAGTACAAAACATGCTTTGAAACAGCTAATTGCAGAGGCTAGCTAAGGAAGAAGGGAGGGAGGAGAGAATGGAAAAGGATTCTAGCAAGACACCCACAATTGTTAGAAAGAGGTGACTGCTTAGGCAACTGATCTGATACGTCATGAAAAGGCACATTATTTAATGTGTTATTATTATGCTATTATTAATTTTCACAGCCAGGAAAAGGAAGAGATGCTTGTTGAATTTCCTGTCCCAAGTGCCAAAAGAAATAGGCAAGCCTTGAGTGCTGTGTACTTTGATTTGTGGGCATGAATGTACTGCTTCATCACAGGTAGCAAAACATCTGTTGGAAGAAGAAATAAATGGGGTGGTCTTAGGGGAAAAAATCATCGTGTTTATTTTCCATGTGATAACTGTGTGGAGGAAAGTGACAGTCATGCTTAGAAGGCCACTGGGGGGGAAAAAGGCAACTGAGGGAAATGGAGCAAAGACAAAGTAGTCTGTGGGCTGAAAAATGAAGGGCGTGAGGAGACAGGGAAGGAGAGAAATGCAGCACTGAGGAAAGAGCAAGCCAGGGAGGAAGGAAAATTGTTCAACACTGAACATCCTCCCTCATGTTGATTGTGCTGGCGTGGTATATCATCTGTATCCACATGACTGGGAATATTGAGGTTTGGAAGATTTCCAGTTTACTTTTGTAAACCCAGTTTGTCTCCAGGTTGCTCTTTACATATGAGCATCTAGAGGTGGATAATAAGGACAGTAAGCATCAGCAATCTCCTTTTATGTCTTTGCAAAACTTTAAAAGGGGGTATTGTAATGGGACTATTCACTTGACTAAGGAAAAGATTCTCCATATCTTGGTGATTCTTTTAAAAATCATAGGGTACGGTTCTCAAAATAAAAAGAATCAAAAAAATTAGAAGTTTTGTTAACATTAATAAAGGAATTTGTATTTGTCACCCTTCCAAGATAAGGCAAATATTTACCATAACGAAGACTTCTACCTTGTATTTTCTGGAATTCTCTGCAAAACAGTAACACATATTTATTAGAGATGGGCACTAATCAGAAAAAAATGTCCTTTAATAGCTGGCTTGGGGAAAACACAATCTTCACCAAACTTGGAAGGATTGTAGAGAAGAGTCAGGGAAAATTTCTATGTGATTCTAGTGGCTCTGGGTGCCGGGGGGGGGGCATTTTGTAGCCCAAAAAATTAAACATTGCTGAAAATCAGGAGCATGGCCTCATATGACTATATATACTGTATCAATGAATTAGTGGGTTTTTTAATTAATTTGACAATTCTAATTTGTACCCATCCCTAATATTTACACTTGATTATCTTTATTAATTCCTTCCAAGTTACAGTGTTCCAATTTCTTGATTGCAGTCTTCATTTGGAGTGATGATTGGACCAGCGTATACAAAATCTTTCAATTATTTCATTATCAACATTAAAATTGTGTAGTCCTTCTACAGTCATGATTTTTGTCTTCTTAATGTTCAACTGCAGTCTTGGTTGGGCACTTCTTTCACTTCCACTAAAAGTCATTTCAAGTCATTGCTGCTTCCTGCCAGTAAGATGATGTCATCTGCACAACTTAAATTATTGAAGTTTCTTTCATAAATTTTCATTCTTCCTTAATATGAATCTAGTCTAGCTTTCCATATATCTTCTGCGTACAGACCGAACAGATAATGGGATAAAATGCACCCTTGTCTGACACCTTTGCTTATAGCAGGAGTCTCCAAATATTTGACCTTGAGGCCATACTGGATACTTTCAACATCTTAGAGGGCCAAAGGAACAGGAACGTGCATGCGCATATGCACACACACATACATGCATTCCCCATGCTTGACCACCCACCCACCCACCCTGCACACACACATCCATTAAAAGAACAGGCTGGATAAAATGGCAAGGCAGGCTGGATATGGCCTGTGAGCCGTAGTTTGGAGACCCCTGGCCTATAGGAAACCATTCTGTTTCTCTGTATTCTGTGCTTGTTCACAGTACAGGTTACATATCAGGACAATCAAGAGCTGAGATCCACCCATTTCTTTCAGAAGAACCCATAGTTTCTCATGACATATGCAAAAGCTTTGCTATAGCCTAGAAATTATAGTGATCTTTTTCTGCAATTCTTTGGTGCACTTTAATAGCCAGCAAATATTTGCAATATGATCTAAAGTGCCTCTTCTTTCTGAGAATCCAGCTTGAATATGAGGCATTTCTCACTCCATATAAGGTAAAAGCCTTTGTTGCAACAACTCCTTGAGCATCACTTTCCTTGCATGGGAAATTAAAGCAGTGGTCCTATAGTTACTTCATGTTGTGACTTCTCCTTTCTTGGGGATTGGAATGTATATTGAAAATATTCAGTCTGAGAACCATTATTTTGTTTGCCATATTTGTTGGCATATTCTTGTTAGGATTTTGACAAATGCAGTCTTTGTGGCTTGAAATAGTTCTGTCAGCATCCCATCTACCCATGGTGATTTATTTATTCCTACCACTTTCAGAGCAGCTTTCACTTCACTTTCTAGAATAGCAGATTCTTCATAATAGAATTCCTCTTCCAAAGAGAGTGTCTTCCTGTATAGGTCTTCAGTATACAGTTCCCAACTTCTCCATATTTTCTCTTGGTCAAATAATGTGCCTTCCTGTTGTTCTTTCAGCATTCCTAATCTATGCTTAAAATTCCCTTTGATTTCTTGGATCTTCTGGAAGAACTCTCTTATTTTTCTTCTTTTGTTCTGCTCTTCTATGCACTGGTTAATGCCATAGTTCTGTTAGTCTCTACATGACAGTCACTGAAAAACTGCATTGAGGGTTCTGACACTATTTCTGTCACCATTTACTTTTGCTTCTCACCTGTCCTTTACAATTTTAAGCATTTCTTCTGTTATCCATCTAGGTTTTCTTTTATTTTTACTATAGGAATTATTTTTACATTCCTACCTAATAAGATCTCTAATTTCAATCTGTTCCGTATGTGGTCTTCAAATTCATCAGGAATGTTGTTTAAAATATATATTTGCACTGTGATTCTTTTAGTGTTCTTTTTCAGCTTTACTTTAATGTTGAATATTAAAAGTCCATAATAAGTACCACGATATGCTTCTGGTTTTGTTTTGGCAAAGAGAATACAGATTCTCCATCTCCTGCTTCCAATACATAGTCTTAGCTGAAGCATAGACTTCAATGATGGTTATTTTGGTAGGTTTTGCATGGAGTCTGATGGATATTATTTTGTCAGACTTGGTATTGTATCCCCTAACTGTCAGTGCTACATCTTGCCTCAGTATCAGACCCCCTGCATTTCTTATGGGGTTCTCCTTTTCAGAGTGGAACACTTTGTAATTGTCAGACTGAAAATATCTTATTTCAGGCCACTTTAGTTCACTGACATCATTGCCTCTTCTGCCAGTATCACCTTCAGCTATCGCTGCTGTCCAATAGCTGTTGACCCCATCTTCATTAGAACAGTCCATTCACTTCTACTGATGCAATGGTTACCTTGAAGAGGAGGGATGCATCTTAGTCTGATGTCTCAGCCATGGCCATTTCACCTTGGGTGGTCCTGCTAAATGTCCAGGCTGAGCTCAGCTGCAGAATTTGGCTGGGCAATCTCCTTGGAAGGATGAGTGTTCTCTCAAGAACAAATTGAAAGTATATGACTAAATGTTATATGTATATATTTTTTTAAGAATGGAGCAACTTGTAGATGAGATACAACTGGATGAATTTGGTGAGATAATGCCATACAAATCTATATTTATGTACACACACTTCTGATCTATTATCAAGAATTGTGATGCAATTTTAAATGTTGGCATATCCTTCCTTGTGTAACTCATGCAATGATATTTATATGGTGTAGTTGCCTTTTTATGGAATATTCTGCAGGTATGATTTATGTTCTTCCTTAGGAGAGTCAATCTTATATTTTATGAATCGCTATGATTACAGGTGGGGATGACTCACCATTCAGATGAGTCGTCCCACTTTGTGAGTTGTCAGAAGTTGACGACTAACGAAGCATGAAGCTGCCCACGAAGTGACAAATAATGAAGTTATTCATCAATTCATGGGGGGTTATTAAAAAACATACCCCCGCCCTACCCTTGGTGTCACCGCCACCCCCACTGCTGCACTGCTGCTGCCCCCTCCACACACCCACTGCCAACACCCCCTTAACATAATCATTGCCACCGCTGGCGATATCTCCATCAGGTCTCCACAGCCACGGTGTGTAAAAAGGGAAAGTGGCTGCCCTTTGCAAATATGGTGGCTGTGGCTTCATTTAGGGTAGGGAATCCATAGCTGCCATCTTTGCAAGGGGCAGCCTGGATTCCTTTAAGGCAGGCTGAGGGAATCCAGGCTGGCCTTTGCAAAAATGGCAGTTGCAGTTTCCCTACCCTAAATGAAGCCGCAGCCACCATCTTTGCAAAGGGCAGCCAGTTTCCATTTTTACATGCTGTGTCTGCAGAGGCCTGATGGAGACCTCGGCTGTGGCAGCGACCATTATGGTAAAGGGGTGTTGGCAGGGGGAGCTAAAGTATGGAAAGGAATGGGGTAGACTGTGGGGGTGAGTGGCTGCCTATCAGCCTGCTGATCAGCTGATCGGTGGCTGGTAGGCGGAATGCGTTTTTTTAAATTATGAAGGATGAATAAAAATGGAAGATATCCGTTGAGCTGTACTCGTCAGGACTTAAAATTTGACAAATATGGATCAATGAATATTCAACGAATTGACTATTTTCATCGGGGGAAAAGATCCATCCCCATCTCTAATTATGATCCATTAATATTGATCTTTCCAGAATTGTTTGGTGTGGATTATTCCAAAAGGATTATTTGTTGCAGTATGATAATTGCATTTGTAAAAGATTTTTCTTCTTGAGTGAAGTCACCAACCTGAAACTCATGATTTATCTAATTCTCTAAGAAGTAACTGGCAATGCTCCATTTTGTTTTGTATTATTTTGCTCTTCTGTAGTTTCTGACTGTTGCCATTCGGGTTTTATCCTGATGCAAGATCAGGCACTCTAGAACAGTGGTCCCTGATCTTGGGCCTCCAGATGTTCTTGGACTTCAACTCCCAGAAATCCTGGCCAGCAGAGGTGGTGTTGAAGGCTTCTGGGAGTTGTAGTCCAAGAACATCTGGAGGCCCCAGGTTGGGGGCCACTGCTCTAGAAGACATATTGCTGACAGGGAGAGCATCCTGACTTCATTAATGGCAAGCCAAAATTCCTTTTCCATTGTCCCCATATTATTCTGGCCATTAATTGATCTTCTTCACAGGATTCAGAAAGAAATACAAAGTTGCATAGTTGCCTAAGAGACATTTCTCCTTTCTACCATTTGCACATAATTTTCAACTGGCAATGTGGAAAACTGGGAGGAATACACACACACACACACACACACAGAGAGAGAGAGAGAGAGAGAGAGAGAGAGAGAGAGAGAGAGAGAGATGATGGTTTTTGAGTGGCCACAAAGTAATGGACTTTTTAATATGTCAAAATAGTCTAGAATTCTAGAGGGACCCTGGCCTGGTTCTTCAGCATTTCTACCACAGGGTAAATAAACTCTGGTTTTTCAGTGGCTTATGTACGTATATGGCTTATCAGAAAAGAGACAAGGCAGAAGGTTGGGGCTTGGATGTCAGAATGAAGAAGCCATGATAGGTAGTTTAAGGTGAGTCTAGCTGCTCTCTCTTTAAGGGAAAATGGTGGGACAAATGCAGGAACATGCTGGTTTATTTACAATAAGACAGATTTTTTGGGGGGGGTTTCCTGTAATGTCTGAACACACCCGATATGTAATTAACTCCACATTCTTCCAACAAGGAGATGCTAGGCTGCAAAGGTCTGTGTATAATGCTTAGTTGCCCCCATTTAGGTTACCTCAGTGTAAAAAACTGAATTTTTAAAAAAGCACAGAACATACAACTAGCAATGTTTTTTTAAAAAAAGCAGTTCCTTGATCTCTAAGGCAAGTAAAATTAGCATATCAATGGTTACTCACATCAAGTCTAAATATGTACTACTAAATCATATGAAAAAGGCAGGTCTCTCTAAATTCTTGGGTTGGTATTTTATTTATTAATTTCTCTGTGTGGGTTTCTGCCTACCCCTTCAGCAATGTTTGAGATGGCAAATAAGCTTTTCCCACAAAAAATAGTTCCACATTGTAGAACAGCTGGCATCAACCCACACTGAATGGATCTTTTTTCTAGATATGCACAAATTATAATTGAAACATATACATACTACAGGTTGGAACACTTCCTCATCAGATTTATGTTTGAACTGGCAAAGGAAATGGGAAGTGTAGTGCTGTCCCTTTAGACATGCATGATTATGTGGTCCCAAGGGCATCCACACTGATTGGACCAGTGACCCACAATCAGATATCTGAGCAAATCCATCACAGAGTGTGAATGATATCATGGAGATTACATACGGAAACAACCTTGCCAAGCTCCTCTGTAGAAGGCATTAGTTTTGAGGGTAGTTGCAAGTCTTGTCTGAAGAAATCTATATTGAAAGAAATGTTTCTTTTCTGTACACACAAGATCAAACTCTTATATATGATGGCAATTCAGCCGTACACATACTCTGATAAAAGTAGAACATTACGATAACACAGAAAGAACCTAAAGAGTTTTTTTTCCCCCTCTGTCAAGATTGTTCCATTCCAAGGAAACCAACATTGGCATATAAAGGAATTATGTCCAAAGTGATTTCAGTCTTCTTCTGATGGAGAGAAACACGTTGGAGATACCTACAAGTGAATATCAGTGACTCCAGTCCCATCACCAGGAGAAGGGCAGGCTCAGATGTCTGGACAAAGAAACAAAGAAATATTACATGTCAGCACAGACCCATTTCAAATCCATCTCAATCCTGCGATGCTCAACCTTCTAGAAAACTAACAAGGGCCTCAAGGAAGGAAATATTATAGTTGAAGTGTGCAGCCTGGTCATATGGATATTATTCATCTGTGCCCACAATCATATAAGATATATGCTGTATATTAAAAGTGTTCATATAGTATATGACATTCAGAGAGAGGAAGCGACTAATAGTGAAAAGCTTAACATATTTAGATCAAATGCACATTCACTGTATGGCTATGGTACCACCCTTCCCAGATTCAAATCAAGGGAAAAATTCCACTTTTTCCACAGTCCCACTTGATGGCACAACTGACTTACTCTAGTGCAGCCTTCCTTTCCCTGGTATTTCGAGATATTAGTACCAGTTTAGCCAATGATTGGGGCTGATGGGAGTTGTAGTCCTGTACATTTTGGGAGCTCCCAGGTCAGGGAAAGCTCCTCTGGAATGTCTGAAGACCTCTCCCACCTGTTGCTCCCTGTTCTTTTTAACTGAAGATGGTAGAGATTTAACATGGGATCTTCTGAACATATGTTTTTCTGTCCAGGTGCATCCTGCCAGGAGGACTGATCAATGTCCATTTTTGGCTGTTTTTCCAGGGCTGCAGAAACACCCTCTGAACACCTGGCAGGCTTTATACACTTGGTATGAAGCCTGGTAGCTCCCACAAACTGTGCATGCTGTGAAACAGGAACAGTGGCTGCTTATTATGTTGTGGGGGAACTCGGTGTACATCATGCTACAAGGAAGTGGGGCGAGACACGGTACACACAAAAGCACATTGGAATTCCTTTGCTGCTTTCTTGAGATCTCTTAATAGCTGATTATGGTCTCATCTCCCCAAGTACAACTGTTAGATTGCTAAATTACCTTCCTAGTGTGGGTGTACTTGTAGTGGAAGGCCGCACACACTGCTTCCGACATTCCTCTAGAGCCATAATTTTAAAGTCTGTTTCCTGTAGTCCTTTCTTAAGCTAAATTATAATGTGATTTTACAGACTAGACCACTCAGGTATGCAAGTGGTTCCAAAAATGACTCATGTTTAACTATTCTGTTATTAAAGCTGAGACAGAAGACATCACTGTCTTGCAAAAGATCACCCAGAACATCAGATTTTGTGGGCTTTTGAAAATTTAAGCTTTAATAGGTCGGTTTCAGCTCCAGCTTGACAATGGGGCAAGTATTTTAGATGGAGTAGCATGGAATGGATTCCCCTCATTCAAATATGCTGGTTCCCTTTTGAGATATCAATTTTAAACCCTCCAACCTTACATTGACATGAATCTGAGACTGCTGTTTACCTCTACCATAGCTCCCCTGTTTGTCACCCCCCACCCCTTATACAAACCCAGAAAGATTTGAGAAAGATGCAAACAAGCATCAGATGACTCCCTTTTTCTTCTCCTGATGTAGGAAAATCTTCTAGAAGATGATTCCATATTACTTTTTTATTATCTTTTATAATGTCTGGGATATGCCTAAGTTGATTTGGTGTATAATACAACACTCAACAGTGGCCAGAGGACTGGAAAAGATCAGTCTACATCCCAATTCCAAAGAAGGGCAGTGCCAAAGAATGCTCCAGCTAGAGTACAATTACACTCATTTCACACGCTAGCAAAGTTATTTTCAAAATCCTCCAGGATAGGCTTCTGCAGTATGTGGACCGAGAACTCCCAGAAGTACAAGCTGGATTTTGAAGGGGCAGAGGAACTAGAGACCAAATTGCTAACATGCGCTGGATTATGGAAAAAGCCAGAGAGTTCCAGAAAAACTTCTACTTCTGCTTCATTGACTATGCAGAAACCTTTTTGACTGTGTGGACCACAGCAAACTATGGGAAGTCCTTAAAGAAATGGGAGTGCCTGACCACCTTATCTAACTCCTGAGAAACCTATACATGGGACAGGATGCAACAGCTACGATATGGAACAATTGATTGGTTCAGAATTGGGAAAGAAGTACGACAAGGCTGTATGTTGTCTCCCTCCTTATTTAACTTATATACAGAATACATCATGCGAAAAGCTGGACTAGAGGAATCCCAAGCCGGATTTCAGATTGCCGGAAGAAATATCAACAACCTCAGATATGCAGATGATCCCACTCTGATGGCAGAAAGTGAGGAGGAATTAAAGAACCTCTTAATGAGGGTGAAAGAGGAGAGTGCAAAAGTCTGAAGCTCAACATCAAAAAAACTAAGATCATGGCCCATCACGAAGGGGAAGAGATGGAGGTAGTGACAGATTTTACCTTCTTGGGCTCCATGATCACTGCAGATGGTGACAGCAGCCACGAAATTAAAAGACATCTGCTTCTTGGGAGGAAAGCAATGACAAATCTAGACAGCATATTAAAAAGCAGAGACATCACCTTGCTAACAAAAGTCTGTATAGTCAAAGCTATGGTTTTATGTATGGAAGTGAGAGCTGGACCATAAAGAAAGCTGACCGCCGAAGAACTGATGCTTTTGAATTGTGGTGCTGGAGGAGGCTCTTGAGAGTCCCCTGGACTGCAAGGAGAACAAACCTATCCATTCTGAAGGAAATCAACCCTGAGTGCTCACTGGGAGGACAGATCCTGAAGCTGAGGCTCCAATACTTTGGCCATCTCATGAGAAGAGAAGACTCCCAGGAAAAGACCCTGATGTTGGGAAAGTGTGAAGCCAAGAGGAGAAGGGGACGACAGAGGATAAGATGGTTGGACAGTGTCACCAAAGCTGCCAACATGAATTTGACCCAACTCGGGAGGCAGTGGAAGACAGGAGGGCCTGGCGTGCTGTGGTCCATGGGGTTATGAAGAGTCGGACATGACTAAATGACTAAACAACAACAACAAAATAACTAAATATTTGATGTACTGAGACCTCTTTCTTTTTGTGATATATATCAAAACCTCTTGTTAATCCTTGCTCGTTTATTTCCATTACAATAACTGTTTATTATATTCTGCCATTCTTTCAGCTTTTTTTCAGTTCTCTTTATTAGGAGCATCCAAAATATAAAATTTAATTTAGGAATAATTTTTATTTTGCATAACACTGCTTTGCTAAAACAGGAAATATTTAATTTTTATATTCTTTTACCTGTTCACTTATCTCTTTCTTCAACCTATCCAAATTACTTTTGATTATGCCTTATAAATTCTATGTGATATTAATTCCCAAATATTTAATTATACTTTCTGATTTTCCTTTGAATTTCATTCTCGTTTCCTTCTTTTCCTCTTCAGAATGGTTTAACAGTAAGCATTCTGACTTTTCCCAGTTTACTTTTAGTCCTGTTATTTCCTCAAATGCTTTCAAATGCTCTTTGATTCTTTCTATTGTATCTTTTGGATTCTTAATTATTAATAATGTGTCATCAACAATAAAGCTGATTTTATTATTTTCTTCACACACTACTCCTTTAATTTGTTTGTCATTTCTAATTACCTGTGCTAATAATTCTATTATTGTTATAAATAGTACTGAAGGTAGGGGGCACCCTTGTGTTGCTCCTCAGCCTAAGGAGATTGTCTCTGTTATTCCATCATTTACTATAGATAGATAGATAGATAGATAGATAGATAGATAGATAGATAGATAGATAGATAGATAGATAGATAGATAGATAGATAGATGTATTCTGAGAATATAATTGTTGAATTGTCTTCCCAAATTGATTGCCAAACCCGGTATGTTTAATCAAAAGCTTTTATGTATCCCATTTCACCAAATCAAATGCTTTAAATACATCTGATAGTACTCCTGCTTTAGAATGATTTTTTTTTTTTTTTGCTGCATACATTAAGTTGAGTACCCTTCTCATTAAATCTGACACCTGTTTCCCTTTTCTTTCTCTATATATTTTGGTATTTTTCTATATATTCACCAATAAAACTATTTAGTCTATTTGTCAAGATTGTCATGAATATCTTGGTGCCTTGATTCATCAGTTTTATAGGCCTATACACTTCCATATTTGTTGGGTTTTTCCTGGGTTTCAGTATTAAAACTGTTATTGATTCGTTCCAGGGCTGTGGGAATTCAGAAGTAAGAGAAAAAAGAAAGGGATTAGTAAGTGAAATATAAACATTATTACAAGAAGATTTGGCCAATGAAACAATAGGGAATGACTAGAGTAGAATGTGGAGTAAAAGAATTATGAAGAATATGCCCATAAGGGTCAGGGAAAATTGTTACGAAGTATTATTATTATTATTATTATTATTATTATTATTATTATTATTATTATTATTATTATTATTATTATTATTATTATTATTATTATTATTATTATTATTATTATTATTATTATTATTAGTATTAGTATTAGTATTAGTATTAGTATTAGTATTAGTATTATTATTATTATTATTATTATTATTATTATTATTATTATTAGTAGTAGTAGTAGTAGTAGTAGTAGTAGTATAATTATAATTATAATTATTATAATTATAATTAATTATATCCCGCCCATCTAGACCAAAGTCTACTCTGGGCAGCTCCAGTAACTTGGAGATGATATTTAATGCAAGTTATATATTAAATACATTGAATAAGAATTTGTCTTCTATGTGTTGAAGGTGTAAAAAAAAAGGAAAAGGGATGTATTTTCACATCTAGTGGTTATGTGATATAAGGAGGAAAGAATGGACATAAGTATTTCAAGAAATTAGGGAAATAACTAGATTTGATATTCAAATGTCTCTATTGACGGCTTTATTGAATATGAATATGATTAATGCTAATCAATTGAAGAGAGAATAATATTTAAGTATTATATTCTTATAATTACTAATGAAGAAATCTCAGGTAAACTACATTTCTGAATTTAAGCCAACTGAAGGCAGGGATGTGTGTAATCAGATCTAATATTATGTGTAAGAGTTTAGTCCTTTCTGCATGTCTGTATTTTTATAATATTGGAATTTCAGGCATATGTTCTTCTTTATAAGCACTATTGCGATTCAGGACACCCCCTGTTCCTATGCAAGCACACTATGATGAATGAAGAACTGGTAAGGAATTTGTTTTGAAGAAGAATATTAAGCAACAATTGGATGACATGACGTTCACCTCTTCAGTGAGAAATGGGTAACACAACTTATTTGTCTAACTTATAGAAAGACATGTGGAGAAAGCTAACTGATTAAACCAGCCTTTGCCAACATGCTTGCATGTTTGACTGCATCTCAGATTCCCACTGATTCTCCGCAGAAGGCTGGAACGTGCAAAGAAGGCAATATTGGGACATAACATAACAGTACAGTAATTTATATCAATTGTCACACTTTGCAGGCTGCTGGAAATAGGAACCATGTGGCCTTATCCCGTGTAAATCACTATTGGCACTTTGGCAACATGTGCGCCAGCTGAAAACCCATCCTGTCACTCTTGCTGTGAACTGTATCCTGTACAAAATGCTGTGCCCTGCATGAAAAAGAAGAGCTCTCAATGATGAGAACTTCCTCTTTCACATATAATTAATTCACTCTTGTCTACGTATTCTAGACTCCAATGATGCCATTGCTAATTCCACAAAAGATATGCCTTATCCCCTCTCCAAGTTAACTGCAGGAATTATTGTTAATTTCTGTAGCAGCAAACATGTATATGAGAAACAAATGCAGTGAAATACTTGGGTTTATGACTGTGAAGCAAATTTGCCAAGGGAGATAGGGTGGATTTTTGATTGTCCTTCCCCACCCGCCCCACACACAGTTTTTTCTCCTTGCATTTCCTTTTAGTACAATGATCCTATTGTGTCATGACTTCTTATGATGTTTTGGAGATCAAGATTACTTTACATAACCTGCCAGTTACATGCCATGGTATCCTGTCTGGAATTACCCATGAAACCATCTTAGGACAGTTTGCTTCATCCCATTATTTCACAGGAAATTCAATTTAACCATCATGCTGAATATATGAGCCCTCCTGGCCACCCTTCCATCTTATTTAGCATCTTTCCTCTAAATGAAAGAATCTTCTTTCCTGTCAAAACACTGTAAGGGAAATTTCTGTTCTGTCTCAACTGGTAATAAGTACATACTCACTGGTACATTTTAATAAGCCAGCACGCCCCAAGGACCTCTCTATCTGTGCTAGATCAGAAAAGCGTGCAGCTTGATTCGAACCACATGTACTTTCTGAAACATAACGAGATTCACAACCTGTATTTTCAGTTATTAGAACTGCATTTAATTTTATGCATATTGTACAGTATTCTTAATCATACTGTTACCAAATAAAAACAGCATTGCATTGTGCCACACTCCCCATCATGTGTCTGGTATCTTTGATAAGGAGATCTTCTTTGAAAGAAGAAAGTGTTGAATAGGGGTGGAGAAGAACTATATATATATTGCTTTCCCCCTCGTATTTAACACTTTCTTGTGTGTATGTGAGTGTGCGCGCACACACGTGCACACACACACACACAGTATATATACAGTACACAGGACTCTGTATGAAATAAGAATCTGGATTGCATTAAAAAAATGTTGGCCCCTAACCAGCTTGTTTGGTGAGGGAACAGATGCCTCAGACACAATGGTGGGAAGCAGACCCTGAACTGCTGAATCTGGAGATGGTGGAATTATTGCAGAGTTATGAATTTTGGCTAAACTCCTCTAGCTGCACAGCAGAAGTGCAGACTTACAGAGCAGAATCAGCTTTGAGCCTCCCCAGAGCCGACTACCCCTGACTGATTCATCAACTGGCACTTACAGTCTCAATAACTCACTCTGTGACATTGGTAAGAAAAAGAATAAAAAGTCCCATTTACTTACAGTTCTGAATAGATCAAAAAGCAGCATATTGTACGAAACTGAGTGCTTATAAACTTTTAGCAACAGGCCTCAACATATGCACAGCCTGCTTCCAGCAGGCTGCTTCAGACTATATTTTAATAGCACTCTAACTCCATAACTGCCAGAAGACAAACAGAAAAGGAAAACAAAATTCTTAAGCAGAATTGTGTGGCTCTATTCAAAATAAGAGGTAGGAAAGGAATAGTTGGTTACTGCTGATAACCACCCAGCTCAGAAAGATCCCTCCCAGACATATCTATTAGAGACAGGATACAAGGTTGAAATACGTAACTCCAACAGGAATACAGTGGACCCTCTACTTACAGAATTAATCCGTATTGGAACGGTGGCTGCAAGTCGAAAAGTCTGTAGGTCGAATATCCATTGACCTACAATGCATTTAAAACCGATTAATCCCATAACTGGTAGCTTTTATTCTATTTTTGTTCCATTTTGGTTTTTTTCTGGTCTGTAAGTCGATTCTCCGGCTGCAAGTCGAATCTAAATTTTGCGGCCAGAGAAGTCTGTAACTCGAAAAGTCCGTAAGTCAAGCCGTCTGTAAGTCGAGGGTCCACTGTAATGTCTTGGAAATGCATGAGAGTGCTGGGTAAGATTGGAAAGAATGATGTTCAGAAGCAAGACAATTCTTCTTCAGCTGGAGAAGTATGAAGGCTCAGCAACAGCCTGCTGTAGCTACCAGAGCATTATAATATGTCTAGGAGGCAGTAGCTTTAACTTGTTTTTCTCCCTTACTGGATTGTGGGATGCTTTTAGGTGGTTGGGATTTGGCTGTGAAGGCTTGAGTAGAGGAGACAGTCCATTGCTTTGATATTATTCAGAGCAGAGATATAAATCTTCATATCTCTCATGCTCACAAGTGAGTGTAAAGAACATCAACATTATTTTGCTGCACACTCAATGTGAAAAGAGAGAAATAGAGTAAGATTTTTTTTTCATAAATTAAGCAAAATTGGCTTAATTTTTGTGCAACACATTGATTATTCATTTATTTATTTATTTATTTGAAATATATACATATGCTGCCTTTCTCCTAAAAGATGCTAAGGTGGCTTACAGTACTGTATTAAAATAAACCAAGAAGCAAAGTTTGATGCAAATAATCTCCATGGAACGACAATGGCCATTGCTTTATTACATGGCATTTTAACTACTAGGAAAATCAGAAAGACTATTGATGTATCTTGTAACAATTGGCCACTGTTTTGTGTCTACTGTTTGTATATGTGTTTTTCTTTTCAAATGGGAAGGTTGTGTGTTTTATGCAGACAACTTGTATAAGTTATTGATAGGGCAGGGCATGGCTCTCCCATCCAGTTTGGGAGCCAGTCTGGCTTCCCCGGACAAGAACAAATCTGACCCTACACTGTCCACCCTTCCTCCATTCTTTACACCGTTAGTTCAAAGATGTCAGTCCTCCATTCTTCCACATCTATGGGAAAACACAGATCCTTGGAATTGAGAAGGTTAGTATGGAAGGCAGTGCCATTGGGTATTTTCAGTATGGGCCAAGAAATGGCTGCATTTGTTTGGAATAACTGCAGATTGAAGTCAGGGAGTTCAGGGACGTGGGCCATGGCTCATATTACAGGGTCATGAAAAGCAAAAGATAGGTCTAAAGAACAAGGCAGACTTTTGAACTAAAATGCAATGAGGAGCAATGTTCAAGTTGGAAGCTAGGGCTGAAGAACAATCCAGGAGTCAGGAACAGAGGATGTGCCAGAAACCAAGAGGCACACCAGAGGTTTAGCAGACCTAGGTGCTCGAGCAGTGTTCCACTGAGCTAGAAAATCTTCCTAAACTCTCCCAAGCAAGGTAGTATCAGTCTGGTAGGGTCTTAGCTGAAATATTGTAGCGGCATATTTTACTACAGGAAGCAGCACTTTCGGACACACATAGAATAAACATTTGGGCTGTCCCTGGCCAAATTAAATCATCCAAACCTTTACAAAGTTTGGTGAAAATATGAGAGAAGACTCTTCCTAAGTGAAAGACCCTTCTCCTGTATTTATTCACAACTACCAAATTCTGACAGTAATTGTTATCAAAAAATTGATGGTTGTAAAATCGTTCAGTTGAAACTGGACCGGCCATAATATAGTTACTTTAGTCCTTTCTCACTCCCAGGGAGAAAAAGTTTAGCTTGGAGCCTAATGAGTGTGGACGAGATGTAATAACTGTGACCATAGTCTAATTCTTGCTTGGCAAACACCAAACTGGACATGTTGCACTAGAACCTTCATCCATGTTCCTGTATGAAAGAATCAAAGGCCTATATTTCTGTCTCCAAGTGGCTATTACCCTGTCCCAAATTTATTACTGTCCTATTCTGTGCCATACAAAGTGCATGCCAATAAATCCCCCCTCCCACAGTGCTTTTGATTGGACCCAAAGTTCATACAATCAGGTATGAACTATTAATGTGTGGTATACATGCCTGTTTGAACCAGACCTACCATAGTGGTAGGAGCGCTTGACATCCTGAAAGACACTTGAACCATTGTGTCAGGTGCTATCCAGTCTGATGAAGATGGCTAACTGTGGAGCCACCACCAAGCATGCCACCCTATTTGACTTGGCCACGCTTTCAAAATGAGGTAAATAAAGGTATACTCTTAGGGTAGTGTTTGAGACCTGTGTTACAGATATCCTCTTTCCCATAGCTTCATGGCTCTATATTGGAGAAGGCATAACAGAATAGTAGAGTATATACATTCCATGGAATGCAACTCAAGTTCAGTCTCAAGAACCTCCAGTTAAGGAAATGTAGATGGCAGCTGCAGAGTTGACCTCAGGCTGAAACCCTGGAAAAAACACAGCTGCCAGTGTTGACAGCAGTGGACTAGATGAACCAAGTGGCTGACCCACATGTGTTGCAACTCCATAGATTCTATTTCAGACAATTTCCTCAGATTATCTAGTTTTCCTTCTCTATCATATTTGTGTGACATATTCTCAGCAAACATCACATATTTATCAATGAAAATGAGACACTCTGTCAACATGTTCCTATTGGTGGCACTTTGGCAGCTTAAGAACGTGCAGAATAGTTTGTGCAATCTAATCTGGAAATCTTTGACCATTCCATTATGAGGGGATTATGAGTTCTAAAACTGTTACATATGATTTCCTGAAGTGCAGAAATATAAAGAAATTTTATATTCATCCCCCCCTCCTTCTCTGAAAATAGCCTTTTCAAGTTTACAGCATGGCTAACATTTTCCTGGAGGAAGGCTGAAAAGGGATATGTGAGAATTTATTTGTTGGAATATTAGATTAAAGTTTTTATTAGATTATAATTACCAGTTTATTATTGGATTCCTTTATTTGAATGTGTGCTTGTTTATTTGTTTGGAGAAGAGCATGTTTCTTGGGCTAAACTGTAAAATCCAAAACTGTACAAGTTGCTTTATGTTTATAGGTGGATCCCCCCACCTCCTTTTACATGGAAACCCAACTCCCTTGGTAGAAAGCTGGGTGGGGAAGCAAACAGCGTAATTCTTTGTGATCATGAACTCTGGTTTCAGTAGGATTATGCTACGAATCCCTGCCATAGATCTTGGCAGATTTGTTATGTTTTATATTTCCATTGTTAAGATCTAAAAACAGATCAGTTTCAATGACACCAGCTGAATCTGATATGTGTGCACAAGGGAGCATAAACCAAGTACTTACAGGAGATGACAGAGGAAAAATTAGGACAATAATTTCAGTCATACAGAGCCCCTTAAAGATCTTGACAGGCTGTAACCAATTTTACAGCATAGATGCTTCTCATGTTTTTACAGCCTTTTGGATTCTGTGCAGTAATAGCAACCAGATCCTACTGGGAAGGAGAAATATAAACCCCTCTATCGTGCTTGTCTTCAGGATGGCTTAAGTAAAAAAAATTAAACTCTCTCTCTCTCTCTCTCTCATATGTGGATAAATTTCTGAACTTCATTAAATACTTAACCTATCCCGAATGCAATAATCACCCTATTTAATTTCAGATGTTGTCTTTATAAATTACAATTCACTTCTGCATTTTTGATTTATGGCATGGGAATGTCTGAAAATAAGACACAACTTCGGTGGGGTGAGGGAGGCTGCAGGCCCTTGAATGAGAGCCTGAAGTGTCCTGACTATTCTCATTTTGTGGCTGAGCCTGCCATAGCTCTGGCTGCCCTTCAGACCAGTTAGTAAGATAATATAAGCATCCTTAAATTCTTAACAGTTGATAAACTTTGTGTAGGCATTCTGTGCAATCAAGTCGGAACCAATTTATAGTGAATCTAATAGGGCTTTCAATGTATCTAATAGGGCTTTCAATGTAAATATTTAAGGAGTGGGTTTACCAGTTTCACACACGCTCCAGTGAGTTTCCATGGCCAAGTGTGAATTTGAACCCTATTCTCCAGAATCCTAGTCTTGTCACTCTATCCACTACGCCACACCGGGAATTCTAATAATAATTACATTCTTGATATTTTCTGTTGCTGCTGCTGCTGTTGTGTGCCATCATGTCACCTCTGACTTATGGTGACCCTACAAATAAGTGATCTCCAAAATGTTCTGTCTTCAACAGCACTGTTCACAACAAATACATGGGAGAGGGGGGAAAGCATTCAGGTATGTGCCTGTAGCCTAATGGAAATGCTGTCTTTTCATTGTGATCTGGACCATTCCACTCTTGCAGTGTTTGCAAAGAAACATTATATGGGCTGGACTGATGCTGTGATTACCTCTCACGCCACTGCTGGCAGAATCTTCATCTGAAAGAGGCAAGAAGGCCTGTACTGAATGATGGAGCCACTGTGTGAATCCAGCCACATGGCACATCTTTTCAAATCTCATCATTGCAGCCTGGGACCAAATCATGTCACCCATCGTAGTTCCCAAGCTGTAAAAACAAACTTTGAATCAAATTCCCATGAAAAGAATTTAGCAGGTATTATAGATTCACCTTGCTTTGGAGCATCTGACCTGAGATATTTTAAAAATGGGCAGTATGACAAGCTAATATATGCAGTCAGCAATAGTCCCTTTTATTCTTATTGCTCTAATATCTACAGTAATCACCAAATAGACTGGTATTCTGAAGGTGTCACATAGAAAAGATGGCAGCTTGGAAATTAGAAGTGAAATTGTCTTAATAAGTAAACAATGTCTGATTTTTCCTCCAGCATTGCTTTGCAGCTCAGCAAGCTGCAAATCAGATTGCTGTTGTTTGAGACTGGTGATTGTGAGGCAAATAACAGACTTAATTTGTACATTGACCACAAACATGGCAACTTTGAAGACTGTATCTATGGCGGGACAATGTTTGATCGTTCTACTTACAAAATTGCCATTTCATTTCTTTCTGTCTTCAGTCGCCATATCCTTTGCAAATCATCATCTTGGCTTCGAGAAATCTGAAATGGAGACTTGGGGCTGAATTGCAAGTTATGATAAATGTACTAATGTTATATCATATCAGGGTTGTTTGTTTGTTTATTAAATAGTAAGCATGAGATAGCTGGTTAATGGAGACCACAGTATGTGGAAAAAGGAGAATTTAGCCTACTTCTCCAGCCACAGTCTTTATGAAAATGATGCTACAATCCAGAAAGTGTGTGAAACTGGTAAACTGAAGTGCAAATGGGTCACCAAAAATCTTTTCTTCACTCATGCTACAATACCCATAAAAATCATCCCTACTATTAAGTACTTGTAAATGATTGCACAATGGACAGTATGTCTTTCAGCATTGCACATCATTGGGACCCTAACCATTAGATGGTGCCATTCCACAGTATATTTGTAGTTGTTATGGTGTGGACAGTCATGAGTAGGAGGAAGATTTTTGTGATGTGTCTTATTTTTTTGAGCTTATGGATGGATTTGAACATGTTTAAGAGTAATCTGTTGAGAAAGGCTGGATTATTTTTAAACATGTTTGAACTTGCTTATGGGTTCACATGTAGGTAGAAGAGAAAATGTGAAATGTCATAGAAATCCTCCCTTTAATCATTAGTAACCACAGGGATATTTTTGCTGTGGCATTCAGCATACTGTGGTACCTCACATTTAAGGCAGATCTATGTAATAGGTGACCAACAAAGCCAAATGGAGCTCACTGTCTCTTACGTCAGTGTAAAGCTACAACAATGAGGACAACACCTCAGATACTTTGGGTGGGCTACATTTTTGTCCTGATGCAATGTTTATGGAGTCATACACTCAAAAACTATGATGACGCATGCATTGTAACCATAATTTTAGCATTGTTTAGGAACAGAGTGCTCACAGATTTTCATGCATTCTCAGTAACCCGACATCAGCCCTGAAGAGTTTTGTTGAAGCCACACAAAAGAGAGAAGCTGGTCTTTGAGATATAAAGAAGAGCAGCTCAGACCAAGTCCAGTTGATGTGGTCATGGTTGAGCTGAACTTTGAACTAGGAGTTGTAATGTCACACTTTGGAGCCAACAAGCTTCATGACATTTTAGCTACAAGGAACACATTTTCAGGGACACTGGAAAGTTAATGGGGAAAAGATCAAGGTCTACAATTTAGGCTGAAAGCAGGAAGACCTCTGACAGTCAGGAATACATGTACTTGATAATTAAATTGCAATTTAACAGAGGTATAAAAATTGTCACTTCACAGTGATAAGTACACCCACACCAACATGATTTGGTTCACATGGAATATACATATATATGTGGACTACAGCCACAACATGGTATAAAAGAACTGCATTCTGATTTTCTTTAACATGGGAAACAGAGTCTTAACATATGGACTCTCACACAGTCTACACCTGCAATCTACCAAGAGGAAAAGACAAAAAAAGTTTCGTGAATATTTCCTTGCAACTTATGGTTGTACATCATATAAAATCCATGTCACTGGGCAGAGGTACAGTTTCCCATTTATTGAGGAAAGAATAATCAGTATGAATCATCATCTTACAATTTTTTAAGAATGCTAGAAAGATTTCAGACTTTCTACTTGTGTATAGATTTTCGTTCTCTTCCTTTCCTTTCTTCCTCCTGGTTAACTGTCTTGAACAAGCAATTGGTCTGAAAATGGATTTCTATGGGGGTGTGGAAGGAGGCTGTCACTCAATTCACACATTATTGTATAGTGAAGACATTTGTGTAACAGTGATTCAAAGTGGCAGTGCTTTCGAATGAAAAGTGATGAACAGTAAAGCCAGGTTTCTGTCTTTGAATGGAAAATGAGATAAAATTGTTTTGTCTACACAGTGACAATTTTGGAGATGGTAATATTGTATTTTGGTTCAAAGAAAAAAAATTGCAACCCCATCCGCTTTTGCAAATACGTGATTAAAACCAAGCACCAGTGTTCCAAAAAGCAAAACTATATTTTAAAATACAATACGAACATTGGTACATTCGAACCATTTATTGACAAATGACAGCTTTCCTGCCAATGCTGATCGTTCAGCATATTTCATTGTACCCAACATTTATAAGCGTTTTTCTAAAATTGCTTATCGAGTTTCAGTCTCAAAAGATTCAGGAAGAACACTCTATAGAAAGTTAACAAATGAGATTTAAGTCTTTAAACTTCTTACCTAAACTAATTCAATGCTATTTTGTTGCCAATATCTTTTACCTGATCTGAACAGTTACTTAATCCCTCTACTTCTTACTCCCCCTGCTTTACCTGACTAGTTCTCTCACAAAATAAAGAACGAACGGTTTTTACAGTTCACTTTTTCGTCAAGTTACCAAGAAATCAAGACAAATGATATTCCTTGGTAGTCTGCCAACATCCTGACAAATATAACCAGGTTTAAGAATTGCAGGAAATCCATTTGACAGTCCTTTACTAAACTGATAGTTGAAGATATAAAATGCCATTCAGATGATCTGCTCAAATCACGTGCGCTTTATAGATTATTATATTATGCAGTTTAGTATATTACTGCTTCGGGCATGTGGGAACCTGACTAGTTGCTCCATAAAGAAATCTTGGAAGTGGTTGCTTGCATTTCCAAAAGGGTTCAGAATGGCAGTTATTGGTGTCTCACATCTGGAAAGCATCTTTGCTGAAAGAACGCTCCGTACAATTGTGATTGAAAAGGATCGTACAAAAAGGTTAGAGAAGGTGTAAAGCAGCTTTGTTTACCCTAAAGATTCACTTTGTAAAACCCTACGCCTGTCTCTCTATCAGAAATTGAATTGTTTGCAATCATATAGTACTGAAGCTTTTGTTAAGTATGATGTAAGTTCCCAATTGTCTGCCCATTTTTCACAGATAAATTGTCATTTGAGAGAATTTGAAATTGCATAGTTTTTCACATTGGAAATGTACATTTCAGTGATCCACTTCCTTCAGGCTCTTTTAAAACTTCCCAGGTTGAGACTTGTGGCTGCTATGAGCTCCTACAGCTGGGAGTATCTACTCCCTGTAACTTACCAGACTCTGCACTGAACTTACAGTGGACCCTCTACTTACGGAATTAATCCGTATTGGAACGGTGGCTGCAGGTCAAAAAGTCTGTAGGTCGAGTCTCCATTGACCTACAATGCATTGATCCATAACCGGCCGTTTTTGTTCCGTTTTTGTTCCATTTTGGGTTTTTTTCTGGTCTGTAGGTCGATTCTCTGGCTGCAAGTCGAACCTAAATTTTGCAGCCAGAGAAGTCTGTAACTTGAAAAGTCTGAAAGTCCAGCTGTCTGTAAGTCAAGGGTCCACTGTACTACTCTTTCCTGTCTTGATGTAAGTCTTGTCTTAGTTCAAACAGTGACACAATCTCTGACCATCTGTGCTTTCTTGTCCACTGCAGAGACAAGGCTTTTAGTTTGCTTACTTAAGGGGAACATCGGTTAATGCTATGGCACTACAGTAGTTCATTTCCAGATCACAGTGTTCTGACTGGCAGATGTCCATTAAGCATTCAAATCAATCTTACTACAACAACAAAAAAAGGTTCAAAAGAAACGTTCTAGAAGGGAAGTGGATTTCTTTCATATTTTTAGAAGAGTCTTAAAAAACATAAGTGGTTTTAGGAGAAGTGATCTCTTAAATGGAGATTTCAACGTGAACCCAGGTAAGCCCCATGATCCTCATGGACAGGTGGATTGATAGTTCTGGAAGAGTCAAGAGCCCTATCGAGACACACAGTGTGTCTTGTGTCTGCTTGAACATGCCTGCAATGAATCTGAAACAGGTATGCCATTGTGCCCCATCTGCTGACACCATAGGTAGCATGCTATCTTCTATATTCTTTTCTTAATATAAGATTTTTTTACAAAAAGTAGCTTTGAAAAACAGTATTAAAGAATAGCTTTTCGTGATTAATATTTCTCAAATTTATATACGTATATCCAAATGCACCAGGTTACTTGGAAACAAGATGGCCACATTGAGAGTTCTCAGATGTTTTAGGATTTTAGCTTCTTGGGGGGGAGGAATTCTGACACAGGTATACAGTCAGAGGTTGTAGCATCTGAACCATTCTCAGTTTTCTTTCGCATTCTGAAATTCA
Organism: Pogona vitticeps; assembly: GCF_051106095.1. Taxonomy (NCBI): domain Eukaryota; kingdom Metazoa; phylum Chordata; class Lepidosauria; order Squamata; family Agamidae; genus Pogona; species Pogona vitticeps. Next base: position 106,173,330 of record NC_135787.1, on the reverse strand, counting down.
AAGCCAGCCCACTTTCCAGTGCATTCTTCTAGAATCAGCATCTTTCTCTTTTTTTTTTTTTCTTTGTAAAGGTGAGGGACTGAGAAGGATGTATCAAGGCAGGTATAAGAAATGTATTTGGAAAGTACATAGGAAAGAGGAGTTATTCTGTAATGGAAATCAGTTCGATGCGGTGCCTTTGACTTTCAGAAATGAAGGGTGTGGAATATGAATTCTTCCAGTCTGGAAACCCATGGTTTGTTATGAGCCAAGAATAACTCCCCCTCCCTTCAGAGCTTAGATCTTGCTCTTAATACATCCATTGCTGCTGCCAGCTTAACCCCCCTCAGTCAGTTTCCACCTTTCTCAGCAAAAGTAAGGGCGTGAAAAACATCTCAGCCTCTGTTTCACTTTGTTTGTCTAAATCTCAGCTGCACTTTCATCCCAATTAGGCTGTGAGATATTGCCCTCCCAACCCAGCATAGAAATTCATATACATCTTCAGTATATAGTTTTCCTAATGTCAACTGCCTTGCATGTACATTTTATGGGTACATTTGTGAGCCTATATTTCCCTCTGCTTAACAAACTGGCATACCTAAGTGACTTGGTGTGCCTGGTTGTAGAGGCAGGAACTGGGAATTCTAAGCCCCAATGTGCCTCCTAGGAGAGGGAGGCACACTGCTGAGGTCACCTGGAGCGTGTCTGCCTATGACCTCTGTGACCTTGGACAAGCTGCACAATCCTGGGACACCACCAGAAGGAAGGATAGGTAAAGCACCCCATGGTACTTTATACTTAGAAATCTCTGGATGAGTTGCCGTGAGTCAGAACCAACTTGGCAACACATCATAATTACAATTAATGATAGGTCATTCGGCATTTGGAAGGCAGCTGTCACAGGCTGCAAATTTTTAATGTCATGAAGGGCAGCAAATTCTTTGTTATTTAGTAATGTGTATGTGTGTGTTTTGACAAGGGACGTGGTGGCACTGTGGGCTAAGCCGCAGAAGCCTCTGTGCTGCAGGGTCAGAAGACCAGCAGTTGTAAGATCGAATCCACGCAACGGAGTGAGCTCCTGTCGCTTTGTCCCAGCTCCTTGCCAACCTAGCAGTTCAAAAGCATGTAAATGTGAGTAAATAAATAGGTACCATCTCGATGGGAAGGTAAAACGGTGTTCCCTAGTCACGCTGGCCACATGACAGCGGAAACTTGTCTTTGGACAAGCACTGGCTCTACGGCTTGAAAAGCGGGATGAGCACCACCCCCTAGAGTCGGACACGACTGGACTAAAAATGTCAAGGGGAACCTTTACCTTTACCTTTTTATGTGTGTGTTTTAACTCATAGGGAGGGGGAGAAAAGAGATATTTCCTGCCCCATAACAAAATAACTTAACTGCAGCAGGGAACTTTGCATGTTGATGTGTTTTAGTGGGGTGGGGAATGCCATTTGCTGATCCACGGCAATTAGCAAACTATTTGAGGCTGGTCATGAGCTCCAGCTTAATAAAGGCTTCTTTTTAATGGTCACCAATATGAAGGTTCTGTTCCTACCAGTAAGACCAGGGTGAAGATTCAAAATACTGACCAATAAATCTTGTCAATGCTTACGGTTTCTGCATAGATTGGTTTGTTTTATAGCACCGTACAGTTTATGTTTATGGGGTGGCATTGGCAGCTAGCTACATGAGGGCACAAGTTAAAGCAAAGTCTCATTTTTGAAGACAAACAAGTTGTATTTGGCATCAGTTTCATGGAGTGCAACCCAGTTCATCAGATGCAGGCATATGAAATATAGGGCAAAATCTGATTTCTTTGGTATGCTTGCAAAATAGCAAATGGCATGGTTTGCAGTGGTTTCTTGCCACTAATTTACACATCTGTGCTTGGATTTTTAGGCATGGTCCAGTCTGATATGTTTGTGCCCACCTAAAAATCTAAGCAGGACTCATTAATTGCTAGTGAGAAGTTGCTACGAGGTACGCAGTTTGCTTTCTACAGACGTAATTATGCGACAAGAAGGAGCCCCTGTGTGGTGGAGTGCAATGGTTTTCACCCTTGTGTAACCCAAATGTTCTCAGATGGCAATTCCAAGAAACCCTGGCCAGCACAGTTAGTGGTGAAGGCTTCTAGAAATTACAGTTCAAGAACACCAGAGTTACCCAAGGTTGAGAAATGCTGGTGTAGCAGATAGTGTGATGGACTAAGGCTCAGGATACCGGGATTTGAATTCCCGCTCAGCCATGGAAACTTACTAGAGGTATGGAATGGGTAAAGCTATTCTCAAATAAGATTTTGACTATTAAAGGTGTCACAATACTATTGCTAGTAGTCATTGGTTTTTTGGATCAAGGGCCTCTGCAATGATTTTGAAAGCCAGTGAGACTCATGTGGAGAGACATGGTCCTTCAGATACCTAAGTTGTGTAAGGTCTCATAACCAGTACCTTGAACTGGGCCTGGAAATTAATCACCAAACAGTGAAGCTGTTATAAGTGGGGAGTTATATACTGCCTATAAAAAGATCCAGTCAGCAGTAAGTATAATTGAAACCGAATGTATAATCCAGAACCTGTCATTGTTCCAGTTCTGAAGCTGTAGCATACAAGCTGTGTGCCAATTCCACCCAAATGAAGCTTGTCAGGAATTCTGAGAATGCTGGGTTTTGGATTCTGGAATTTAAAAAGAAGCTTTTAGCCCTAACTATATGAGACATACGGTATATAGAAAGATGATACTAGGATACAGTCCTAGAAAGCACAGAATATTCCATTCATTTATTACTTTCTTCACTGTGGTTCTTTTTTAAGGGTAACTTTCTCATCTTTGAAACAGAATGAAGAGGAAGACACATACTCCCTTTCTGTGTGTGTTGACTAGGATATATTGAGCAGCAAGATTAAGTTGAAAAAAAAAACCACTATATCCAGCCTTCCTTTGAAAGCTGAAGAGTTTTGCAAATGATCCCCAGGTGTTCCACAAAGTTAAACACCAGGAAGATCTTAATATCCCAAAGCCATTTACCTAATTTCCCCAGAGAATGTGAACATGGCGTCATGAACATAAAGCTCTTCAATATTTATGATGCACATTCTACTTGTATTTCAGAGCTCTGGGATTTGAACAGAACATCCGTCTTTCATAGCCCGTCTGGATACCTTGGTCTTCATGTAATGCTTCTGGATGAGTATCAAGATCGACTCTTTGTGGGAGGAAAGAACCTGGTCTATTCACTCAGCTTAGACCGAGTCAGTGAAAATTACAGAGAGGTAGAGTAACTCCTTGCATACTGTACAGTAATTACAAGAAATTCTTCACAGCAGTTTTCTTCCCCAGAGAGGGAAGAAGACTTTATTACAAAATGTTTAGAAATTGAATACAAGGGATACAATCCTCTGGGAGCATAAGCGGAGCAAACTTGTTCCAAAATGTCCATGCTGATGGGGGTCTGTGCAGGTCAAATTCTTTGTAGCTCATGTTCATAGTTTTTATCTTGAATTCAAACATAATGCAGAACCATAATTATTGAAAGATATGTATATGCTTTTTAAAATTTTTCATCTCATTTTTCTTTTGTATTTGATGTCATGTAGAGCATTTAAAGTTCTCTATGGATTCCTTTGGTTCTGCTTTTCTTTATCACAGATGAATGCAGTTTATGTTATCCTGGTTTGAGGTAGAAACTGTGGTATCATGTTGATGGTAGGATTGCTTTGGCCCCTGACCTCTCCTGTAGAACCCTGTGCTATGCAGCAACAGTATAGACCTCCTGCACTAACCTGTGCGTAGATGTAAATGTAGACATCACATCTGATGGCATCATTCTGCCCTCTGTGAAACAGAACTCTTACTGGTGTCTCTACCTATTTCTTTTAGTATGGGAAATAGCAACTTGTGTGGGGAGTGCTTTACATATTTAGTGAAAAAAATAATTTTCTAAAAAAGGAAGAGTTTGGTAATGTGAAGCTCTTAAAGAGATTGTTGGATTGCCACTTCCATCAGTGCTTCTCAACGTAGCCAATTATGAGTGATAGATGAGAATTATGGTCCACCAACATCCAAACATGGTCTACTTTACCTGTATCGACTTTGTTCAAAAAACTGTGCAACATCTTTTAAAGTACTGAATTATTGTATAGCTTCCAGACCAGCTTTTATAAATACTCAAGAGGGATAGCTATAAATTTATCTCTTTAGGAGAGTAATTCCTGTAGGAAGTTATCTATAGAGTTTCCACAGATGGCAGTGGCAAAAGCACGTAGTAGGTTTATTGTAAAATATTCTTTAAATGTGGTTATATCCTGGATCACAAGAGAATGGACAGGCATTGGACTAGTAATCTTTTTTTTCGCTGTTATTAATATGAAATCTGTAGCATATAAGATAAAAAATGGAGTATACAGTGCCTGTTCCTACAAGGAATTTAATTTCATATGAACAGATGCATAAGTGTTGTCTCACTTTGTACCCACTGAATACCTCATGATTTTGTTTGGGGAATTCAATACAAAATCAATGGTAAATATTTGTAAAACATGACGCAAAGCTTACTCAAAAGTGTGGCTAAGAATACGTGCAGAAAATCTTCCATACTTTTTAGTCTCTCTGCCTCCCTGACCTATTATGAAGTTTAACTTTTTTTTATAAGACAGAATTGGAGATGCCCTTTGTGAGATTGGTTTTCTCAACAAATACATTAATGAGTCGGTGGCTGAGTGAAGAATTCTTGAACATTAAAAATTCTTTGTTGATATTCTTGTTTTGGTACCTAGATTTTTGTTCAACTGATGACTTTTTCCTCATGTAAAAGTTTATAAGTTTATAATCAACACAGATTAGTGCTTTAATCTGGTCTTACTAAAATTGTGTTGTGGTGTACTATGAATTACCAAGGGTTGACATCAAAGCCTCTTGCCTTTGTTTAGTCATAGGAAGTTTCATATTTATTTGTGATATTTATTTGAAACTGTTGAGAATATTGTATGATTTTCAAGTGACAGAACTCTTTAGAAACACTGTCAAGGATTATTTCTTGAACAATTTCTAGAAAACCGATGCTTTAATTTTAAAGAATGATGTAAAATGAATGCCACCTGGTGGCCTCTAGTTGCCATTACTGGACATTCACAGATGAAAGAATGTCAGTATTAAGATGCTTGAGTCAAAAGGAGTTGAAAGGAGTTGACTAAGATTTGCCTTGAACTGTGATGGGTAAAGAAATGCTATGCAGATAAGCTACATATTTTCTCTGAGGTCCATAGCCTGTGGATCATACTGAAAGTGAAATCATCACCATCACCCCCAAGATGGCATCTGTTCATTCTTAAAAGTAGTATTCATTGTTGTCATGTGAACAAGAGTTGTGCTCTGGAATTCCTGGATACAACCTCTACATATGACATGGAAAAGTGGTGTTTTATTTGCTCCATTTTGCCTTGCAAATTCTTTAATACAGAGCTTGCATCATAATTCCTGTTCCAGAATAGTGTATAAGGTGGGATATTGTGAACCAGTTCTTTCTGTCTAGCTCCTACTTCACAATAGATAGTGGGGGTATTGATACAGGAACACGGATGGCTGCCAATAGCATTGTTATGAATCAAAGTAACGATAAATAAAGGGGTTGCCCTTTTCAAGGATGCTGCTGTATTCTGAGACTGTTGGTATGTGGTTTAGAAATATTTCTGTTTTGGAAACAGAATCTATTGCAATGTGGTAGATTCTGTGCCTATTCCAAAAATAGCTTGAGGTCCCCACTAATAATGCTTATAACAAAACCCCAGAATGCAAAAGAAAAGGGTGCTAAATTCTTTTTTTTTTTCCAAAAAGAAATAGGTGTTGAATTATTTCTATACTTCTACTGTTTGCCATTTTACTGTCCATTCTGAATATCCTCCATCCACATAAACCACATATGGAGAAATTTATAGGAAAGATCTCTGTCTCCGTCCTGTGAGATGTGAGAGTTGTGCTGGAATCTTCTTCAGGCACCATCCTTTACTGCAGTTGTATCCAACCTACTGGCCTCCAGATGTGTTGGAGTAAAGTTTCCACTATTGTCAGCCACCATGGCCATTGGCCATGTTGACTGAGGAGAATTGTAACCCAGCACATCTGGAGGGCACAAGGCAGAGGGAACACTGTCTGAGAGGTTAATAAGAAAACTAAATATGCAGCTGGATTCTGCAGGGTTCTGCAGGAAGATACACTGCAGATGTTGTATTTGTGGTGAAATAAAATGCTGCCATGTGCTGGATTTTTGCCTTACTTCTCAAAGGTTTCACTTCTGAGTGTGCACAGGTTAAAGAATATGCCATTCATTGGACATAGTCTTCATGGATTTCTTGCTTTAATCTAGACTATTTGTTCTATTTACTGCGGTCTCTGCACTTTTGCCTTTGAGACAGTGCTAGACAGATAAACTAACTGAATAGAGTAATAAACAAAAATGACCATATTTTACTAGAGAAGAAATGCCATCTTTAATATTTTCTACTTCATTCTCTATTGCAGTCAAAAGTCAAACTAAAATAACTCAAAAGAAAAGAAAAACAGTCAAGATGTAATCTGAAGTATTATATCTCTCATTTCTCCATTCCCTTTAAAATGGCATAATTGGGAGTTATTTTGTCAGTTTTTGAGGAGACTAAACTTATTTGTTGCCATGCTTTTTCTGAGATTTTTAAGCACCTTGACAAACTTTTCAAAAGAAAGAAAGCTGGAAAAACAACCAGTTATCTTAGCCTGTTCTAATGGTAATAAAGGCCCTTAGTGTAATTGTTTGTGTTTTTTCTATTATTTCACTGTTTTTACTATATTGGAAGCCGCCTAGAGTGGTCTTTTAGATCAGATGGGTGGGGTATAAATAAATAAATAAATAAATAAATAAATAAATAAATAAATAAATAAATAAATAAATAAATAAATAAATAGTGTATTTGTGCAGGGAAATAATGCACTACAGTTTCCCTAGCTACTAACTGATGTTTCCAGAACTAACAGAGCAATGTTATAATTTCTGCAATGATGGCACAGATTTCATAAATCTCTTTATATCTTAAGATGTGTAAAATAAGGTTGGTTTTGGGTTTGATTGCTATATTGCTTAGATTTCTTCAACAGAGACTGTGAAGTTAGATTTTAGGAAACGTGCCTTCAACCTGACACAAGGGCCTCCTTTATAAATATATTTAAACAACAAAAACAAAAGTATTGGCCTCAGAGATGCACCCTTTCTGCTGTTATACCAGTAATATCTAAGAAAATTCTACAGGAAGGAACATATTAGGCATCTCCAGGGATGTGGCAATAAAACAAGTGGGCAGATATAAAATGCACTTGATGTTTATGAGGCAGCAATAATTTGAAAATAACTCAATTGGCAAAGAATGTGAAGTGGCCACTCTCTCCGGACCTTCCATTTTACAGCTATTTCTCCCGTTCCTCAAAGTTCACATAGTTCAAGCCACAAACTGAAAATAAATTGTTAAAGTAGATCAGCACTCATGTAGATTATCGCTTGGTTGTGCCTACTATAGTCCCTAGCTGCTACCTTCAAATTCCATTTTTGTCTGTGTCCCACTTGTAGCCCACTCTACCTTAGGTAGAGATTATTCAGACTTGCAGAGAGACCTATTTCCCCCAGTTACCCAAATAATAATAATAATAATAATGTGCCATCAAATCAATTCTGACTTAAGGCGAACCTTTTCAGGCTTTTCCAGGTAGAGAGTACTCAGATGTGGTTGCCTACAATACATTAAACACTTCTTCCCTATACAGTTATAGCTTTTTATGAAGGTTAATACAGGATCTAGTGTTCACAATATATTATATTACAATTCTTATACAGTACCTATATTTCTTTTTTATGGCCAATGTGATCCCCTCTTAGTGGCTTCACTTTGAAATTAGGGTGGCAGAAAAAAATGTGCTTGCCTTCCAAAAAAGAGCACACTGTACAGTGACTTCAAATAAAAAGGGGCCCTTCTATAATGACTGGAGAGGTGCAAATCCTATCCATTTAATCCTTGCATGCAAGGAGAAGGGACAGCAATATTATTCTCCTCACCTCAAAAAAGGGTGAGGTATTCTGTGGTGAATGAATTTTATCAGTGCAGGTGATGTAAAAGTGCACAAATCCTACAAATAATGTAAACTGCCTAAAATAAGGATGGTTATAGCTCTGCTATGTAGATTTTTTAAGAAGCTGAAGCATTCAACAGGTTGTTTGCATCTTTTAAAACAATCTGCCAGTCATTCTGTGCTTGGTATGAGTGCCTGGGCTTTGCTTTTCAAAGGAAAATAATACCAACATTGTGCATGCAGTTTGCACAAAGTACACAAAGGCCCTGACAAGAAAACATGGCACTTCTTGTCTTAGCTTTGTTTGGAGATGATGAATCTGGCGGGGCTTGAAAATTTGTCATTCGGGTCTCTTTTCAAATTCAGATGGACTAAATCAGTAAGAACAACAAATGTTGTGGATATTGTGTTATCGAAGGCTTTCATGGCCAGAATCCAATGTTTGTTGTACAAACATTTGTGGATATTCTTCATGTTGCTAGTGTAATGGCAGCATGCAGGCTACAGAGGCTGGGGAGATTCTGTTGCAGAGTTTTGAATTTTTTGTTAAATTCCTCTAGACGTACAGCAGAAGTGCAGGGATTCACAGAGCAAAATAGGCACAGAGTCCACCTCTTTTTTTCAAAAACTGGCACTTACAGTCTCACAAACTTGCTCTGAGACATTAGTAGTAGAAAGAACAAAAAATGTTCCATTTACTTAAAGAGAACAGCAAACTAGCAATATGAGTGCCTTGCAGCAATGATCTCAAAAGATTCACTACTTTCAACATACAAAGAAGAGGGAGATAGAGCCAGACCAGAGAGGTAGGGCCCTCTTTGGATACAGAGGCAAAGGGTTAGTGCTTGATAGATTGACAGTCACCCCCACCCAGAAAGGTCCCTCCCAGCCAAATCTATTAAAGCCTGTGTGCGAGATTGCAAAAATTCCAACAAATCCAGCACAGCTTTCCATTCCAGAAGATTGCTTACCACTGATTAAAAGGAAATTGTTGATTTGGCCATGTTTCTTTTCCTGCATTTTCTCACAGGTGTGCTTTATAAAAGGGCTACACATTTACCTGGTTATAATATTTTACCACTTAGCCTCATCATCTCCAGCAATGGCTGAAGTGAGAGTAAAAATAGAAGTAGGGAAAAGGCCTTTGCAGCGATGGGGAAATTTACCTTTTTGAGATCTATGAGAAGCAACATTTCCCATTTTGGGGCAACGTGTCGATTTTGTCCATGTGAAAAAAGGAGTGTGACTGTGGGTCTGCCGTAATATACTAGGGTGGCATCCAACCCCATTTGGATCACTAAACTCTGGTGTATATTCCAAAGACATATTTTAAAGCTGCCTTGTGCCATTCTTTCTGTTTAGCCCTGAAAGCATACATTGCTTAAATTCTTGGTGTGTTCTTCAAGACGAGATGAATAGGCCAAATATAGAAGAATTGCTGCTGATGAAATTTACAAAATATTTCAGATAATGACAACTCATGGACATGACAGCTCTTGAATAATTCTATCCAAAGCAAAGGTCATGCACATAGGTCACTGACGTTTGCACTAGCCTAATGCTATTCTAGCTCAAAACATTCTTGAGAAATCACTGAGTGGGAATAACTGCCAGCTTGCCGAAAGGTTCTCCTCCTGGCAGGCACCCAATGCCCAGTCAAGAATGTAGTCATCATGAGGAATTCTCAAACTGTATATAACACCAAGAGGAGGAAAAAAAACACATGGAGGGCTAAAGGCCACCATTTACAATCAATTAGTTCCTGGCTTCATGCACAGCCCAAGCACAGCTTACATTATCTGGGTGGAAAAATATTCAGCAATTCAACACTTGCAATCAAGATGAGGGAATGGATTGTGAGAAGGACCATAAATTCCCTTCTTCGCTCTGTTTGCATATATGCAAAAGAATGTTGGCCAAACTGCTTTCTTCAGGAGGAAAACAGATTTCTCCACAGCAAAAGTTATTTGTTGGCTTGGTGTCCTGCTGGTGAGAAGCGAGTTTTCAAGAAGTTGTGCTCCGTTGTGCTTCTCAGATAGGAACTGCTTAAAAGACAGAAAGGAGAGAGATTGGTAGAGGTTAGGAATGAGTGAGAATTTCAGCTAAGCTTCCCCCACGACCACCACAATGAATTATATTTCACAAGCTTTGAATCAACAAGAGTGTGAAATTGACAGCTTTGATCATCCCAAGTGTAGATGTTGGTCAGAATTGGTTATGGCTTAGCTGGAGTCTTCCTTGTTCTACTACAGAACAAAAGCACTTATTTGATCAATTTAAGAAGATCAGGTTATTTATTTATTTTACTTAACCTTTTCACAGCACTTACATCCTGTAGAACTAATAAGCACGAGACAGTCAATGCCATCTGATATGACCAAAAAGGCCCCTCTTTTGTTCACCTACAAACTCAGTAAGCAGGGGAATGTAGAGATCAGCTTCCTGGGAGAATCCCAGCGCAAGGGCAGGTCTCCTCATATGCAGTGCTGACACTATTATATTTACCCATGTGTTGTTAGAATTAAAAGTCCAATGTGTGAAATTTCTGTGCCATTGTGAACTTTCTATGTGTGTCTAAATTTTTATCTATGTGCATCACCAAAGTTCATCCTTTTCAGATGGGCTGTTATCACACTATGAGCTTTGTTTACAACAGTAGATTGATTTCCAATAACAATAGTTTCCACCATAGAAGACACTGAGCACATAATCACATGAAACTGGATAAGGATGGGAGGACATCCTGCCCCAGTCCTACATGCTACACCTCACGATCCTCCATCTTAAAAATGCATCACATAAGTTCAGCAAGTGGCTACACACACAACAAAACATTATCTTTTCTCCACCCTTGTCCAGGCTTCTCAGCACTAAGCTAATACTTTTGTTTACTAACATGAGATAACTTTTTAATGTCCGATACTGAAGAGGAGATGTCAGCCAGATGTTAATTAGCTGGAGAACAAATGCCTGTGAACCCACAAGTGAGAAATATTGAACAAGGCATTAACACAAATCAACAAGAATCTTTCTTCATGTGTGACTGGGTTAGTCTAGGGCTTCAGATCCACATTTTGAAACTGAATGGTAGCTTTGGCAAAATGTAAGCAGAAGTTTAAAGCAAAACCATTCCCATATTTGCATTGCAAATGAGACATTTTTCATTTCCTTGCGTAAGGGTAGGGGTAATGAGTAACCAGCATCTGAATATGTGCCATAGTGGCAGAGAAAATCCACTTCTTCAGGCCAGTTTGCAGACTGCACAGAGATGAAAAATATAAAATGACTTCATAATCAGTCTTGACATTAATTACAAAAAATACAGAAATTAGGACTTCTTATACATTCAAGAAGTAGAAGTGATAGGTTACAAGGGGACGGGAGATAATCACATTCAGAAACAAGTGCATTTATGGATGATGGGGTTATATGTTGCAGGTTGGGTTTTTTTTAAAAAAAATGTGGGTCTAAAACAGAGATTTAACTAGTTGAAAACTCAAGTGTTGAAATGCCAGCCTCTATTCCATTAACCAGAAGTTAATGAGCTACTGTGTATGTCTTCGTTCTTACAAGACCATCAAATAATCTTTATTTCTTCTTATGGATTTTTCTCCTTTCAGCCTGTTCAGTTGACAACAGAAACTTTATCAGGCACATGTATCCACACAATTTGTTTTGTACCTGTGACATTCCACTGATTATAATATTGCATTGCCAGAAAAAACAAAAGGAGCACTCGGCTAGGGTCCAGGCAAAAAGTTATGGTTGGATTAGCATCTGGGGGAAATTACCTATTCAATATAAATATAGACCTATCTGTAATTTAAACTTATTTAAAGGCAGCCTGTAAGAGTATACCTTTTATCTAGACAACTAACTGTGTATTATTGTCTTGCAGATTCATTGGCCGAGTACAACTGTGCAAGTGGAAGAATGTACAATCAAAGGACGATATGCTGTATGTATTCGCTAGCAAATGTCTTTATTTTTCCTTCACTTTGGCAAGAGAGTGTTCCTGAGGGTGAAGAGAATGTTCTTCCATCATCTCTGGAAAGAGACTTGCAAAATCATTTGGCAATGAAGAACTCAACCAGAACCATGAAGGGGCAAAAATCACACTTTTTTTAAAAAAAAAAAAGGCTGGCTGGATAGTTCAGTGGTTTAGTCATCTGGCTGCAGAGCCAGAGGCTAAAAATCTGATTCCCTAATGTGCCTCCTGAGAGAGCTATTCAGTTGACCTTGGGCAAGCTGCACAGTTACAAGGTGCCCCCAGAAGAAGGGAATGTTAAACCACTTCTGAATATTCTCTACCTTGAAAACTCTGAGAAACCTCACCATAAGTCAGAAGTGGCTTGACAGTACATGATGATGATGTTTAAAAAGAAAGTATCATCATCCCTACACACACACACACACACACACACACACACACACACACACACACACACACACACACACACACAATATATATATATATATCCCAGACAGCCCCACCTCCTTAGTAAGAATAGGAAGAAATCCAATGTTTGTGCATTGTAAGCCTCAGAGAGAGGCTTACAATATGTTTCATAGGATATATCATGTATATGTTTTAAAAAATGTTTTAAAAATGGTACCATTGGAAAATATGCACAAATGTTCTTCTGTTGATGGAGGAAAGGTGTACATTAGGAAGAATGCATAAATAAATGCATTAATCATGGAGACTCCACAAAGAAAATGCCTATCAATTTCCATGTTGGAGGAGAAACCAAGGTCTTAAAATCCAATAGGGCCAAACGTAGAATACAGAAGGATTCTAGAGAAGCACAGTGATTTAAACAGAATTTTTGGATCCCTGCTGTATATTGGGTTCTGGGTGCATTTGCCAGAAAAGATACATGTTTTAACTTGAGGAATTAGGGAGAAAACAAAAAATAAAAAATGAAACTTGGCTTCTTGAGGCATTCTTACCTCCTTAGTGCCAGGCTACATTGTATGGATCATAATGACAAGTAATGTTTCAGTGTAAGAGGTAATTCTGAACATGTGCAGAGTACCTATATCACATGGCTGCAGGCTTATTATACGCTTCACTGCTAGAGAGTCATTCCTTCTTTTTCCCATGATCGCCTATTGAATAAACGGGCTCAGGTATCTAGATTTCAAGACAGGTTTCAGCCACAGATCTTTTATATTATTGCTGCACAGGTGTGCAACAATAGATATTGTGTGACAGCCTAATTTTGAATTCATAAACCAACTCAAAAAATAGGGGTACCCCAAATAAAAACTTACAATTTTGAAACTGGACCTGAGATAGCACCAGATGTGTCACAGATGTAGAAGACAGTCTGCTCTTGCTCTTTGCCAAACCTGGGGATGTTAAGCAAGCAGTTTTTGAGTTATGATTTTTTTTTAAAAGTAACACTTTAAAAAGGCTGTGTCCAGACACCAGCGACCTTCTGTGTCTGCAGATTTAAAATAAATCAAATAAATTAACAATATCAAACTTGCTTATGGTTAGCTTGCTTTAGTCAAAGAAAGGGTTTGGAAATTGGATCATATAGTTATAGTCTGCAATTGGCAGAGCGGACATGGCAACATTAGTTTGCCCAAGAGATTAAAGGGTGTCTATGTTTCTCCATTGTACATTTTGGACCTACTAACACCTTTGCCTTACCATTTCATTAAGTTCTAAATATTTTGGCAGACGTCCACGCTTGTTGAAAAACAGCCCTGACAATTGCTTTGTCTTTGGGTGAAAAGTAGTTAACTGATGAGACAGCTTCTGGGAATTTCTTGCGTGGTAGTGAGTAGAAGGGAATATCTTGTAGACTTTCTTGACTGATGCCATTAGTGTTGTAAACATTCAGGCTGCCCTTGGCTATTTAAAGCTTGGTGTCTTTTTCCCTGCAGGCAAAGCAAGCATGATATTGTGCAGCAATATTGGGCCATTTCATGCGTTCTGAATTGTCTACACAGAAGCACAATATTCCACATTCATAAATGGGGGTGGGTTTCTTTGAAGAATCGAATCCTTCTCAGTGCCATGATACACTGGTGCTGGAGAACTCAGTTGTCATGAAAGGCTTGTCCAACTGAGAGCCACAGGCAGGAGAAACCAAGAGCTGCTTCTATCAGTGACCTGGTCTAAAGCATGAAGGACCAGTAGCCTTTGGCTGGCCCAGAATCACATTGCTGCAGCAAGCATACAAACAGACTAGGCTCTGGAATCCAGAAAAGCAGTGCAATTTTTGAATTAGAACTACAGTGCTGCCCCGCTTGACAATAATGTGTTCCAGCAAAATCGCTGTTAAGCAAAATCATTGTCAAGTGAAAAAGAAATCCCTATTGGAATGCATTGAAAACCGGTCGTCCAGCGAAGATTGCCCATAGAGACCTACCAATCAGCTGTTCTAATTTGCTGTAATGCTTAGCTTCCGTCCGGAAAGTAGCCATTTTGAGAAGGGAGGGAAGCCATTTTGCGGAGCCGGAAAAAACATTGTTTTGCGAACAAACGGTTTGCGAAGCAGGCTCCTAATCAACATAAAGCAGATTTCCCCCTTTGGAACCATCGTTTTGTAATCTCAATAGTGATCGCAAAAATGTCATCGTCAAGCAACTTCAACGTCATGCGGGGTAAGCGTCTGCAGCAACACAGTTCCGAGCCAGCCCAAGGCTACTGGTCATTTCTGCTTTGGACTGGGTCACTGATAGAAGTAGCTCTTGGGTTCTCCTGCCTGTGTCTCTTGGTTGGGCAAGCCTTTCACCTAAACCAAACTTTCCAGCATCAGCACATCATGGTGCTGAGAAGGATGTCCAGAGCATTCAGAGTGTGTGACCAAGAGGGTTGGTGGGGCAAAGTGGAAGGCAGGGTGTGTGTGTGGTGTGTGTGTGTGTGTGTGTGTGTGTGTGTGTGTTAGTCTTCTTTAGAGGATGTGTTCCCCAAGCTCATGTAAAAATCATTGCTCCTGTGGTCTTCTAGAAGAAGAAAAATCATTTTTAACACCTGCGCCTAATGTTTCCTCCATTGGAATGTATTGAAGCCGACTCAATACATTTCAATGGCTTTGCGAAGTCAATTTTTGCAAATTTAAGTGTGTCATAAAAGGGTCAAAAATGGTTTTAAATGCTTGGATTAGCTTCTGCACCCTCTAAAACGGATGCAAAAGTTAATTTGGCTTTGATCTGACTTTTCGTTAATTTATGGTGAAATTTTCCCCCCAACTTTTGACAGCTGTCAAAATCTGACAGCTCCATTGTTTCCTATGGGGGAGAAAAAAAATTCACAAAAAATTAACGAAAAGTCAGATCAACGCCAAATTAAGTATGCACACATTTTAGAAGGTGCACTAACGATTCCAAGCATTTAAAACCGTTTTTCAACATGTTAAGACACTTTTGTAATTGAAAAAATGAACATTGTTAAGTGAAGCAGGGGACCTAAAACCAAAAACGTTAAGCGAAGCATGGTCCCAAAATCGCTATGTGAAAATTGCCCATAGGGAAAAACGTTATACGAAGCACAATCTGACTCTGAAAAAATAAACTTTAAGCAAAAAAAACATTAAACGAAGCAAACGTTATGCGAGGCACCACTGTATTTATTACATAGAGTTTTTATTGCATATTGGGAACTGCCCAAAGAGTTATAAAACTAATGGGGCAGTATAGAAATGGAAAGAGAGGGAGGGAGGGCTAGGACATTACTAGTATGGACCAGGCGTGAGAATTGTGAGGGCTTCTGTAAGTGAAGGGCAGTCCGTCTCCTTGGTATATTTGTTCCGTCTCCCAAAAGCACACAGTCCTTCAGGTAATGCTGCTCAAAATGATAATAACTTAGGGCTGTGTGGGTTGTCACTGGGTGTTTGTAAGAGAAGAGGACTTTAGCAACAGCAATCTAGGCCAAGTTGTCGTAGCAACAGTGGTGGTACAACAGAGAAGAAATGTTTATAGCAGCTCTTCGGCTATGCAAGTTCTATAATTACCAAGAAGACCAGCATGGCCCGTGTTTTCCATTGAGCTGGCACAGAACAGTCCTGTCAGCTCATTCACAAGGGATGTATGGCACGGGGACACTCATTAGGTGTGTGCAAGTAATTCCCCCATCCTTTTAACTGTTCCTCTGAGGTCCATCTGAGAAGGCAGCCTGGGAGAGGATCTTTTCAGAACTTTCCGGTTCCAGACTTTCAAGAACACAAGGCATTCTTATTACATGCTGAGGATGTGATATAAGAATATTAAGATCATAAGATTATTTTCTTTTGATCCTATCATTTCTCTTATAAAATCAGTTCTGCTTGAATTTTTTTAAAATGATTTTCCTTTCCGTGGCTTTGCATCTTATGACTGTTCCTCTATAAACAAATTAATCTACCCCGCTTCTTAAAAACTCATTTTACTTGGGGGAAGAAACTCATGAACACACCAAACAAGGCGATTTGATGGACTCTGCTTATAAGGTGCCCATGCTAGCTGGAGGATCTTGGGAGAGGTGGGCCAGAAAAGAGCAGAACTTTTCAGTTTTCTGCTCTTTTCATCTTCTGTGAGAAAGAAACCAGATCAGTTGTTCACAGTACAGTATCGAATAGTGATGGCTCCTGACCAGGTTAAGGGGGCAATCCTTTGTTTTTTGAGGTGAGGTACCGCATCCCTCCATCTCTCTCCAGATCCATGAACTTTAGAGCCTTCCCTATATAGCTGGAAAATGTGTGTGTGTGTGTGTGTGTGTGAAGAGATTATTACAGCTGATCATATAGTATAAATTAAATTAGAAGTGAGGGAAGGAGAAGAACTGGCTGATGAATCCTAGGGAACTTGTTTGGATGTAACACATCATCATTATTTAGAACTACTGTATCCAAAATCTGGATAGCCACAATGACATCCAGCCTCTGGTAAGAGGTGAAGGAAAAGAAGATATGGAAAATGAATAAACAAAGTTCAGATTTCTTTCATAATGCCTTTTGTGATTGCAAGTGACTGTTAAAAAAATACTGTTCACTCCTGCTTGATTGTATTTCTTCCCTTTCTCCATAGGAAGAGTGTGCAAATTACATCCGTGCTCTGCATCGGTACAACCGAACACATCTGTTGGCATGTGGAACAGGAGCTTTTGATCCAGTCTGTGCTTTTATAAGAGTAGGTCATCAGTCAGAGGTAAGAAATATGCCCTAAAAACAATTTCAATATGTTTATGAATTGCTTAAAGGGTTAGGGGAACAGCTGAACAAAGTGGGGCAAATAAAACAAAAGCAAGCCCAGCTAACTGGAAAGTGGAAAAAAAACTTGTCAAGGTGGGCAGAGGAGGCCTAGGCAACAACAAGAACACATCATTGTCTAGATTTTAGCATACTGTAGTTATGTAAAATCATTTTAGTCACAGAAGATAACTTTTAGAGGGAGATAAAAGCTATGACCCGGGAGGCCCTAGGGTGTGCTCTTTAGTACTTCCTCAGGACTGAGAGCCATCCTCTTCTTTCATTTGTAAAGGTTAGATCTTGATCTATCCTTTTTTTTTTTTTTTTTTTGGTGTACATATAAAATCTGTAGTTCTAGTTTGCTTTGCCTTCTGCTAGAACTAATCTTCAAATAAAGTTGCTTATCTCATTTGGAATCTTGCTTTTGTTTGAGGATTCTCAAAGAGTAGACTAATCGTCTGACCTTATAAATAAGTGGAAGGAACACAGCGTTCTCTTCCATTGAGCTAGCAATTCAGGCAAGTCACAAGGCTGCTTGGAATCTGGTTTACAATGTCTTCAAACATCTCCTAAAACAGGAATGCACAAACCCACTTAGGCTGCAGGTTCTGCACCCATGCATCACACCATGTGAATCTCTCCCCAGCTTTCTGTTTTCTATCCATAAAGCAGCTTCAGAAAGAGTGCTCTTTAACAGAAAATCAGTGAGGGAGATGTGTGCTGTTCTACCTTGTTTTCTGACCCACACTATTTGCATAATAACATGTAGAGCAAAGTATCTGGATCCTATTTGTATGAACTGTTATGAAGCTTCAGAGACACGAATGTAGGCCTGCTGTTCTTATGGTAAAGGTTTCCAAATGTTATATTATTGCCTCCTGGGTATTTCATTTAACTGGAAGTAAAAAATCAGAGATGTATTTTATAATATTGTCGTTATAGATCTGGATTATTTTAGTATGTAGTATAGTGATCACTCAGTACTCTTGTTGTGAAGTGTTGTAAAATGATGTAACAATTTTTGTATTATTTTATCCAATATTATTTTACTTGACTTTAATATTGTAGTGCAATCATCTTTTGATTGTGCAATGAACATATTGGTTCGTTGATGGCATAATGAGCGAATCGGTCTCATGAATATGAAAATGTGGCTGCTTGGATTTGAGGAAATAGAGTGTGAAAATCAGAGAGAGAGAGACTCCTGGTGTGGGTTGCAAGAATTGTTAGGAGGGAGGCTGATTAACCACTGGTGTGGAGTAGAGAAAAGCAAGTAGGAAAGAAAATACGTCAGGAGGAAAAAGAAGAGGAAAAGAGGAAAAGCACAGGGAAGGAATGAATGAGTTTGTAACTGATGAAACTGACACAGGCTGAATAAGCTGTAGGATGGAGGAAGAGAAAGATCACATAGAAAGAAGGGTGTCAGAGAGAAGAGTGGTAAAATGGTAAAATGAAGAGTTTTGAACCAATAAAGATTACTTTGGATGGATGGAACCAGGTAGAAGCTGTATACTGTACATTCACAAGAGATCAATTTGTTGTTATTGTTGTTTTGTCTTACATACTGCCTCACAGTGCAAGCGCTCTCTGGATGTTTTACAACATACCGTATTTTTCGCACCATAAGACGCACTTTTTTCCCACAAAACAGGGGGTTGGAAAGCCTGTGCGTCTTATGGAGCGAAGAAAACAGATTATATTTTCCTGTTTTCTTCTCCTAAAAAATTGGTGCGTCTTATAGAAAGGTGCGTCTTATGGAGCGAAAAATACGGGTAATTATGCAAGGAACATTTGCATAATTGATGGTGAATAAATTGTATACTTTTGAACAAATACTGTTGGGTCTGCATGTGTTTATTTTACTGAATCCTGGTCTTCCACATGCACATTTGCTAAGAAGTTGGCAAATGGAAATAGATGCCAGTCAAAGGTGCCAGTCCTGTCCTCCTTCAGTCTCTGTGTGGTTTTGGTCTATCTGTGTGAAATGTACATAAACGCATTCTACTATGTAATTGTGCAAATTATAAATTAAAAGATATTTTGGAAACCTGCTGAAAAATTGGTCACCAATGTTGTAGACAGTTGGAGTGTCACCCACACCGAAGAACTATATAGCTTTTCTTTATATTTTGTATCATGGAATAACATTTGAAAGTAAATTGACATTGTTAAGAAATTTCAAACATTCTGAGTAGTGTGACTCAGTGTGAAATAGATTATGTTTGTGGATATTTCATTTTGATCCCAAAAGTTATGATGTTTGTGTAGTTGTACAACAGGATTTCAGGCACAATTTCCATCTCATTATTGTTGCTGTTGCTTTCTTCCCTCTAGTAATATCCTTAAAAGGGGAAAAGTTAAGTAGAAATCTACAGAAGAAAATATAATATGCCCACCATGTTCATAACTTTGCATATGTGCATTGGATTTCTTCTTGCATGTTGTGAGCCGGAATATGATTTTGAAAAGATTATTTCACTTTCTCAATTTTCAAGACTAAAGCAGCTAATTAAAAATCAGAATTGGGGATTTTTGATTTTTGAAAAACCAGTGATGCTTATGTTACTGGATTTCAGTTTAATCAGGTCCCTCAAACCTTGTCTAGTGTACAAACAACCCATCAATGTGGACGAATATAGCTATATGTAGCTGGGAATGAGGGAAGGTAAATAGCATGGTGTAGTGGGTAGAGTGATGAACTAGAAATATGCAGAACAGAGTTTGAATCCTCACATGGCCATGGAAACTCAGTGAGGAAAACAGAACTGGTAAAACCACTGCTGAAATATCTCACTTACCTTGAAAGTCACTTGATGGCACATAACTAACTGGGGATGAGGAAAGAATTACCAGATCCGATATTTTGATCAAAATATCCATTTTTGCATATCCTAAGACTGGCGATGGGAGAAATCATATGTACCTCATACATTTATGACGTTTGCAATATGTCTGAAAAAAATTCTCACAACAAATGATGTATACAATTGAAATAAATGTACACAACTAAAATATATGCATTTGAGAAATGTCAGGTATACTTTGAGTTGGATTCCTGCATGGGGGCAGGTGGGTTTGGACTCAGTAGCCTTGTAGGTACCTTCCAATTCCATGATTTTGTGATTCTAAGTGTTAACATATGTTGGTTGATGGAAATAAGGTATTGAGATGCATCTATTAGGATACTAAACTTTGCATATTTCTATGTGGAAATAAAAGTCCCACAGCTTGTGAATGAACTGGGATGGGATGAAAATGCCAATGGGATTCTGGGAAACATAAATAGAAGGCAACTAAGGACATACTCACATGGACCATAAGAATCACACTTATATCAATTCTGCTGTTATTGACATTTTTAAATCAAATTCTGTTCCCATGCCATACAGGAAAAATGGATTTGTTTGACCAACCGATTGATTATTTTCAACCTTGTAGCATTGCCTTTTTTAAATGATCAGATCCCTGATCACTTCTGTCGACATCAGTTTGGCATGTGTAAACATTGCTGTTGATTTGCTGTGCACCCACTTGTATTTTTGGCACCATGGACACTGCATGTCCACCACACCTGCTTCCTTTAAAAAAAAATTTTTTTTCCAAATGCTAAGCGCTGTATTGGTATTCTCTCCCCCAAGAGTTTACCACCGTATCACTTTCTTGTAATATTCATCCTTCCCTTGTCAAAGTGGAGAAACCCCCCACCTAGTGTCCTTTGAGAAACAGAACACACTAAAACTGAAGAGCTGCCAAGGGAAACCTTGCGTTATGAAAACTTCCAATGTTGCCTCCTAATTTTTTTTATAGAATTTGGCATGTTGTTTAAGCAATATATTATTGAGGTATTTTTTTACCTAAAAGCAAAGCAATTTTAGAGCAGCATGCTCCTGAAACTGAACATAACGTGAATTGATTTTGTTGGGATGGCACGAGTAGCCTACAAAACCTGTTCAAAGTTCAAGAAATATATTGAAAGAAAGGCAGCCATGTGAACACATCTGATGTAATTAGATCCTAATAGATGTTCTTATCCCTTGACATATCTCTGTTTTCAAGGTCCTACAACACTGACACAGGAAAGACACAACTGCTGGATTGTTGGCCATAAACAGATAACTGCACACTAGGCACATTGAATCTATAGGGAAAGAAAGCAATTTATAAAGACTTTCTCTCATATGTTTACTTGCTCTCCCGGCCTTCATTCTAATCTTATAGCCAGGTATGACAGCCACAAAACCACTACAATTCTGATGTGATTTTGAGAAGTTGTTATTCGGCTCACGTTGTCTCAATAATTCACTAGGATACATTGCACAGAAAGCAGAATTAGTTTTAGCTAAACATCTATTTACTGCATGAATATTAATATGCAGTAGAGGGAACTTAAAGATCTATGGATAAACAGCAATTAATATCCCTTCAGTCACAGGAAGAAAGTGTAGAGAATAAGCAAGGACTGTCCTTGCCATTTACAAATGCTGTCCAAATATGTAGGAATGTTTACCAGGATAGTTTGCAATTTATTATAAACATCCAATCAATGTGTGCATATATATACTGTAAACTCTAACCATATTTCCCAAATGGAGAAAAAACATTACTGAATTTCCTAGGGAATGATTCAGATGAACTGAACAGGATCTGCTGTTTCCTGGGATATTGAAAATCTCCTTCTAATTGCTTAGAGCAGAATTCATGAGAGATATTTACATTGGTGTAAAAATACTGTATACATATAACATATATTTTTCATCAAATGTTACACTTGTTTTGAAAGTGTGGTTTGAGTCAGAGTCGTTATTGTAGGAATGACATCCATGTTTATACACACTCAGCTAGCTTAATCAAATGTTGTTGGTAGAGTAGTGAAAAGATTTCTTTTTAACTTTCTACCTTGCAAATCCAACCTAAGGCCTACGAGGTATAAAGATCTTACTGGTCTTTATAGCTTATCACCAATAATAAAGACTTTTATACATAAAATGCAGCAGGCAGGTTTATTCATACAGGATCAAATGAAACAAACTTTCCCTTATGTTGGCATTTTCTAGGTCTTTGAGGAATGAAGCTGTGTCAGTTAGACAACCTAAGACAACATTTCTAGATCGGAGACCTACACATTTTGTCCTTTGAGGTCAAAATGTTTATAGTACAAAATAGAAATGTGTAAGATCCTCCCAGACCATAATTGCTGTGGAACAACTGGCTTTTGCCTCAGAGAGCCAAAATTTAGAGGATGCTAAAATCTAGAGGTGATTGTACTGGTGAGTTTTAAGAAAATGAATAGCAACAACACTTTCAGGGGAGCTCCCCATAGGGGCAGCCCTGTCCTGCTGTAACTTGAGCCAGAAGCAAAGTGCTGCCCCGAAGAAAGAGAAAATTTATGACACCATGGCACTGTGACTGTCCTTGACCTTATCACACAGTGATGACAACTGGTGTGGCTGTGGAGTACATGCTTCAAAATGAGAAGATTTCAACTCTAGCAGCAGTGCAGGATGCCCTGTATCCTCATGAAAAAGCAGGAAGAGGAGATGACAACCAACCAATCAGCAACAAGTCTATCTCCAAAGTGCCTGACTCTGAGGATCTTCAAAATCCGGCTGCGTGGTGGAATTTCATGATGGCTACCTGCTATGCTTTTGGAAAGGCTGTTATTCTTTTCTTTATTGAGGTAACCTAACCAGGCTGAGTGGAAGGAAGAGGGGAGGAGCTGTGGGAATAGAGAAAAGCTGTACATAGCACTCAATGCTCTCGGACTGGCATAGGTGAGTTACAATTCTGGATGACTACATCAACGGGAGCTTCCAATATTTCCCAACAAAATTTATTTTTGGACAAAACCCACAGCTGACAAGTAGAACTTGGAAAATATATCTTTTTGGACTACGTCTCACAGAATTCGCCAGCCAGCATGGTTATATCTTGGATTCCTTCCAAATTTTTTAAAAAAGCAGCTGGGACTAACAATTCTCTTTCAAGAAAAGCAAATTTGATCTTTTCAATGTATTTGATTTATTTTAAGCATGCAGACAGAAAAAGTCACTAGTATTTGCATGCAGGGGAAGAGTTTTTCTTTTAAAAAATCATAACTTGTAAACCAGTTGCTCAAAGATCCCCAAATTTGGCATCATGTGAACAGAAACTGATAAAACAGTCAAATGTCTGCTACATCTGTGCCAAATTTCATACTTATAGACTTTTGTTTGGGGTACCACCATTTTTAGAATTGCCTTATGGAATGTAGATATGCTGTGTTGCACAATTTAGCGCACAACACAGTGCTGTAGTATTATAGTGCTTAGTGACTTCAGTCTGAGCACTGCCCAGTTCTTCTATGGTTGGAATGTCCTGGAGAACTCTTGGATTTCACTAGGGTGTTCAGCTTTTACACAGCTTTGGTGCCAGGATGTCAGAGTATCAATACTGATCTTCCCTTTCCTCAAGTCATATCTTAGACCAATCTTTTTAACCCTATGTATGCCAAATGGCATAAGAAATATCTGTTTAGCTATTGTTCCCACTTAGAATAAACACTGTTTCTGAACAGAGATGGCCACAAATTAGAAAAATTGTGATTCATTTCAGTTTGTGACTCATCAAGGTCAAAGAATCATAAATAACAAATTTATGATTTTCTCTCACAAATTGATAAATATCAATTCATTTTTGCCTTTAAAGTCATAAACATTCCCCCAGGCACCAAGAGACACCATAATTACAGAGAAGCTTCCCCTGACTCTCTTCTACAATTCCTGAAAGATTTGTGAAGATTGGATTTCAGACATCCGAATTATGTACCCATAAAGTGAGTCACCCAAGAAAGTGCCCTTTAGCAACTGGCTTGGGAAAACCCAGTCTTCACCACATTTGGAGGGATTGTAGATGAGAGTCAGTAAAGGCTTCTTGGTGATTTTGGTGTCTTTAGGTTCCCAGTTAAGCTTTCCTGAGGTGGCCCTATTTGTGGGTCTATTACACGAATGTTGGAAACCCAGTTTTCACTAAACTTGGAGGGATTGTAGAGGAGCATCAGAGGAAGCTTCTCTGCAATTTTGGTGTCTTGAGGTTCCTGGGGGAGTGCTCGATAGCCCAATGAACTCTATTTCTGAACAAAAAAAAAACTATCTAAACTTTGCTCTGCTTTGTAACCACCACCCCCAATCAAGCAAATACTGATTTTGTCCATTGTTCCACAGTGCATGTGCCTAGTACTGATACGGTTGCACTGTAACAAAATATTTAATCCTAATATATTCTTATTCTCTAGTTTTAGAGCATAAAGAAAGCCTTCGCCAATACATAAAGAAACTTTTTTTAAAAAAATACCATATTTTAAATTATTAACTAAATATTAAAAGGTGCTGAGGCCATAATATTCTGTGTACAGTTCTGGATGTAAGGTCCATTAATATCAGTGGGCTACACTGTATAGTCCTTCCCCCTTCACCTTGTGAAGTATTATCTCAGTGATTTCAGTTGTCACTGTGTTTGAGATAGCACTTTTAGAGTACTAACAAAAGAACAGAAGGCCCATCACGGATGGTACCTGCAACTTGCACAAACATTTTGACACCTCTCTGATTTAAATGCCGGCAGGGTCAGCTGAAGATGTTTTTCCACCTTAGTCAAACTATCCTATCACCACAAAGGGAAAGGTACATTATTCCACCAGTTCCTTCCCAACTTCTGGCAGTAGAGATGGAACAATAGGTTGCAAACAGTTATCTAACCTCCATGATACTGGTCAAAGATGTTAGCCTTTCTTTGCCCACTTGCATGTTGGGGAACACTCTTATCTGGAAGCTTCTATCTGATGCCATTTCCCTTACTATAGCTTTTATTGCAAGGTTAGTATTTGCGAGAGAATATTAGGGTTTCCCCCCCAAATATGAAATGACGTAGTTCAACAATAACCCAATCACACTTATCTGTTTTTGCTCTTAGGATTGAATAAACACAGCTATTTATTTATTTTATTTATTTATTCTATTTATATCCTGCCTGTCTGGTCTTGCGACCACTCTAGGCGGCTTACAAACACATGGAACAATAAATAAAAATATAACAAAAAGAAATTATTACGTCAAATAGCAGTACCTAGGATCTTGGTGTAAATATTTCCAAATCCAGAAACAGATAGACCATATTTTCAAATGAATTCTGCATAGAAGGTGACTTTGCCATTTTTATTTGCTGAACTCTACTGTGGTATCTGAGTTCCAGATCTGTTATAGGTCTTTAACTCGTTTCGTATCTTTTCTGCCTTTTAATGAAGCATGCAAATAGATGCCTTAACTGTTTTGGTACGCATCTGTCCAGCTTTCACTAGGGAACTGGGAAATAAACTTCTACAGCTGTCACAGGACCTATATAAGGAATGTGAAATGTCACTGAACAATAATTACATGTCAGGTATTTAAAACTGACAAACTGAAAAGCTACTAATTAATTGTCCCCATAAGCAAGGTTATGTTGTGGACTTCCAGTTCTAATACTTGACAGAGAAAGGAAATGTAGATAGATGACTACTGTTGTATTAATAAGATATATGTTATGTTGGATTAGTTATATTAATCAGCCATGAAGTTGTGTGACAAAAATAGTGAAAAATGTGTTTTACCTCATAGTAGGTTGTAAAATAATTGCTCAGATCCAGCAGCTGAAAGAAAAGGAGAACATTTTTGTTGTAAAACTAAGAACCTTAATGACTGAAATGTTTATTATGGCCAAGGGTTTCATTGGCCGCTTCATTGGATGGATGGAGTAGTCCCCCTATATGGAGAGGCATGAGAAATGCTAGTGGTTTTCGTTTTATAATAAAATCCAAAAAAGGAAGAGCAACATAGTATTTTGTCAAATGAATGCAGGATCCAATCAAAGCATGAGTGCCCATGCCTGACAAAAGGCTAGCAGTGGTGAAAGGACACCGCATGATCAGTAATGTGAAGAAATAGCTAAAGAGAGACAATTACCTTTTTAATTTTCCATTGATACCATTATTTTCCAACTGCGAAAAAACTCCTGTTCTATGGTGTCGAATTTGCTAAGGGGTTCCAATTGTACAACTGCACATAAAAACTCTCTTTAGAATTCTGGTACTTCAATGTAGCAATGGAAAGAATACTCAGTACGTCCCATGTCTGGAACAATTTAGGCTGTCACAAGACAACAATACCTCAAAAAATGTAAAGCTCCATAATATCCCTTGCCTTCAGCTGAGAGTGAGACAAAGAACCACTTCCTTATATCAGGGTCACCTGTAATTTATATGAAATATCTATAGTGTGCTCTTCATTTGAGAAACAAAACTTAAATGCATTGTACACACAAACATACACAGATTAAGTACATAAGGGCTGGCTAATCACTGGCAAATAGAAATGGACATGAACATTCTTTGTTAAAAGTCTGGGAAAAAATTGAAGGCAAAATATATGTGAAAACTCCTATGGATCTCATCGATGGAAGCATTCACTCACCCAAACCTATTAAATTTTGAGAAAATAACAACGTATAATGAGCTCTTAAATGAGGAAGGACTGTTAAATACAAAAAATCAACTAGAGAGCCAAGGACTGATTTTTTTAAGGTGGCCCCAATTGCAACTACAATCGATCTATAATCAGGACAAAAAATGAGGATTTTATAGAGAGTATGCAACACTTGATAAAATATTACTCACTACAGAAAAACAACAAATTCGGAGGTGGGGCTTTGTTGCGGTGCTGCCAGCAACTCCAGAGAAGAGCTCTCTGGAAAAACTGGAACCGTCCGGTCCGGGATCCCCCTTTTGAAATGGGGATCGAAGGAGAATCTAGAAGAAGTCTCTCTGAAGCAGATGGTGAGTGGCAGAAGGAGAAGAATGGGAGGCAGACCCAGACTTTTTCCTTCTGAAGAAATCACCGTGCACGGACTGGAGTGGGCTCCATCTTTGGCACTGAGCCGCGAGGAACCCTTTACTGGGGGAGAGGAGAGCAATCAATATAAACTAATAATATATAACAAGTAAGTAAGCCGAAGCCTCTGATTTATGAAACAGCCTCATTAAGCTGAAAATAAGAATGAAAATATTTGGCTGAAAGAAGAAAAGTGGCGGCGGGTTTATCTTATCAATCTGACTCAAAAGCGAAACCAAAGCTTCTCCAAGTGAACTCTTAAAACACCAGGCTGATTCTAAAGCCGAGAGAGTGAGACGGAAAAATAAATCTTATGTTTCTGGAAAAGAATCCCAGATAGTAACACCATCTGACTGGATTTAAGAGACTTGAGTGTGATGAATGTAGTTTGGCTGGGACACGTTTCTCTTCGCTTTTCCCTGGATTTTGTGAACTGTAAATAATAGAATTTGGTAGTTTTCGGGAGAAGGGAGCTGACGTGGTGGACTGGACTAAGGAGTATCGAGGGGTTAATGAAGATCGCAAGATGGGCTTCCAAGACAACTACTGGACAGTTTGAGACTTGGTGGTTGTTGTTTTGTCTGTCGGATTGCGGACTTCATGTGAGTCTGATAATAGAGCTTGCTGAACTCAGGAGAAGAAGAAAAAAATTGTGCCACAGTTCTATTTGACTCTGTATTTGCTGGGTTAAAAGTTAATCTTACATTATAATATTTGGATAAAGATTGGAGGGAGATCTAAGGGGAGGTTTATGATGAGGGGTTTGTATTGTTGATAAAATTGTGGAAATGGTGGAAGGATATTTAAGGGGTGATTATTGCAGTTAAGGGTATAGTACTGTCTATACAAAGCCCAAAGTCTGAGATGGACTCCAGAAATTCAAGAGAACAAATGGAGACTGGCTCTGTTCAACCCCAAAGTTTTGGAACAGTGGTACAAGAAATAGAAAAGGAATGGCAGATTAATATGCGTAGGATAATAATAGGGTTTCAGCAACCGAATGAAAATCTTAGCAAAATAGAAGATTTGATGAAAGGGATGAAAGAGGGGACAGTAGATGCCAAACAAAACTTAAATGAAGCTGTACAAACTTTAGAACCGTCTGTATTAGGCATGACTCCAGGTAACATAAATGGGATAGGGAGTTACCCAGTGACCTACGCAGCTTCCAAAATTAAAAAGCATTATGTCAAAAATCTTAAGGAAGCAGAGATACTGAAACCAGAGAATCTTATGGTGAAAATATGGGAAGTGGAAAAAATGGATATTCTGTCAGATAGGCTGAAAGATTGTTTAATTCAAAAGGAAACTGAACGATGGGACATATGGTATAAATGGCAGCAGTTACCAGACAGTGTTGGAGTAACATAGAATAAAACTAAAATTAAATGATAAGATAAAAGCAGGAGGGTAATCAAACGGTGAAAAAGCAAAAAGTTGATTTGTATTTGTAATATGAATTAATCGGATGATGGTATATTTTATGTTCTCCTATCCCCCAAACCCTTTTTCCCTTTCCCCCCCTTATTTTCTGTATTCTCCATCCCTGTTCTTGAATAAACAATTAAAAAGAAGGGAACTAAAAAGAAAATTCAAAAAGTATATAAAATTTTATTGCAATGGGACACCCAAGAAGAAGTGGTTAAGGAGACAATGTTAAAATGGTAAAAAAAAATTGGATATAGTATAGAGCTTGAGAAATGGCAACAAATGTGGACTAGAAATCTTAAGATAACATTAGCAACTTCTTATAAGGAAAATCTATACAAATTTTTTTATAGATGGCATCTCCCTCCATCCAGACTTGCAAAAATTTCTGCCAACATCTCGAATAAATGTTGGAGATGCAAAAACAGGAAGGAACTTATTACTATACATGGTGGACATGTGATATTGCAAGGAAATATTGGATTAAAATTCATAAGCAAATGACTAAGCAAGCAATACAATTTAATGGTTGTTGTAGGTTTTTCAGGCTCTTTGGTCGTGTTCTGGAGGTTGTTCTTCCTAACGTTTTGCCAGTCTCTGTGGCCGGCATCTTCAGAGGACAGCAGTCTGTGCTCTGGTCATACAATTTAAACCAGAAATTCTCTTATTGGGATTAATAGCCAGTAATATAAACAAGCAAAGCTATTATGTAATATCACATGTTCTGACAGCAGCTAATTAGCATGGGCACAGGTATGGAAAGAGGGAGACCCACCAAAAGATGAATTGATTATCAAAAAAAATATTAGAATGTGCAGAAATGGACAGACTAACAAAGAGACTAAAAGGGCAAGAAAAATCACTTTATTATGAACGCTGGAACCTATTCTATGAATGGTGGAAAACAAAAGCTTTGTAACAAACAGAAAGTAAATTAGTAAAATGAATAATATGGAGAAGATCTTGCCGAAAGAAATGTATTATTAGACGAGAATGCTTGTAGGCTAAGCTTTACAGAATATATTGTCTTTAGATAGAGATAAATGCATATACAGTGGTGCCTCGCAAGATTATTTTAATTCATTCCATGAAAATCGTTGTCTTGGGAAAAAATCATCTTGCAAGGTTCCCTATGCATCAGTCTAAAAAAAAAAAGTCTTGCGAAGCAGCAGTCTCGAAAAAATGTCTTGCGAAGCACGGTCATAGAAAAAAAGTATTGGGAGGTAAAAACATGGTTTTTTATATATTTGTAAGGTTTTTTTGCTGGGAAACTAAAATAATAATTAAAAAAGAAATGTACATGAACTGCTGTTTTGGTAGATTAATGCCAATTTGTTTATTGGCCAAATTCTGTACTTCAAAGTCCCACCTCCTCCAGCAGCACCCATTCAGAGTCAGTGCCTGGAGGAGGTAGGGCAGGGAAGCCAGTCTACTGCCTGTGAGCACCAACTGCTTCAGGTCCTTAAAGAAGGCAGCTGACTTCCTAGATTCTAGCAATGTGTATGATTAGTGTAGTTGCACATATGGTAGGTGTTTGTGCAGAAATGCACACTTTTGCACACAAAAAATTAGCAGTTCTGTGCACTGATGCAATAACTCTATTGAGAGAAACAGGAAATTCCTCAACATCCCCAACAATTAGAATAAGATTGCTGGATGTAATAATTCTCCTGTGCAACAATAAATGAAAGTTTATATCTCTACCCTGAGCTACTATTAGAGATCTAAATCCTCACTTGTTACTGCAGGCCAAGAGAAGAAATATCATTCTCATTTGTGAAGATTGCTCGATATTTTATTGTATTCTCAAATTATTTCTCACAACAGGGCAATAAAGCAACGCAAAATGGGATGCCTTGCTGCTTTATGTCATGGACATTTGCTAGTTTTAATCCACAGATGGGTTGTTTGTATCTTTCTTAACAAGCAGCCAGTCCTTTTGTGCTTCCTGTGTGTGCTTTCAGAGACTTCAATGAACTCTTTTGCCTCGCACTGGCAGGAAATGAGAAATCTCACAATGGTGTCACATTCCTCATTCATTGAGGGGGTGTCACAATGTCAAAAACAACCAGAACTGACAAGGAGTGTAGTGAATATTCTTCATATCTCTCTCTGTTACAGAAAACCCGAGGATGTATATATTCTTTTGTTTAAATGACAAGCTTTTAATGGGGTAGTTTAAAAAGAAGCACTTTCATTTACACCAGAGGCACCTTAATTTTCAGCGATGATTAAGTGTGATGATCTGTTGGGTGATTTGTAAGCTAAGTGCAAGTTAAACTAAAACATGGAACTCTCACATGAACACAGTCAAAAGTAGTGCTGAAAACAAAATTGTATTCCTCTGTATGCTGAATAATTTGTTCAGCATTGCTCAACAAATTGTCTCCCAGGAAAGTGTGCATAGGATTGTGGACTAATAGTGGACTTATAATCGATCCCAGTTTGATTCAATAGGTGTTATTACCTATGAATATAGGAATACCTCATTAGAGTACAAAATCCTACCATTTTCAACAAAATTTACATCAAATGTGATGTCCGTAGCAGGTTGGTGCCCCAGTTCTAAAGATTCTGACAGTACATTGCATGGATTTTAAACACTGTTGCTCAGCATTTCTATTTATTAAAATAGTTTTTTGTAGATTAACTTGAAATTTAAAAGAAATGCTAAATATCCCGTACTACTTTTTCCTGTATTTCCTGACTTTCACTTAAATTGTTCTTATCTGCTGTCAAGTCACAACTGACTTATAGAGACTAGAGATGGGCACAAACTTTAAAAAAAATGAATCATGAAATTCATTCAAAAATGCTATTTTTTCCATTTGTATTTGTATAATCAATGCCCCCCACAAATCAAGAATCAATGAATTTTTAGCAATTTTTGATTCAGTGATTTGTTTGGCTATAAAATGGCCAAAAGGGACTTAGAGACACCAAAATTGCAAGGAATCCTCTGACTCTCCTCTACAATCCCTCCAAATTTGGTGAAGATTGGGTTTCCTCAAGTCAGCTGCTAAAGGGCATTTTCCTGGAGGAAAATGTATAACTTTGTGGGTGTATAACTTGGATGACTGAAACCCAATCTTCACCAAACATGGAGGGATTCTAGAGGAGGTTCAGTAGAAGCTTTTCTGTGATATTGGTGCCTCTAGGTGCCTGGAGGGAACTTTCCTGGGTGGTCATCCTTGTGAGTGCATAATTTGGGCATCTGAAATCCAAACTTCACCAATCTTGATGGACGTGTAGAGGAGAGTCAGGGTACACGTCCCTGCAAACCTAGTGTCTCTAGGTGCTTGAGGGGCCATTTTATAGGGTTGAAAAGTAAAAAAAAAATTGAATCAATTTTTCAGTTCACCAAAAAATTGTAAATTTCTGATTTCTGATTTGTCGATCTTGATGAATCACAAATCAGAACAAATCACAAATTTTCTTTTACTTGCTCATCTATAATAGGGACCATAATAGGGCTTCACAGGCAGTTGAGATATTTAAGGAGTATTTTTAACAATTCCACACTCGAGTTTCCATGGCTAAGTAGGGTTTAGAACCGAGGGATTTGAACCCATCTGATAGGCCAGCACATGGGAATGGAAGCCAGCCTGCTGTCTCTGTGCATGTGCCAGTCTATCAGCTGGGTAGCACATGTGCAGTCTTAGTCCCAAGTCTCAAGCCTGGGGGGGGGGCAAAACTGCAGAGTCAAAGACTCGTACTTGGGGCTTGGGACTCAGGACTTGAATAGTAAGGCAAATATTCTTGAATTTTAATACCATGGCCTTTAGGCAGATATGAGCACAATGTAGCCTGTGGGTTTCATGCATCCTTCAGGCATAAATGCAGCCCCCTAGCATGCTTGGGATCTCCCAAGTCTTGAATTTAAAAAATTATTCAGAAAAATCACCCTGTGCTCTCTAAGGGTACTGGGAGCAAATTTTTACCCCTTCACAGTTCCTCTGGACCCTTCAGTTACTTTTTAAAGAAAAGTTTGGGGTATGTGTGTTTGAGCCTGGTAGGAGGCATGCCTTGGGTGTTTGACCCTTAGTGGTTGCCCATTCGTGCCATGAGGGGATTTTGTTCATTTTCCCCAAATTAACAATATAAGTGCTGCCTTTATCTAATCCATGCCTGGGATTAAAATTCCTTAAACCCCTTTCAGAACCTTTCAATAAATGCCAGCTGGTTGTAGGCTGTTCCTAACTGCTGACTGGTGTTTCAGTTAAGTAGAAGTACTTGGTCAGGGTTCTTGAACAGGTCATCTTAAAAGCTACAGGATACCCCAGGATAACAGAAACTATTGATTTGAAGGAAACCAGTCTGGAGCAGCAATTTCTACAAAGTCCAGGCCATTCTGCCTCCTCTCTTTATCAGGAATCGCTCTCATGTAATGAATTGGTTCAGGCACTAGAAAGCCTGAGGGAGAAGTGGCCAGCCAGTGTACTGGAGCATGCTGAGAGAATTTATCCTTGAGAGAGACAGCGATATGACTTGTTTGATTTATTTACTTCCTGTATATGTTTTTTTTATTTCTCATGAGGGAATACCTGTATCATTTGGGTGTGACTCTTCCAACCCTTCCAGAGCACTACCTCAGCTGCATGAAATTCTATCAAAATTTCATACTCATAGCTTTTTAAATAGGTTTGCCTGAACTATGGACTGAGGAGAGGAGTGCAGAAAGCAAATTGTTTCAATAAGAACAAGCATTTTGCCTTTGAATATATAACTAGATTTCCTTGATAAGTTCTCAGAAACCCTTTATTGGTGGCTTTGTAGCTCATTGACTTCTTGACCAGACAGTGACATCGGCCAACATTCACATAAGTCTCTGGGCAAATACTTTCAGGGTAAGAATTTGTCACACTTTTTATCTAATGACAGACTGACTCCTGTTTGATCAGTAAAACCAGATGTTTTGCCTTTCTAAGTCTGAGCGTATTGGGCTGCAGGGATGAGGTCATCGGGAAATGTATCCAGGAGAAATAATTGCACAAGGCTGCATTTGTTTGGATTGCAAAAGGATATGTCAAAAAAAGATAGCTTTGAATAACAAAAATAAATATTTATATAATCATGACTCTCAGATGAATAGATGAGCATTGAGGGGGTTGTGTGCATGACAGACTACTATGAACACCAGTCCAAGGCAAAGAAAAAGAATGTGAAAATATCATTTCATAAATTTCACCTAAATATAGCTCTTAAATAGGAGAGGATTTCTAGGTTTTCCTTATATTCCAAATTATTCTGCTTTGCTCTGCTTTACTTCACTTTGCTTTGTTCCATTTTATTCTGTTACCAGCCCATTCTTTACAGTCAAATTCACCAATATACCTATCTTGTTTTTAGCAGGCCTGGTGTGCTCTAGTCCATGGGGTCACAAAGAGTCGGACACGACTAAACAACTAAACAACAAAACAACAACAATCACTCAAGTGGTGAAAGACTCCTATTTGTCATAGTGTATAATTTTCCTTGCCTATGTATTTTGTATTTAGTGTGCTTTCTTTTCTGATTTGTAAACAAAGAGACAATCAATGGAGTTGAGCAATTAGAGGTCAGTGAGGCAGTGGCAGTGAAGTGGCAAATAATTTACCACTTTAACTTGTATTGGCCAAGTAGGAAATGGAAGAGGTGATTTTCCTTTGGCAGTTCCACCAACTAGTTATAACTGGGGAAAGGGAATTAAGCACGCCCAGTCCTGTGACCTTTAAAAAGAAAAAAGGATCTTCCATTTCAAATGAACTCTTAATTTATGTATCTAATCTTTCACTTCAGGCCATTAGATGTGCAGAGTTCTCAGAATTACAGACAGATCCATTGTCAAGGGAAGGTTTAAATGGGGCAAACCAGAAGAAAGGTCCACATTATGCCTTCCACATTATGACTTCAAAAGGCTCCTCAGGTCTAGATTTAAATATGCTGGCATTTTTTTCCAAAACCTTCTCTGGACAGTGAATCTGTGTATTTTGAGTGCTCTGTAAAACATGCATATCTGTGCATATTAATATCCCTTTTCAGTACAACAGACTACTTATTTCTTAATGGCCAAGATCTTGTTGCTTAGTGCAGTAAGTTGCACTGGAGTAGGCCCATTGAATCAATAGGAATTTGACGAGTCAATTCCACCATAAATTCCATTGGTTTGAATGGGCTTACTCTACTTGTGACTTACTTTAACATAGTTAGAGAAGACCTGTTTGAATTAATGCAACTTATGGAGGAGCTGACTCACCAAATTCTCATTGATTCATTGGGTTTACTCTAGTGCAATTTACTACACTAAGCAACAAGATTAGCAACAACCAACAATACCTGTGGGCCTCCCCACAAATATAATGTTGCTTGACTTTTCCATTTTTTGTTTAATATTGCAAATATTGCAAAAATTACTCTGTCAAATGTTTTTCATCAATAATTTTGCAATTAATATTAATTTCATTGTGTGACTTTGGTATTTTCATGTTTTTCTTAGAATAAATGTTGCAACTCCTATGCATTATCTTTTAAATTGATTAAATACTGTTAATTTATGTATTAAAATATCAAGAATTAATATTAAATCTTTATATCTTCAGGGATTCATGTCCCTCTATTTTTTTTCTGATAATATCAGAAAATAAAGGATATCTTATTTTCATATTTGCTTCAGGTTTCATTTTTCTATTCCCATTTGACGAATACTTGCTTGTGTTGACTCCTGCTGAGCTGCACAATCTGGCCAAGTTATAAAGTACTAGGCAACCATAAAAAACACACTGAAGAATCTGTATTTAATAATATTTGAGAATGAATACTGAAGTGCTTGCAAATTAATTAATAATTTTTATGAAGAGCTGCTTCAGCTTTATTTTTTGCTGTCTCAAAAAGGTCAACCCCTAGGTGTTTCGTTTTCTGTTCCCTTAAGATTTGGTTATCCATGTAGGAGGCTGATTGTATCTTAACCCTCCCCCAGGCAGATAACATGCTTTAGTAGGCCAGGAGCTGTGTTTTCTTGCAGAGGCCACAAAGAACTAAACCTGTAAAATAGACTTTTTATGACAGTGACACTTGAAAAGTTGGAAAGAATGTCCCTGAGCTTCGGCTATCTCCATGTACAAGCTAGGGGTAGGTAGGTGCTTTCTTACAGATTGGAGGAAAAAAACCATCTAGGACAAAGATTGTCCCAACAAATGTACTGTATTACATTTTCCCACTGAGGTACCGTATTTTTCGCTCCATAAGACGCACCTTTCTATAAGACGCACCAATTTTTTAGGAGAAGAAAACAGGAAAATATAATATGGTTTCTTCGCTCCATAAGATGCACAGACTTTCCACCCCCCCGTTTTGTGGGGGAAAAGTGCGTCTTATGGTGCGAAAAATACGGTACTTTTTAGTGAGTCAAAAAATGCCCCATTCCATTCTTTGCTTCATAAAACAGCACAAGGAGAACCTGGTGTGAACACTTGGATGAAAAACTACCCTTCCTGCTGCTAAAGCAAAAAGAAAGCACAACAGAGTATAATGAAAACCCTACCAATTTCATAGACAATCTATCATTTAATAAGACATAAAGAGTCCTATTCCTCAAAATGGGGATGGGCTCAGTGCTTGCAGCTTTCTGAAAGTCGGAAGGACTAGAGAAGGGAGCACAAAATGTGCATATTTGTCCTATACAGTCCAGGAAGGATTAAATAAAGATATTGACATCATGAAAAGAAGGGATGGAATACCCTGGTGTAGTCATCCACAGACACTTCACTATAGGGCAGTGGGTTCCCAAACTTGGGTCTCCAGATGTTCTTGGACTAAAACTTCCAAAGCCTTCACCACTACCACAAAAACATCTGGGGTCCCATGGTTGTGAATCACTGCCATGGGCATTCAGAAACCTCATTCAGAATTACCCTGGCCCAATGAATGAGGGAAACACAGAAATAATTATTTCCTACATCATCTGTGAAACACATGGAGAGGTGTGGCTTTTCATCTCTTCAACATCCAGGAGTTCACATTTCATCAAAATGTCATTGCCATGTTTTATTATTTGTATTTTAAATAGACATCATTATTAATCTATGGTACATCTAGATTTTACATAGTAAGCCTTTAGTAAATTAGGGATTAACTGCATGATGAGAAAGCCTAGTGCACCAGGGGATGGGAGAACTATGAGAAAATCAGGCCTGCATGATCATTATTAATGTAATTTTAAATTGATGTATTTATTTATTTAAGATATGTATACCCTCCCCTTCTCCTCAAGAGGACTCAAGGCAACTCACAATATTAAAACAAACAATATTGAAAACTTTCTAACAATAAACACACACACCCCAGTTTTAAAGCATCCCTTCTTAGGCAGCCAGTTACTGAGAAAAAAAGCCTGCCTAAAGAGAAAAGTCTTTGCTTGTTTAAGGAAGGACAACAAAGAGGGGACCAGCTTGATCTTTCATGGGAGGGAGTTCCACAGCTTGGGAGCAGCAACATAGAAGGCTCTCTCATGTCTTCCAAACACACATATGAGGGTGATGGGATTGAGAGAACGGCTTTTTCCGATGATTTTAAAACCCAGGCAGGCTCATAAAGGGTGATGTAGTCTTTCAGGTAGCCTAGATTCATGTTATTTAAAGTTTTATAGGTCAAAGCTAGTATTTTGAATTGGGCTTGTAAATGAATAGGCAGCCATGGGGAGCTGTTACGTGATCCCTGTAACCAGTTCCAGTTAGCAGCCGATCAGAGGCACTTGGCTGATTTCTAACTGTATGCTTGCTACTCCACTAAATGACAAGCTTTTAGGTAACATTTCAGGTTTCTGGGCTGTGAATTCCCTGAACATCTGATCCAAGCTTTTTCACATATCCACTACCCATTTATCTTGGATTCACAGTGGCATGTCACACTTCAGCAATCTAATATTAAGGGACTCCTGAATGGTAAACATGGCGATTGTGACATCACCAAAGCAGTGATATCAAATAGCAGTGTGAAAGGAGTATGGGAAAACAGAGTGGGGGGAGGATAGTACTCTAAAGAGCCATTTTTAAAAAATAGAGGTCATTTCTCCATCTGAACGGCTGTCACAGGACAATTTTGTTTTTGAAGATTTAGAAAGATGGAAACACTTAAAAATCTCATTGATTGGCAAAAGAGCAATTATCAAAATGATGGTATTACCTATATTTGTATTTCTATTTCAGAATATTCCGATAATAATAAATAACAAACCATTTCATTTGTGGAGAAAACAACTCTCAAATTTTATTTGGCAGGGGAGAAAACCAAGAATAAAATTGAAATACTTGCAAGACGAGAAGAAGAGAGTTGGATGGGGTCTCCCAAACCTCCATTTATATTATGAGGTAGCAGCACTACAATGGTTAAGAGAGTGGATAAGACTGGAGGATGAAAAAATGTTAATACTGGAAAGCAAAGATTTAAAATATGGACTTCATGCATACTTATGGTATGGAAAAAAGAAAGTGAACAAAGCTTTTGATATTAATATAATAAGAAAAGCATTAATAAGAGTATGGGAGAAATATAAAGAGAAATTTTATCATGGGATTCCAATGTCAATGTCTCCCCCCCACCCCATGAAGTTGTCTC
The DNA here is from genome assembly GCF_051106095.1 of Pogona vitticeps. Lineage (NCBI taxonomy): Eukaryota > Metazoa > Chordata > Lepidosauria > Squamata > Agamidae > Pogona > Pogona vitticeps. The sequence continues at coordinate 106,135,166 of NC_135787.1, read as the reverse complement.
AAAGGAAATTGTCATAAAGTATGATAAATGGTTAACATATAGTAGTAGTATACTTTATTATGGTCAAAGACCAGTAAAACCAAATCAATGTAAAATAGATACATATAATTATTGTTTTGTAAAGTTGGGCAGGGTAATAAAATTCCATTAAAACATGATAAAACAACCCCTTCTTTCCAATTAATAACATCATATATTCTTAATATAGGTAAAACATCAGGCAGTGTTATATTAAAAACATTATATTATCTATCTAAAATCACCTACCCAAACATCTGTTTATGAGTAACCATTCCGCAGCACAGAATTTGGCCACTTGTCTTGTAATATAAGGGGTATTGTCAGAGAGTAGCCACTGCACATAATCCTCCTCTGATCTCCCAGAGATTTACAGATAATAGGGGATAAAACCTCCATACAAAGATCGCGATAGCAAGTACAGAAAAGAAGAACATGACCAACTGATTCAACTTTATCACTATTATAAGGGCAGAGACAATCTGATGCAAGCAAACCTCAAAATCTTCCCTCCAGAAGCTTAGAAGGAAATATATTGAGCCTAGCTAGCGTAAAAGCCCTTATGGCTTTCATGGTTAACATATAAAAATCTACTCATAGAAGAAGATGATGGACAACTAAAATTAAGAACAAGACAAGAAATGAATCAAGTAGGAATAATATGCCAGTGGTTTCCACAGAGACATCTATCAGAAAAAAGGAAAATGGATAATAAATTAATAGGATTGGTTAAAGAACCTATGGAACTAGACAAGATAATATGGGGGAAAGAAAATCACCAAATCGCAGAGTTATATAAACTATTATTGGAAAGAAATGTGGAACAGAAAGTAATTAAATAAAATAACATAAAATGGATGCAGAAATTAGGCAGAACAATTCAAACTGAGGATTGGTTTAGAGCATGGAATAATAACAAAAAACTATTAATAAGTACAAATTTGAAAGAAAATTATATGAAAATATTATATAGATGGTATATGACACCAGGGAAATTGGCAAAGGTGAAGAAAAATGAGAAAGCTAAATGTTGGAGATGTAAGACAGTAAAAGGAACACTATATCATATATGGTGGGGTTGCAAATTTATTAGGAAATTTTGGAAAGAAATAGAAAAGATAACCACCGTAGATTTAAAAATAAAAATCGAGATGAAACCTGAAACTTGTTTGTTCAATATGTTAAAGCTAAACTCAAGACAAGAGACAAAAATTTGTTTATACATATTAGGTACAGCCAGAATTCAAGTGGCAAAACAATGGAAAGACAAGGAGGAACCTTTGGTGGAGGATTGTTTAATAAAATTACAGGAACTAATATTAATGGACAAACTAACAGTCTCATTGAAAGGAAAAAGTAGAACGGAGCACAAATCTCAATGGGGGAAAGTAAAGAATTATCTTAAAGAGAAATGGAAGAAAGATTCCAAACCTGTACCAAGTAATTTAGGCTTAAATTAGAAGCAGAACTGCTCTCAACAGAAGTAAAAACAAAGTAAAGCAGATTGTTAATATGGATATAAAATAAGAATTAAGAAAGGTATTATTAAGATTGCGAAGAAAATAAATGATTGGTGGAAAATAAGGAAGTAAAAATATTGAAGACTTACTGTTTTGTGAAGGAGATAATACAAAGTTGTTTTGGTTATGTGTTAATATTGTGATAACGATTTACTTATTTTTATAACTTCTTTTTAAAATACAATAAATATTAAAAGTTAAAAGAAGAAGAAAAATAAGCCCTCTGTTTGAAAGGATCTTCAGCCTGAGTCTGATTTAAAAGATGTGTAAGGAGGGACACCAGGGATACATCTCCTGTAATTATCACCTGGCCAATGGAGATAGGAGACAAAAAGTTCACCTGAGCCTTATTTCCTCCATTCAACTAAGGTGTCCCGTTTTTCTTTTTTCACTATTAAAATGGTGTCTAATTTTATTTCTCTAAATATCAATCAGCATATGCAATTATATGCAAATCCATATCCTCTTTCGTCACCCTTTCGGATGAAATGCTACCTACATTTTTAGTGATTTACAAAGTGGCAACTGTAGGATTCCCTGTGTTTAGTAGAGTTTCCCTACTAAAGTTAGCCTCTGTAATTGTAAGCAAACCAGTATTGTCTCTTATCATTCATTCTGAGGATGAATGACTTCCTTGCTGGTGAGATATTTGTGGCCACCCTTGGTACCCCCAAGGGGTTGCACACACTGGCCTGCATAAGCCAGAATCACAGTAATTGATTGCTTAGTGTGATAATGACTATCCATTTAATTTAACTGAAAATAGGCAGGCCTGGAGCAATGCAAGCTAAATATGTTTGCACAGGGAATTATGTCTGTCTTAGAGTAGCAGCAGAGTACAAAGTGAAATAATATGAGAGGGCAAAGAGCTAAGTGGTGTTTCTCTTAAAAATTTGGCCCAGAAATAGTTCTCTTTAAGCAAGGTTATTGCATGTTCTCATACACTCAGTTAAGTAGAACTGGTACTTTCAGATTGTATTAAGTCACAAATGTATTCCTTGATGTCAAGTCAGAATAGTTACTTTGACAGAAATCCAGTTTATAACAATGGGAACCAGAAAATTGTCCTGACTCCAGATTTTCAGTATGTTTTTACTTTATTGTTAAATATATTGCCATCATTTATGAATAACAATATATATTATATATATGTACATATATATAAAACCATAATACTTCACATTTCGGAAGATGCTTTTCTCATCTCCCCTTTTTATTTATTTATTTATTTACTTATCTTGTGATCCAGTGCTATTGTTATTCAATAAATAAGCAATAAAAGATGAAAAGCATCTCACAAAAAAATTGTGGCAAAAATTTAATTGCCAACATTTTGTAATGAAAAATAAAAGACTATTCTAGTTAGTTCTGTATCACCAAATGTTCAGATGTCTACACCCCTTCCAGTCTGAGCACTGTTTTAGTACATTAATGGTAGAAAAGGGCTAACAAATGTTTCTCAAAAGCATGGATCTAATCCACGTTCTGTTGTTCTAAAACTCCAATCATACTATCTGTGTAGTCAATTTTCATTTCTGCTGTGTGGAGATCAAATAGCTCTTTAAAAGTGTAAGATGGAAGTGTAAGATTATACATGTTCTGCTTAAAAAAATGTAATGCATAGATACACTGAAGCAATATAAATCTTTTGCAGGGATTTTGGACCCCTGGATTGAAATGGCAGAAAGTTAAGTTCTTAAATCAGTCAGTTTTTAGAATTGGAACAGTGCCTCAGAACAATAACTCATCCCAAACCAAGACCTCAGCCCAATTCGGGCAAGTTCTCCTCTAGCAGTCTCCAACTGTATCCCATATTGTTCAGAAGGAGCATGTGGAGGCTCTGGAGGGAAGAAAGGGTAAAGGACACTCCCCCCTCTCTCTCCTCTCTCCTCTCTCTCTCTCAACTTCCTGAAATTTAACTACATTACGATCCAAGCTTTTTTCTCCTTACTGGAAGATGGTGAGATTTCTTCTTCTCCTTCTTCTCATTCACATTCCTCTTCTCAGTTTTGAAGAGATCTTACAAATTTTCAAACTTCTGTACATTTCTGTAAAATGTACAATATTGGGAAAAGTATTGCTCTTCTGCAAAACTAGCAAAACTAGCAGCACTGGGGGGCGAGTGTCTGTATCTTTGTGATCAATCACCCTATCCTTTTGTGAAGGTGGATGTGTGAGTATGTTTAACTTCACCAAGGGAAAAAGCACTAGTTTTGCATTGGGACATTTAGCACAAAATTCAGAAAACAGCAAGAGGGGATTTCTATCCTGTTCTCAAGCCCAAAATGAGAACTCTTATGAGCATCCAAGAATCCTTGACAGACTGTCATACCTCAGCCAAAATCTAGACAGGGACAGTTTATTTATTTATTTGACTTTTATACCACCCATCTGGCTGCTAATGCCACTCTGGGCAGTTTACAACATTAAACCAACACAAAATCCTGAACAGTTTAAAACAGTGAACATAACAATTATAAAATCAAAATTATACACAACAAATTGAACTAAAAATACCATATTTTTCTGTGTATAAAATGCCCCCATGTATAGGACATTGCCCACTTTTCTAAACCAAAATTAAGAAATCTAAGTAGGGCTTAAGGGGAAAGGGATCAAAGCCCTGCAGGATCACTTTGATCCCTGCTTTCCCCTCCACTTGTTTTTTCTCTCTTCAGCTTACTTCCATGTATAAGATGACCCTCAATTTTTAGTTCAAGGATTTTAGACAAAAATATAGTCTTATACATGGAAAATATGGTAATTAAAATAATATAAGGGCAAGGCATCTGAACTGATAATATAAACGTTAAAACAATCACTGTGTTAAGCTGTTATAATGTCTGGAAAGGCCTGTCTGAAAAACCATGTTTTTAAGCAATTCTTTAAAAATTCCAGTCCAGGCGAGTTTTGGGTGGGAGATTATTCCGAAGATGGGGAGCAACTGCTGATAAGGCCTGTTTTTTGGTCTCCTCTTTCCAGACCTCTCTCAGGGCCAATATTCTCAATTGGCCAGCCTGGGAAAATCATGTAGGACAAGAGGGTTTCCCCACCCCATCTCTCCTACTTCATATGTTAAATCCTCTTTTTTCAACTGTGACTCAGGGCTGGGTATAATCTTGCTTGAAAAACACCAAATATCATTCATACCACAATGCTTCTGTGTATAGAGACCAAGACATCTGGCAGTTCTCTTTCATGGGTTTTGGCCAATGCGCACATAACATCCCACAACACTGGTAAGCATCCACAGCAAAATGTCAGGCATATTTATATATAGTTTCTTCTGTCCACACTAGCATCCTGAGCCCAGGACAGGCAACCATGAGACTAGACAATCTGTACATGGAACAACCTTCCAGTGGGTATTCAAGTGAAGGAATTTGAAACATCGTATTGCATATTTAATATATGTAAATATTTTCAAAGTATTTACATAAATAATGCATATTTTAATTTTCAGTGAGGTGACCAGAAGAATAATCCTTTGCAAATCAGTGACAAAATCCATTATTATTAAAGGATGTCAGCGATGTTCAATGTTTGCTTTTGTCAAATTGGCTTTAAAGTATAAAGCCATGACTACTGTTGTTCCAGTTCAGTAGGAGTGAAATGCACACAGCAGAATGCTTATGTGAGTACAATGTGGATGGAGATAGCACTCCTAGATGCCCTTCCTTCCTTCTTTCTTTCTTTTTTTCATACAGGTAAAAGTTATCATTCAAATAAGCCAGTCTCAAATTACTCAGGGATTTTTTGGTTGAAAGCAGCATTTTGGATTAAGAGGAGAAGATATTGGAAGTCAATACAGCTGATATGACACTGGTCCCATATGGTACAATATGATGAGTTTCTGAGTCCCATCAGCTGCTTGTTGTTATGTTCTCCCATGACTATAGTTTTGGATCCTCCACCTGGCAGCTTCGCCTAGAGAGCATTACAAAGATCTGGTTTTACAGTTATCAGGGCATGTCGGAAAACAAGCTTCATTTAGAAGAAGGTTGTACTGGGGAGTGGATGGACAAAATATGCCTTGTGGGCCACACATGTACCCCCATCATCTCCAAGCACAGTCTCCAGCATGCCTGGCACCTCTGCGCTCAAAAACATTTCTTAAGTTCCTTTTGGGAAACATAGTTAGGGTCATATTATATCTTACAGATGGGCTGCTATTAGAAGCTGAAATCTGCTGGTTTTCCAGAGATGTGATCCAGGCAGATGCTTATGACTTTGCTGTCTAAGTTGACTTTCATTTTATTTGGCATAAGTATTCATGATCTGGACAGCAGAAGTGGGTTGCAATCCACAAAACAATATGCTAAACAAAGTTGGCTAGGTTTTTAAGATGCCGCAAGGGTCTTTGATGGTTTTACTGAGGCAAGATGTGCTTTAACCAATTGTCAGTTTCAGCAGATGTCAAACGGACATCTTTATAGGGATGTATCCTTAATTGGGACCATAATTTTATCATTAACATAGTTCTACCTTGTTTATTAAATGCAACCTCCCTACAAGAAAATAGAGTAGGTTTTTTTTAAAAAAATAAAAGTGTACATTAAATCAGTGGGGAGGATGAGGATGAGGAAAAAATGACCAAGACATAAAAGTGTTCTATGGTGATGCAAGTTTGAAAATATGGCTTTGTAAAAAGTTTCATCATCGCTTTGTCTTCAGGGACAGTATCCTAAATTAAGAACAAGTGCTGGAACTGTGCTGAAGAGGCATGCAGTATTATACTGAGAAAACAGAGGTTACCAGATTCTACCACATCTGCAAAGATGATAAATATGTTGTGCCAAAGCTGCACTGGGGATGAATGTATTGGTTGATCTCTGATTTGTACATGGCATTTTTAAAACTGAAAAGCCACAGAACATGTCAACAAATCAGGATAAAATGTACTGTTCTGTTTTAATCAAAGTATTAGATTAAATTAAGCATCCTTCAATCTCAAGAGACTATGTTAACATGCTCTGTTAGTAGCTGGGGACTGCCCAGCTTAAGGTGAGCAGTAGCTACCTAGTGAGGTGCAATGACCTCTCCCACCATCGGAAGTAGCCCCTGGTGTCATGCTCTATGCCAATTGAGCAAAGACTTATAACCATTAACTACTACTTCCCGTGTTGTTTCAATGCTGTACACAAAGCTGGAGTGTCCTCTCCAGAGCACAAAGCCTGGGTAAAATAATATGGAAGATAGGCTGCTACCCAAGAAGCAAATCCCCCCTCTCCACGTCGCTGAAATAGTCCAGTGGAAAGGCAAGAGCCAATACAACTGGTTCCAGCGACGTCGCAGGAGTTGCCAGAACGACACGAACTGCCACTGGGACTCCGGCTCTGGATTTTGCCTTGAGGTTAACTCCTGAAGCCTCTTCCATCAGTGGATATAGCCACAAGGCAGTGGAGGTTTGAAGTCGGAGTTTTCCTTCTCTTAGATGAGCAGCACACACACACACACACCTCAGCATGTATTTGAAAAAAGGCATGAGTTGCTAGGTCTTCTGCTGAATATACCCATCCAAGTTCCCAAATGTATCTAGTTCCTTCACACAGTGCAAACAAAAGAAGTTTAAATACTGATCATGTGGACAGGCTCTTAAGACAGGGGGTGAATCAGTCCTAAGATGAACAATTATTGAGCAAAGAATGGGCTGGGGTCTCTTTAAATCTGATAAAATCTTCAGTTTTCTCCACGTTCCAGTGTTGCTTATTCCTGCCCAATTGCTTAGTAACAGAAGAACCACAGCTTTGAGAAGCTTCCAAAATTAATGGCAACGTTAATGCTCATTTAGTACTTCTCAGGTTTCTTTAGACATAGGTACCATAAATCATACTCGGCTGACATTGCTTCTTTTCCAAGCTATATGGAGAGGGAATAATATCCCATTCTTCCTCTGCTTGTTCTTACACAATTTCCATCTTGGACAGTTGGAAAGAGATTCAGACAAGACTAATTGCATTCAGGCAGTACGTAATATCCTGTAGCCTGTCAGTTTTTCACCTGACATTCTCACAAACAGAAAAAGAGTGGCTAAAATTGAAGCGTTCTTAAAGCTGATATTAAGTAGTGACAATTTTCTTATGAAATTGGTGTCTCAAGCAACTTCACACACAGATGTCCATACTCTCCCCCCCAACACACACACATACATACAGATCACTCAATCTGTGGTGGAAACCTCCAGTGCTAGCCACTTCAGAGCAGCCAGCTCTATTTGCCATCTTGTCCTGAAAGGTTGAGATGGAAACATTTCACAGAGGGTAAATAAATAAATAAATAAATAAATAAATAAATAAATAAATAAATAAATAAATAAATAAATGAATGAATGAATGAATGAATGAATGAATGAATGAATGAATGAATGAATGTTAAAAGTTTGCAGAACATTTCCCCGATGAAAATGTGCATCTGCTAACGTTTATGAAAAATATGCTTTGCTTTCCGTCAAATTTGGTAAAATCTGTTGAAGAAACCATCTCCAGGTTCCAAAGGAACAGAAATTGTGGGCCACCTTAACTTTGAAGGGTGCTTTGAAAAATGTAAACTACATTATTCAATCAGAAACAACAGCTGTGCAAACAGTGATAACAAAAGGCAATACAAACGTTTGCCTAATTGTCTTGCTAGGCTTAAGCCAATATGCCGGGAATTCCACATAAGAGCGAATTCTTTATGGTATAAATGAAAAGTATTCAATCTGAAAAGAGTGAGAGTTAATGTCAGTGAAAATGGCTCCAGATATGGAAACAGTTTAATCAACCTATTTTTTTTTTCATTTAAGTCAAAATGCAGCCACGTTTTGTGAGCTTCATCCCCAACTACACTATATGGAGGGAATTGGAAGGGTTTATTCTTCATGTTAACCATGGAGAAGTATTTATTTAGCATCTTGCTTTCATAGTAAGTACACCAGCAACATACATTAACTATTGAAAATGCTGTGTGTCTGCGTGTGTGTGTATGTAAAACTTATTTTTAAAATAAGTTTTAAAACACTATATAAACATGACAATTTAAGAAAACTCAGTTAAACATATATTAAAATTCAAGGGATTATTATTATTATTATTTATTTAATTTATATCCCGCCTATCTAGTCGTGGTGGAAAAACAATATAAAAAATTTAAAATCTATCAGTTAAAAACCAGCATACCTGAGACAACTTACTGCTTAAACACCTTAAAACTAGTAAAACTTGTTTAAAGTAAAACTTGCTTAAAAATAGCAACAACAACAACAAAAAAGACTGGTTAAAATAAAAGTCTACCGAAGCATCTACAGTATTTGGAAGCAGCTTTTGTACCAGTTGAATTTTTTAGTTAGTATGTATGTATGTATGTATGTATGTATGTATGTATGTATGTATGTATCTATCTATCTATCTATCTATCTATCTATCTATCTATCTATCTATCTATCTATCTATCTATCTATCTATCTATCTATCTATCTATCTATCTATCTATCTATCTATCTATCTATCTTTTTTTTTCTTTACTCTTGCATTAAGACAGAAGAAAAGGGAACATTCCTGACCCCTTCATAAACAATCTGGCTGAATTCCTGCAACAAGATATTCATGCAGCATCTTCTCCCATTGATGCAATCACCCCGATGAAGTGTAAATTGCCACTGACAGGTCTTTGGATGTTAGATGCAGAGCTGACTTTTGTTTGTCTAACATAAACCCATTTCTGACAAACTTTGGACTTTCATGGGTGTCAGCCTGAACTACAAGTTTGAGCCTGGTCCAAAAGCTTAGCCAGGCTCAGAAGAAAAGTTGACCTTGATTTATTCAGAGGTGATATTGGAACCAGGTTTTCTTTTACAGGATTTCGAGTCTCTCCCCCTATTTTCCCACTCCCTCTCTTGCACACAGAGCATGAGGAACAAAGACTTCAGATGACAGCAAAAGTAGGAACATCCGTAGAAACCTATTCAGGCCATGCAGTGAACATTCCATTGCTTCTTTCCTTTAAATTTTATTTCAAATATCAATGTCCAAAAGCATAATGTCTTCCCCTATATGATGCATTTTATCTCCAACTATATATTCCAGTTTCATTCATCACCAGTGTCAGCAAAGACGTCTGGTTTAAAATTTGATAAAGTCATAAAGTGAAAAAAGAATATTATATTATGCCTTTCTTTGGGACATGACATTTCTTTTCCAGTTTCACTACCCAAATTGATCAAAGCCATTATTTTCAAGAAGATACAACCTAAACATCTAATAACTCATGATCCAAGGAAATATGTTTATATAAAACACCTTTCCATATAGAGTTGTGTTGGAGGAACAACCTTCAGGCACAGTGAGCATCCATGAAACTGTTACTGGTAAGAATATACAACTGCTAGTTTTCTGATGTTGTTAGGGATGAACGATAGCTGGTAAAAGAAAAAGCAACAGTGATTGTGATTGTGTTTGTCATTCTTGGCATCAGTGTAAATGCTTGTTTGGTGTAACATTGGTAAATGGGCTTTGTCTTTCTCCATTTTGAACTCCATCACAGAATACTTGCCTACCGCCACATTTCATTTCCTCCAAGCTACTTTTTAAAATATACCTCTTTCACAAAATCTTTTGTTTGACTCCCCATTGGCAGGAACCCCATAGCTCAGTGGTTTAGGCATCTGGCTGTGGAGCCAGAGGTTGAAAGTCGGATTCCCCACTATGCCTCCTTGACAAGGGTTGGACTAAAGGATCCATATGGTCCATTCTAACTCTGCCGTTCTAAGAGTATCTAAGATTGTTATAGCACCATTTACACATATTCACTTCTAGCTGCCTTCTTCTCATTATCATGCCCTTATTTCTTTGTCTGCTCTTCCTTCAGAATGTAGATGGTAAGTCCCTGAGGACAGGGACCTCACTTTTTAACTGACATTCTACAACAATATGAGCACTAGAGATAGGCATGAACCTCGGTTCAGAGGTTCGTGTCAGTTCATACGCATGGCACCAGAGTTGCTGCATATTGCCTTCCCCTCCTCCCCAGCCAGTGATCCACTCACCAGCCGGCGTGCACCCCTGTCTTCTTTCTCTTCAGCTGCTTCACCGGTCCCCAGCAGGAACATGGGTTTGCCCATCCTGCCTCCTTGGCTGAATGGGCAGTCAGCCAAGGAGATGGGGCAGGGAAGGCCATGCTCCTGTTGGAGGCTGTTTGAACAGCCAAAGAGTAGGAGTAGAGGAGTGCACACTGGTTGGTGAGTGGTGGATCCAGCCAGAGAGGTGGGGGAGGGTTCCTGCCTATCTCTAATGAGCACCATCTCAAATTGTACAATGAGAGAGCAATGCCAACCTCTGCTGTTTCAGAAATGTAAAACTCTGAGAAATAGTTGTTACCACTGATCTGCAGATATGGGCCACCTTATGATCATCCATCCTGCATTCTTTGCTCAACGGTGTCCTGCTTCCTAGCATGGCATTCACATACAGTAAGACACAGTTAGCTGGCTGGTGGGATAAACTATACAACCCACAAAACCATCATCTGCACAAATTGCACAGGACCATCTTTTTGTTCCATCTGTGACAGTTGGGAAACAAAACTAGCTTTAAATATGTGTTGCAACTGTGACATAGGTGTTTGACTCCCTTCCTTCTTAACATGCATACACTTTTCTCTGTACAAATGTTAACTCTTTATAGGTGTGATGCTCTTTGCTTAAAGCAGAAGATTTGATTCATTCATAGGATGAAGACAAATATACCCAAAAGAGGTTCAAACGTCTGCACACAATGCTTTGACCTCTCCCTGTCATTTAATATACAAGTATCTGTAGAATGGGCAAATTTGAAGAGTTAGCAAGCTGCAGTAGGTAGCTATATATTAAAACTGAAATTGTAGAACAGCTGTGAGCACAATAGTATTGTACTATGAACATTTGCTGATTGCTCCATTACTCATTCTCTCAGAAGGCAACATAGCATAGCAGGTTTCTTGAGATGGGTAGAGGTCATGGCCAGTTTCTTTCTTTTCTGTCAGCCTGAACAGCAAGAGGTAATTGCAGCAGTAAAATCATCAAGCCTTTCTATGTAAAAAACAGGCTTGGTGTCCCCTGGCTGTCATTCCAGGTGTTTTTGCTTAGGAAATAAAATTTGCCACAGTCAAGATGCACAGTCACCATTGTTGACAGCCCATGGACCTGACACAAGGGAGGGGGTTTTAATCCAAAATTTTCGGGGCACTTCCTGCCCTAATCATAAGCTATTTGCACCACTTTCCAGTTCCCAGTGGAAGGGATGGGGAGCAAGATTTGGCCGAACGGGTCAGGACAATCATTCTCTTTAACATAACATTCATTCATTCTAATTTACTATATTTTTCCATGTATAAGACACTCCTATGTATAAGATAACCCCCACTTTTCTAATTCAAAATTAAGAAATCTAAGTGGGGCTTAGCAAGGTTGGGGGGAAAGGGATCAAAGCGCTGCAGGATAGCTTTGATCCCTGCTTTCCCCTCCACTTGTTTTTGTTCTCTCCTCAGCTTACTTCCGTGTATAAGACGACCCTCAATTTTAGTCTAAAGATTTTAGACAAAAGTATAGCCTTATACATGGAAAAATATGGTATATTTCTCTTTCCTCCCCAAACTGAGGACTGCTAGATAAAAGAAACAGATGTGTTGGCAAAACAGCTCTCAACATATGTGCATGCTGCTTTTGATTTCATTCTCTTTGATTACCTTAGTTGGGAAATCATTCTGGCTTAACCCTCACTTGGGGTGGTATAGAAGAGACTTCCATGTGGAGACAGCTAAAGGAGTGGCCACAGCAGCAGTGTGAAATACCCAAGTGGCAAACCCTTTATGTGCATTAGTTTCTTCATGAATAATTCCCATCATTCTTCAATTATATCTGTTGGTAAATTATGTAACAGTTGAACAGGGAAGAAGCCGCATCTTCTATTTGCTCCAGTTTCTGCTATCTTCTCTGAAAATGAACCAAGGAATCCACACTTGTGTATTTGCCTGTTGAGCCATTTCCCTTGGCAAGATGATCCAAACACAGTGGGGATGATTCTCTAAATGGCATCTCTTATTTAATTGTTAAGTTGAAATCCAATTTTTCTGTCAAGATGGCGATAAAGGTGGCTATCAATAATCAAATAACAAATGGAGAAAAAGATCTTGGTTCAATCATAACGGGAAAAAAAAGCCCAGCAAAATTAGGATACAACCAATGCTCAGCTTGTTAAAATCTCTACAAAAGAGAGCCAGCTTAATGGCTAATTGCCTATCTGAGAGAGAACAAAGATGGGGACAGACCGAACCCTAGTCAAACAAAAAAAAAAGCTAATATGAAAAGCACAAAATTAAGAAAGTTCTAGGCTCTTCCCCCTGCTTGTCTCTGCCTACATGGGGGAAAGGAACTGTATGAAGAGGAAAGCTTCTGCTATATGTGCATTTTCTTCATGCAGTTGGGGATTCCCCCTCCTCAAAAAAAATACTGATCAGGTGGACAGGCTACAGGTTTAGTAGACACAAGTAGTAGACAATTTCTCTCTTAAACTTAGGGAAGCACGGATGGGCATGGTGTGGAGCTAGAACACTCTCCCTGTTTGCTCTTTCAAAGCACCTCTTTCTTGACAAGAATCCAATTTACCTCAGCAAAGAGTCTCCTGTTGTAATTTTTTTCTGCATGCAGTCAAAACAGAAAGGTGGAAATGGTACAAGTTGGATCTCTGCCTGTGGTACCTGGATGGCACATTTCAGAATCTTCACCATGTGAACTAGCTTTGTGGTTTAGTTGCTACTAATCTGTACTAACAGCAAAATCTGTTACAGTTCAATAATTTGTATAAGCAAATGCTCCTTTTAACATTGTCTGTCTTCTTTTTCAAGGATCATCTGTTTCACCTGGAAGCTCACCGCCTTGAGAGGGGACGTGGCAGGTGCCCATTTGACCCCAGCTCCTCCTTTATCTCCACTTTATTTGGTAATGACTTGATTATATAACAGAAAAGATCTGTCTGAGTTGCCTACTTCAACTCTCTAAGGTGTTTCAGTATTCACTTATAAATTTATAAATTTTAAACAGAAACTCTGTTTCTGTTTACCTTAATAATGCCTTTAATTCTGATTGTTTCACTACATTGAATGTACTATAGAGACAGTATGAATTCATTTTGCCACGTAATGACCAAAATCCTGTTGGTTAGCATAATAAATCACACTAGAGTAGGCCCATTGAGCCAATGGGGATTTGGTGAGTCAGCTCCTGTGAAAGTTAGATTGATTCAAATGGGCCTACTCTATGACTTACTGTACTCCAGCATAGGAAGTCATAGTTAGAGCAGGCCCATTTGAATGAATGGAATTTAGAGATGGGGACGAATATAAAAACGGATCAGCTTTTTCGATGAAAATAGATGATCCATTAAATATTCATCCCTTCATATTTGTGGGTTCCAGAGACACCCATGAATACAAAGGGATGAATATTTACGTGTTTTTATTCGTCCTTCATATTACAAACAAACAAAAAACACCATCCTGTCTGCCCTTTGCAAAGATAGAAGCATCTTTCTTACCCTAAATGAAGCCGCAGCCACCATCTTTGCAAAGGGCAGTCTCCCTTTTTACATGCTGTGGCTGGGAGGCCAGATGAAGACCTCAACAGCGGCGATTAAGGTAAGGGGGTGTCAGTGGGTGTGGGCTAACGTAGAGAGAGGAAGGGATGGGGTAGGCTGTGTTGGTGGGTGGCTGTGGGTGGCGGTTGTCTGTTGGCCACCGATCAGCTGATCAGCGGGCAGTAGGCAGAATGGTTGTGGTTTGGTGTTTTTTTTTAATAGGAAGGGGGTGTCCCTGGGGCTGGGGGAGTGGAGGGGGATGGGTGGTGGCATGGCGGTGGGGGGTGGCAGCGGTGGGGAGGTTTTTTAAAAAATAACTTTGTTATTTGTTACTTCATGGGAATAACTTCATGCTTTGTGAATCGACGACTTTTGATGACTCACAAAGCGGAACAACTCACCAATATGGTGAGTCATCCCCATCTCTAATGGAATTAATTCCCATTGATTCAATGGGCCTATTCTAGTGTGAAGCTTACAAGCTAAAATGATGCATTAAGTGGAATGGATATACTCTATTATTAACCTCTTTTCCTTCCACAATGTGATTTTTTCAAAAGCACTCCAGCAATCATAACAAAGCATGCTGTCCAAAATGGTGAAATATTTTTATTTATCATACAAATGATTTTCCTCAGCTATATATCTTGAGTTTAGCATGCTTTGTTTCGCATTTCTGGGTAAATTTTTTATCTCCCTGCAATAAGGTCTGAAGCATGTGATATGAAATAGGTCTTTATACTGATAGCTCAAGCTGGAATGGACACACACAAACAGAGAGAAAGATTTAAAAAGACATTTTATTCAGCATAACATAAACAGAGATAAATGTATTGAGACATGACAGAATTCAATCTCCGAACAATCCATCGTTACAGTGTACTTTTAAGTGCATCATTAAAAAAATTATATACTATCTGATCAATATTAAGCATTTCTAAAATGTAGTGATTTAATCTGAAAATATTTAATTACCCATTTAAGTTTCCTATTGAAAAAATATTTTAAATACTTTTTGAAAGTGCTTAATTTGTGTTGAATTGTACCTTGTGGCTTGATTTCACGTTTTATTGGTGGTGGTTGATTAAGCATTTCTTGTTAGCTTTAAAATATATTCTGTTACATGTTATCTGATCTGGTGCTAAAGAAAATCACTGGGGGACATTTCCACTTCTGAATGAGAAAAAAAGCAACCTTATAATAAATTCTGAATTACAATCAGAAAACAGAACTTCAACCATGGATAATGCTACATAAAAATGTTAAATGGTTAGATAAACCCATAAAGAATTTTTTTTTGCTCCAAGTATCTAAAACAAACGAAATCGCCTGTCTGCTTTCAATAAAGCAAAGCCCTACTAGGTAATAGATCTCACTGGCAGGTTGACAAAGGCCACAGTAGCTTTTGAAAAGATGATAATTTTCTTCAAGCATATGGCTTTTTTTGATGTAGGATACAGTAGTGCTGCTCTTCTTTGCCTCTTTGGAAATCCAGATCTTTTCCGCTGCTCTGGCTAATGTGTGACTTACCTCTCACCACCAGGGATAGATGCAGAACATTGCTACCCAATTGCTTAGGTTCAATTCTTGGAATTTTTAGCTTGTTGGGGGAAGCAATGAGGGATGATGCTCAGAGACAGCAGAATAACGCTGTCTCAGATTGTATACATCTGCTGAAGGTGAAAATAATCTTTATATTATGTTCAACTGTTGCAGTCAGCTAGTAACTGCATGACAACTATAAAATAATAATAACTGTGCCGTCAAGTCAATCCTGACTTATAGCAAATTTTTCCAGGGTTTTCTAGGTAGAGAATACACAGAAGTGGTTTACCATTCCTTTCTTCTGGGGCCACCCTGGGACTGTGTAGCTTGCCCATGACCACATAGGCTGGCTCCACTTGTAGGAGGCAAGTGGGGATTTGAACTCTCAACTTCTGGCTCTACTGCCAGATATCTAAACTACTAAGCTGTCCAGTCAGCTCATAACAGCTAAAGCTTGCCTCAAGTAATGTACAAGCCTCCTAGTCTCACTGTGTACTTTAGTTATCATCATCATCATCATCATCATCATCATCATCATCATCATCATCATCATCTTAGAAGTGAAAACTAGAGGAGACCCTAGGGATAATCGAGTCCAGCCACTATCAAGAAGACACAGTGGGGAATTGAACTCCGAACCTCTGGCTCCACAAGCAAATACTTAAACCATGGAGCTATCCAACAGTTCATACTGTATATGCAATGAGGAACACAGGTTTTTGAGTCAAGCAACCAACTTTATTTGTGCACACTTGAGGCTGCAACTGCATGGGTAAATAGTATGGGATTTGCTACAGAAGTAAAATGATGTATTTGATTATTTTTAACTGATCACGTGGCCAGTGTGAATCAGCCTGGCCCTTTTTTCCAATGGGGATTCTACTTTTTTAAAGTTATAATGATTCAGGAGTTGTTTTCTCCATGCGATCAGTTGTTTCATTCTCCAAAAGGACAGAAGGCATGACTGCGAGTGGTATTCTGGTGACATACTAAGTTGGTGTGATGTTTTGGAAAGCAGGAATACCCACCACTGCAATCTTTTTCCTTAGTTGTCCCAAAGCAGTTTTAAAAAAAATACTGTGTTTAGCACTAGATTACCTCATCATTGCATTGATATAGTTATTTAATGCTAAATCATCTCTGCATAGACACACACAAAAAGATAAAAATTTATATGGGATGGAAACAATTCCAATGAAATACAGCAGATGTCTGTGTTTCCATAATGTACAAGCACTCCAATATGTGCTTGTACATTATGGAGAACTTTGGAAAACTGTCTTTTTTCCCTAACACTGTGCAACACTTTAAATAGCCCACTGGCTTTATAATAAACCATAGAAGTAGAGTCACAGATCAGCAGATGGCAAGCTCAAAGGAAGGGGGGGTCTGTGGATTGTGGCACAGATCAAATGACATTGGGTTGAGGGGCCAATGTGGACTCCGGCACCAAAAAATCTGCAGTCTTTGTACAATCCCCTAATCTGAATGGAACCATAAAATAGGCTATGAATCAAGCCACAGGAAAGCCAAATGTAATGAAGTTACAGTCTCAGAGGTTGTGACTGTGCATGGCTGCTCTGAATTAGATCAATCCACAGTTCTTCTAAAAGTCCATTCCTTATATTTCCATTTACACATATAAACCATACATTTTTAGTGCCCCCACCCACATACACATACAAACAAATTATGATGGTACCTAACAATGAGAAATCAATTAACTGTATTTAGTCTTCAGTGGGGAGGGTGGGGAGGAGTAGAAAATCATTGCTTTATATTGGCAAAACAGACAATAATAATTCTTAAGATGCCACAGCAACCACATAATAAAATCCAAATGGTATGGGGTTGCAAATGTGGAATCAATACAGTGCCCAAACTAAATGAAACTTGCTTCTGTTGTAGAATATTTCCAGTCTTTGTTGATAATTAATTTAAAGATTGGGGGGTGGGTGTCATTTGAGACAGCTTTTTATGCACAAAGGACCCAGGGATTTTATTTCATGGTTCCTTGCAGGATTTCTATCTTTTAATTGTTTTTGCAGTAGAAACAAAGTTAGCATCCATATACATGTTTTTCCATATACACTCCTTGTTGATGTACCATATTTTTCGCTCCATAAGACACAGTTTTTCCCCCCAAAAAGGGGGGAAGTGTGTGCATCTTATGGAGTGAATAATGGCTTCCCGCCACCACCATCACCACCACGCCGCCCTTCTCCTCCCCTTTCATGGCAGGGAGCACTTCCGGATGATGAGCTGGCTGGGGCGGAGTTTTTTTTTTAATTAGGTGTGTCTTATGTCAGATGCATGCTATAGAGCGAAAAATATGGTATAACCTCATGTTACACATCACTAACATTTTCCCCTGCATGTCAAGAGATGTTTATACTAGCTCTGCCCCTCGTCATTGGTTTCCTCACATGAAGGTGACATGTCTGAAGAGAGGACCTGACTGTATCTGTGGAGACGCTACACAGGAGCTTGAACATCGGATCACTGGAATTCTGGCTTGCATGGTCTGTCCTTCCAACTAGGTCTGTCCTTCACAGACCTGGAGGAGGAATAGACAACTTGTGATCAGGGAAGTGGCAGGCACCCATCTGAATTTTGGGCTGAGGCCCCCTCGCATACCAGTTCCCAAACACTGCATCTCAGTCTCACATCAGGAAATTGACAATGAAAAGTTGGAGCTAGAGTGCTCTCCTCCCCGCTTGTGTTGTACATATGCTGAAGATAAACCTGAATAGTTTGTTGGAGTTGCTCTGCACTTTTTTTTTACTAAAAAACTGGGATATAAATAATTTAATAGAGAACTATTGGACAAATAGCACACTATCTATGCATATTTCCTCAGCAAAAAAGGCCCACCTGTCCTCCGGCTTTATGCCTTCTACAGGTTTAATTTGCATTTTGAGCCTACATCTCTTTTATGACTGGAAGTGTTACTTTTGATTACATGTGTGTTCGATATGCCTTGCTTCACTACATTTAATTTTATAAGAAAACAATTATGCAGTAAGGAACCAATAACACAAATAAGGGGATTTCACCTGAAGTGGAAGAATGCAGAGATCTGGAAGAGGAAGGCGGAATTGGCAAAAAAACCCAGCTCTGCTGGCTCCCATTCATGGAATCCGTCACTGGATCAAATAATCCTTCCGTAACATTAGATACAACCCAAACTGTTTATAGAATTGAAATGTTGCCAATATTCTGCTTCCAATTATCTCCTCATAAATTATCATTCTTTTTAGACAGGATCCCAGTCAAAACTATAACCTTAGAGGGCTTGCTGATTTCCGTAGAAGAGCTGGGCACACACACCCACATTGTTCTCTGAAATCAGTGGGGATTTTGAAGCGTGTTAAGCCCTGACTGTGCCTATTGTCTTTAATGTGGTAGATGTAATTTAATATCTAAAGCACTAGTCTCATCAAACTTTCAGAAGCCTTGACTATTGACTGGGCTTGCTAGGGATTCTGGGAAATGGAGCCCTAAAACATCTAGGTCCCCATATTTGAGAAGCAGTGATCTAAAACAAACCCTTTCTGCTTCTAGCACAGTGGTTCTTAACCTTTGTTACGCGGATGTTTTTGAACTGCAACTCCCAGAAACCCCAGCCAGCACAGTTGGTGGTGAAAGCTTCTGGGAATTGCAGTCCAAAACCCCTGAGTAACCTAAGATTAAGAACCAGTGTTCTAGCAGAATGATTTTATTCTGGAGAGTATCTACAGGCTCTGTCCCATATAAGATATAAGTGATGGAACCAACAGTGACATTACCCAAGTACATGCACGGGGAGATTTCCTTTGGCAAAAGGGGGCCTTTGCATATCCAAAGTGGAAGTGTCTTCCCCCTCCCCCAAATGCTCAGGCCAAATTCCCTTATACCACAACAGAACGGAGGGACCATGCACATGCTGAGTTCTTTACGTCCTCTGCTGCTTGATGTGTGTGCTCTTCTTGAATACAGTGGAGCATGTGTTCTGCTTACTACCTACAATCTGATAAATGTCAGGTTGTGTGAATGCTAACAATTACAGGCATTTAAAAATAAGGGTGATTATTCATATTCACTGCCATATGTCATAAAAGTGGGGAAAGATATATCTGTTTCTCAATTTTGTTTAGTCGTTAAGTCATGTCTGACTTTTTTTTGATCCCATGGACCAGAGCATGCCATGCCCTCCTGTCTTCCACTGCCTCCCGGAGTTGGGTCAAATTCATGTTGGTAGCTTCGGTGACACTGTCCAAATATCTCGTTCTCTGGTATCCTCTTCTCCTCTTGCCTTCACACTTTCCCATCATCAGGGTCTTTTCCAGGGAGTTTTCTCTTCTCATTAGATGGCCAAAGTATTGGAGAATCAGCTTCAGGGTCTGTCCTTCCAGTGAGCACTCAGGGTTGATTTCCTTCAAAGCGGATAGGTTTGTTCTCCTTGCAGTCCAGGGGACAAGAGTCTCCTCCAGCACCACAATTCAAAAGCATCTATTCTTTGGCGGCTTCTAGGTACCACAAAATTAATCAGGAATTATGATCATTTACCTATGTGCATATCTATGTGCATTTGTGCATGGATACACATATTCTTATTTAACATTGAATGCCAGGAATGGGCAAAAAGGAGCCCTGGGGCTAGATGACGCCCTCCCAGTGGATTTTGTATTTCCTCCATACTCTCACAGTGTGGTCCTGTGGATAGAACGTTTGTTGGACTAGGACTCGAGAGAACCAGGTTCAAACTGTTAAATATCTCACATACCTTGATAATCCTACTGGGATTATTGTACATCAGATGCAACTTGATGGCTCATAATGCAAATATATTTTCCGAAAACAAAAAGTCTCCCCCAGCATTTTTTAAAAAATTCTGTTGCTGTACTTGGATGCCTTAAAGCTGCAGTGTTGTCCCTGCACTCTTTATTGTTTTTTAAAAACCTACATCACTGACATGAGGTACTGGCATAGAACATGTTTTGTCTCAGGATAATCCATTTGATTGTCCTGCCCCTAGTTTTTTGTTTGATCCCTGTTGGCCCAAATGTATACAAGGGCACTTCAGCATTCATGAGCAAGATTAGTCTTCATTCAGCTATTTTGTGAGAAGAGTTTTGCCTTTCAATCCACCATCACCCTCAATATTTTGTCTGCTTCAGTGAAATCTAAGGTTTACTCAAACCCACCTATATTTCCTTCATTTCCATTGGCCATATATTGGCTCCATGGCTGTCATACCTTAATAGCTGAGTTCACTATTGCTGCCAACTTTCATTCAAATGGTCCAAGACTGTGGGACAGAATTCTTTATGTTTGACTGTTGGTGTATGACTGTAATGGTGTTTTACGAAATGATGAATTCAATTTTCTTTTAATTGCAAGCAATAGCTAGCACAATGTGAGACTGCAGGTGTATGCACATACATGTCACATAAGGTGTTTTCAAGAACAATTTCCCATCCTTGACCTCCCATACCCCAGTTCCTGATACTTGCCCATTGGCAGCAGTCAGTTCAATACTGGCCTCAGTTCCCATCAATGAGGCTAGTGAAGTCTTCTTAATATACAAGCCCAGTCCAGGCCCAAACTTAGAGCCTTTTAATGAGGGTCATTAGAGGCAGCTGGCTGTAAGTGAGGGTTGGCCTCTCACTCTTCTTTTGCCTCTTCCTTCTCCATACCAGTCAGTCCCTCTGTGCAGGGGTGAGTGCCACAGATCCTACTGCCAGGCAGCTGTGGACACAGGAACCAGATGTGGCATTGGCGTGAGCTCCACTCCTCTTCCCCAGCCCCTGCCTCTCAACATGAGCACACAGGGCTAGGGAGCTGAAGTGGATGTAGTCCCTCATCTCCAGCTTGTGCCAAGGCTGAGGACTCCTGCCAGGGATTGCCCTTCAGTTGTCAGGTCAGTTCCACTACAAGAGGTCTCTTCCTTCTCTTCTGACCCCTCACCAGGCATGCTCCATCCTGAAGAAAAATCCCAGCCTTCCTCCTGGGCCACCTTTAATCCCACATTTGCCTCATGTGGTCCCAGGTGCCACTGATCACTTCCCTCCCTGTATACGCCTATGCCTCCCCCTTCCTCTTTCCAAGAGCAATGGCTCCATCCAGCTTTTCAAGGGTGCCTGGGAGAAGAGCAAATGGCCCACTCAAGGCACACATAGCAGTTCCCTCACAAGCATCAACATTTAGAGGGCACACAAATTGAGATGAAGTAACTGGTGAATGTTAGGAAAATAAATTCCATCATCATGAAGCCTTCCTCATTTCCCTGTTTCTGAAACCATACACTTTTTCTTTCTTATGTGGAGGGAGGGGGGGAACCACATTTTCCTTCTCCTTTTTCTGCACGTGAGCTTGGAATGAGTTGGAGACAATGGCACTTGCCTTTGGTGTCAAAATGGTCGGTTATAACTTTGGCATGAACTGAGTTTCTCCCTTTTTATGATCAGGTCGAATGTTTCGTTGAATGGAAATCTTTTTAAAACATTTGTGGATTGCATAATAAACAGAGCAAACTATGAGTTAAGATTAGTTAATTCAAGCAAGGACCTATCCCATAATGTCAGCCAACTAACCCAAGGTTCCAAACTGTCCTCCTTCAAGGAGGATGACTATCTAGCAACTATCTAGCAACGGAAGGCCTGAAGAGGAACAGTTCAAGAGTTATCTCCCTGTTTCTTTTCTCCTTCTTTCTTCCATGTGGCTCCACAAATCCTGCTTTTCTTTGGATTTATCTACTTCAACAAATCTCAGTTTCCCTCCGATCATGCTGATACCTTCGTTCTAGGTTTGGGTGGCCTGCTCTGGCTATGTACGTAAGGGCACTCCCCCTAATTGTTCCAATTAAGAAAGAGAGGGAATGATGCTTTGTAATCATTTGGCGTTTGGAGACTCCCCAGTTTTCATGCCTTCCCAAATGTTGAATTTTAGGGTTGTTTTTGAAAGCCCTGCTGTAGTTTGTTTACTGTTAATTTTCATTTGCTAGTACATTATTTCTGTTTCTTTGCCAGGGTTTTCAAAGCAATGCCATTCTCTATTAGTCAGAGCCTAAGGCAAAATTCCATATTGGCTGGCAAGAACCAATGAAGCTTGCCAGAGCTGCTGCACTTCTGTAAACTACTGACAATTGTTATTCAGAGTTATAAGACTGTTAATTCAAATACGTCACTTAAGCGGAAAGAAAATCTACACTTCTGAAAAAAATTGCCAGCAAAGGTTTCTGGCATTTCAGATCATATCAACATGATGACAATGATGAGTGGTCATGAAGTATTTTACCAGTGATAGTGAAATTTGTCAAATACGTTCCTTTTGCTTACAGGAAAGAATAAAGCCAAAAGGCTTTATTAAAAGAACAGTACCCTAAGAATTTCATTTCCAAAGGGAGTGGGTTTTTTTTCTGTCCTTTTTGTCAAGTAAAACTTGCTTTTTCTTTTGTGGAATGAGATTGCCATCTAGTGGCAAATACATGTAGGATACAGTTTATCACAGAAGTGAGTACACCCCTTTACATTTCATAAATATTTTAGTATATCTTTTCATGTGACAACACTGAAGAAATAGCTGCAGTGTAAAGCAGTGAATATACAGCTTGTATAACAGTGTAAATGTGCTATCTCCTCAAAATAACACAACACACAGCCATTAATGTCTAAACCGCTGGCAACAGGAGTACACCCCTGACAATGTCCAAATTGGGCACAAAGTGTCAATATTTTGTGTGGCCACCATTATTTTCCAGCACTGCCTTACAATCCTCTTGGGCATAGAGTTCACCAGAGCTTCACAGGATGCCACTGGTGTCCTCTTCCACTCCTCCATGACGACATCACAGAGCTGGTGGATATTAGAGACCTTGCGCACCTCCACTTTCCATTTCAATATGCCCCACAGATGCTTAATAGGGTTTAAGTCTGGAGACATGCTTGGCCAGTCCATCACCTTTACCTTCAGCTTCTTTAGCAAGGCAGTGGTCATTTTGGAGGTGTGTTTGGAGTTGTTATCATGTTGGAATAGTGCCCTGCGGCCCAGTCTTCAAAGGGAGGGGATCATGCTCTGCATCAGTATGTCACAGCACATGTTGGCATTCATGGTTCCCTCAATGAACTGTAGCTCCCCAGAGCTGGCAGCACTCATGCAGCCCCAGACCATGACACCCCCACCCCCATGCTTGACTGTAGACATGACATACTTGTCTTTGTACTCCTCACCTGGTTGCTACCACACATGCTTGACACCATCTGAACCAAATAAGTTTATCTTGGTCTCATTGGACTACAGGACATGGTTCCAGAAATTCATATCCTTATTCTGCTTGTCTGCAGCAAACCATATGCGGGCTTTCTTATGCATCATCCTTAGAAGAGGCTTCCTTCTGGGACAACAGCCCTGGAGACCAGTTTGATGCAGTGTATGATGTATGGTCTGAGCACTAACAGGCTGATCCCCTACCCCTTCAACCTCTGTAGCAATGCTGGCAGCACTTGTACATCTATTTCCCAAAGCCAACGAATATGACGCTGAGCACGGGCACTCATCTTCTTGGGTCAACCATGGCAAGGCCTGTTCTGGGCGGAACTTGTCCTGTTAAACCGCTATATGATCTTGGCAACCACGTTGCAGCTCACTTTCAGGGTTTGGGCAATCTTCTTATAGCCTGGGTCATGTTTATGTAGAGCAAAAATTCATTTTTTTTCCTGATCCTCAGATAGTCCATTACCCTGAGGTGTCATGTGGAACTTCAGTGACCAGTCTGAGAGAGTGAAAGCGATAACACCTGCTCCCCCTTCACACCTGAGACTTGTGACACTAACAGGTCTCATGACACCAAGGAAGGAAAACAGCTACTTGGGCCCCATTTGGACATTGTCACTTAGGGGTGTACTCACTTTTGTTGCCAGCGGTTTAGACATTAATGACTGTGTGTTGCGTTATTTTGAGGGAACGGCACATTTGCACTGTTATACAAGCTGTATACTCATTGCTTTACATTGTAGCCAAGTGTCATTTCTTCAGTGTTCTCACATGAAAAGATATATTAAAATATTTATGAAATGTGAGGGGGTGTACTCACTTCTGTGATATACTGTATGTGGAAAAGCAGATGGCAATGCAAAATCCCTTCTTAAATAGAGCAAGGGTAGTTTGCTACTTTAATTTGCCTATAACTTATTTAATTGGTGGTTTATATTTTGCATCCCAATCCTGTGTCCATTCATAATGTAAGTTTAGTCCTTCACTATGAGTTATTTCCATGTTTTAAGCGAGGTTTATACATAGAATAGAAACCAGTGGGCAAAGATGTTTCTGGAATACAGCTCTTTTGGCTTCAGGTTGAGGTCGGAATGCTGCCTATGGAAAGAGATATACGTATCTCCCAATAGAGGGCAATAAATCCTGTTATGGAGAAGTCTCAATAAAACCTTTCTTCCTGATGCACTAGGTTTCTGCTCACAGGAAAAGCTTTTTATTGGGGGAAGTGATGTGTGAAGGTTAGTGGCACAAGTGGTAGATGGCAGGGATGGCTGTACCCACTTAATTCAATTAGTCTGAATGAAAAGTAGATCTAATTATAAAGATACAAGTAGTCTGAGCCACAGAACAATGCACAAACATGGCAGTCTTATATACTTAGTATTGATGTGTCTGGCTTTCAGGTGGAGCATTGTTTGCTGGTCTCTACAGTGACTACTGGGGGAGAGATGCTGCGGTCTTCCGCACAATGGGCCGGCTGACACACATCCGGACTGAACCAGATGATGACCGTCTACTGAAAGGTACCAAGGGCTCCATAAGAAATTTTCAGAAAAAAACAATGTTCTTATATTTGCTTTGTTAGAGGATATATGATGTGAAGTTAAAAATGCTGTATCAACACGATGTGCTCATCCTATATTGGAGAGCCACATTTAAGCACTTGCTGTCTTTGATGACACTTGGAAACATTTTCCAAGCAGCATATTACATACATACCCTCGCAATTGCTCTCCTCTGATTTTGGAAGCTTAGGGTGAGGTTTGACTAGGTCTTGGATAAGAGTTCACTAGGCAAAACCAGAGACCTTTCAGACACAGTCATGATCGTCAGCAAATCATACCTGATGCACAAATGAACAGCACTTCTTCTTCATCCCAACTGGTGACAGGATGGAGACATAAGGAGTTTTAAGGTCAACATGTGGTTATATTTTCATGCCTTTCTCCTCCCCTGCCTAATGCCAGGATCCAGAGACCCCAAACATTTACACAGTCTCAGACCTCTGGATTTTGTCTATTGGTCCATGCAAGTGCCACTGCATTCTGTATGGCATGAATCGTATGATTCTTTGCTGAGAAGGCAGGATCAGGAATTCAAACAAGTTAAGCTGATTTGTACATGAATGCACATGTGTAATGCATGGATCACATTATTTTTCTCACATGGCCTAGGAGAGAACGGAAATGTGCACAACACCTCTCCTACTAGATCCCCAGCACCATAGATAATAATAACAACAATCAAAGTCATCATTCTCCATAATTCATTGAGGAACAGTCAATTCATAGCAATCTCAGGAATAAACCTCAAGTTCTGGTTTATCGTAGCCAAACTGAAGCTTTCAAATGGTTCTGATTTGATACCAAAGTGTCAAAATGCTGCTAACCTGTGCATCCCTTCATTAGCACAGCATTTAGCTCTGTCTCATGTTGCAAAATGAATCAAGCCCAATGGCTCTGAATCCTATTTTGGATAGAGCTGCAGATGGTTCCATTAGTTCCATGCCAAGATTCAGGCTAAAATAAATTAAAATAAGTGAGCCCCAGAGAGTAAGATTGGAAAGAGGTGTTCTTTTTTGGGTGTGTACACATATGCACGCACACACACTATTGATGTGTAAGTTGGAGCTACACAAATATTTTGAAAGCTGATCTTCTCCATATGTTCAGAGAAGATTCACTCACATGACACAGTTTCTAAAGTTTGTTTGCATGTCTCCCCAAAGATCTTAGTTTTTGCTTAGTGCATATAATGCTATGCAGTTCTCTTTCTGTTTCCTAGACGATTTATATAATGAGCATATGCATATTTGTACTTAAGGTAGTACTTTAGGGAAACAGGATTTAATTTAAAATTCATAAAACTGACCCAGTAATTCACAGAGATGAATTTTGTCAACTGCACTTCATCAAGACATCCTGTCAGTTCATCAGCATGCTTAGTTGGAAACTGAATTCTTATCAAAAATGAAACAAAATTATTAACCATCTGCACTGGCCAAATTCAATGGGTCCAGCTATTCCCAAGACAGAGGGGAGAAGTGGTAACTCTAATTCAGAGTCACAAACATGAATTCAAAGACCAACCATGAAAACTCCAACACTTGAAAACCCTGTGTGAATGATTTTATCAGTCATACTTTCCCCCCACATCTATTTACTTAAACATTGAGTTCTTGTTTTTTTTTAATGGCTCAGACAAAATTCTCAGTTAACGTTATCTATTCTAGAAGCCCAATCTAGGGGTAGGCTAGCAAAATCCCCCCAAACATTTCACACTATCTTCCTGGCCATGCTGGTGAGGGCTAACGAGATTTATAGTTCAAAACATCTGCAGAGACTGCTTCAGGTGTCCTGTTCAGAGCCTTAGACAATTTCCTAATCTCTTGAAAATTCTGCAAGCTAATTGTACACAGGAATTTCCACATCTGCATGCAGCTCAATGGTTTGAGCAACTCTGGTTGCAGAGTTCAGTTCCCTACTCTGCCTCCTTGACAGGGCTGGAGTTGATAATCCAGAGCGTCCTTTCCAACTCTGTGTTTCCAAGATTAATATTATTGTGTCATCATTGAATTTCTTTAGTAAATTTGATTCTTTCTTTCTTTCTCTCCCTTCCTTCCTTCCTTCCTTTTTCATCTGTTAAAGAACCCAAATTTGTCAGCTCTTTTATGGTTCCTGACAATGAAGACCCAGAAGATAATAAAGTGTATTTCTTCTTCACCGAGAAAGCTTTAGAGGCAGAAACAAGTGCTCACGCCATATATTCCAGGGTGGGGAGAGTGTGTGCGGTAAGAAATCCTTTATAATAACCATTTTATTTATAGTCTCTTACATCTTTTTGTTCTGTAGCTTTGGATAAATTGTGAAGACTAAAATAAGAGCAGCAACCCAAAACCAAGCCTGAATCCTGATTCTAACCCCAGATTCCATATCAAAGAATCAAACATGGACTGACATGGTGGGCAGTAGCCGTGGCCACCCACCTAACTATGGTTCTGGCATGGCTCAGATATGGATTTTAGAGCTTGTTCTATATAGAGTGGCATAAACTAAAACATGAAGGGAAACATAAAAGGAGTCAAGAGAACAAGGGATGGAAAGAAAACAGTGCCTTCGGCTGCATGCAAAATTTTGGTCTGCTCTTTATCTTAACTCTGAAATGCCTGCATTTTCAAATTTGTCTCAAAGGGTCTGTTCCAGGGAAATAAAATAATAAAACTTTACTATTGAGCAATAACAAAAAGAGAAATTGAAATGCTTTGTTTAGTTTGAGTGTGAGGTGATTTTAGCCCAGTATTAATTATATTCTTCTCAGAAGAATATTTGGTTTATTTTAATGGAACTTTCAAGCAAGTGTACCTGGATTTGCAGCTTTGCAGCCTCATTCTGTGCATGTTTACTGAAATGACAGTGCCATTGAGATTAAATGAGACCTACTTTGGGGTCAATGTGCTTTAGGATTGCAATTTTGGAGTCCAGGTATTAATTGAAGCCCTATTCAAGCAATCAGGGCGGGAATTCTAGCCACATCCCTTCCTATCATTATCTTTATATAAAGGAGGACAGTCTGAAGAGGGAACAGTCTGATACATAGAGAGCCTCTTCATGCAGTCGGGAACCCCACTTTTTCAAGATCTCTGATGCCATGGGAAGACCCACCCCCTCCCTGTGTAGCACAAGCTTTTCTTTTCAGGCAGTCCTCCCCATGAAAATGGCTAAATTTTTTGAAAACTTTTTTCTTTTTGGATCCTTGAATAGGTTCCTAGTGGAAAATATTTCTGGATAGACACACAAAACGTAAGGTTGTTGGTCTCATAAATCTGTCATTTTCCTGCATGGAGCTCAATGACATTGTACAAAGAATTCAGGGCAATAGATCTAACAGGCATAAAACAATCAGTGCACCTACATATTACTGCTCAGATTAAGATCTACAAATCCCTTTTCTTAATTGCACTATACTTCTGATGGTGGTTGTTGTTGTTGTTGTTGTTGTTGTTGTTGTTGTTGTTGTTGTTCTGGGATTAATCTGCTCAATTTAAGGGGCTGGCCATATGGTGTAGGACCTCAATATTTGGCAGAACTTCTCTCCCACAAAATAGCTACCTGTCCCACATGCTCCTCGTAGTCCTTGGTGTTAAGAATTATAACACTTAGGTAAAGGTAAAGGTTCCCCTTGACATGTAGTCCAGTCGTGTCCGACTCTAGGGGGCGGTGCTCATCCCTGTTTCCAAGCCGTAGAGCCAGCATTTGTCCATAGATAGTTTCCGTGGTCACGTGGCCAGCGCAACTAGACATGGAACACCGTTACCTTCCCACTGAGGTGGTACCTACTGTATTTATCTACTTGCATTTACATGCTTTCAAACTGCTAAGTTGGCAGGAGCTGGACAAGCGACGGGAGTTCACTCTGTCGCGTGGATTCGATCTTACAACTGCTTGGTCTTCTGACCTTGCAGCACAGAGGCTTCTGCGGTTTAACCCGCAGCGCCACCACATCCTATAAGACCTAAGGAGGCCGAAAAAGCCAGCATGAGGAACCAAGCTTTCTCAGCCATAGCTCCTTTCCTCTGAAACAAGCTTCCTGCAAAGCTTCTCCAGGTACCATCCCTCTCTGTTTCATGGCTGAATTACATGAAGCTGCCTTCTACTACGGTAAACATGTCCTGAGATGTTGAAATAGGTTTTAACTTGTGTATTTTTATTTAAAAGTAGTTTCAGTTAGTGACAGGGTTTCATTGTATTTGGTTGATTTTATTTTTATTTTTTATTTTTTGTATTTATTATATGATCTTAAGACTTAGAACTGCAGAGCTGGAAAGGACCCCATGGACTGAATCCAGCCCCTGTCAGGGAGGCGCAGTGGGGAATCGCAGTCCCAACCTCTGGCTCTGTGGCCAGATGCCCAAACCACTGAGCTATCCAGTAGTTCAATGTTGTTATGTTTTTATTGCATATTGTAAACCACACAGAGAGTGGTGTCAATAATGGCATAGTATAGAAATAAACATATAAATAAAATTATCTGTATTTAATCTGTATTTACCTCAAAAATGTTTTGAACTCTAAATACACTACACACAGACAGTATACTTCATTATGAGTTCAGTATAGTAATTGGACTCTGGAATAAACAAATTAATGGATGCTTCCTAATCTTACTGAGCTAATTCCAAGGTGATTAATAAAAGAAAGAATTTAGCTGGCTAGCATTTTTGGCTGATTTAGCTGCCAAAATGGAGTAATCATTTTAAAAAGATTAATAATATGAGTGGTTCAAACTAGCTATGGTCATGATTTTAATTAAAAAATATGTGCAGTTTTTAGAGCTGCAGTTTTTAGGACCACAGTTTTTAATGAAAATGTTGATAGTTCTCTGTTGATCAAATGGAATGTAATCCCTGGAATAGTGAAGCAGTTTATGTAAGTATGGTTTCAAAGTTGTTGACTTAGTGAAGAATAACAGACTGAGATGAGGGTAGTGGGTCCCTGGATACAGTATATGTTATAATTGCCTCTTGAAAAAGCTTCTTCTGGGGGCAATCTGCATAATGATTGTCATAATAAACAGAAAACCTCACCTTGCAGATCCATCTGATCATATGGAAGATCCCCAATCAGATACTGATGCTCCTGAAAGTGTTTGCTGGTTGTAGGGACTTGCAAACAGATGACATAAGCCATTCTGTAGAGTATGGCAGATCATTTAATGGGTTGTTGCAGAGGTGGTTTCAAGAAATCCCACTTGTTGATTCTAATGCACGAATCAGAACACAAATATGCTTAAGTTGAGGCATTGCTTCCAAGGAGCTGTTGCATCTGGGATCCATTATGGATGTAATGATAAGCATTGGGCCTCTGCTTTCTGTTCTCTATTTACCTTTCTCACCTCTGAAGAGGAGCTTTGTCATCTCCTCATGCCATGGGGAGATGTGATAGGTATTCCTGCATCAGGCAGATGAGATAGTTCTTCAAATATGGAAGAACAGGAGGCACTTCTGTTGCGCTTCTTGCCTCTTTTTCCCAGCCCAACTGTCCTGAAAACTAGAGGTTAGGAAAGAAATGCTAGTTGAAGTTATGGACCACGACCTTATTCAGGCAATTATTTTACAGTAATCCTGCTTTATCTTTAAAGACCTGAATCAACCTATGCTTTCATTTCAAAGATGTTTAGCTCAAACTTGATGATGATAGAAGAAATTGGTTAATGCAATATCCTTTAATTCTTTAAGCATCAACGGTAGCCCATTTCCTTTCTAACTGTTCAGATAACCGCAGTGTCAGTGGGAAGATTTATCATCATCTTAGAACTGCAGAGCTGGAAGGGACCCTATGGATGATGGAGTCCAGCCTCTCTCAAGGAGGCACAGCGGGGAATCACAGTCCCAACCTCTGGCTCCTCATCCAGATGTCTAAACCAATGAGCCATCCAGCCGTTCTAATACATGCGGCAAAATCTACAATTTCCTGTGTGACTCTTTGTTCCCCATAAGGCAAATGGTGGTTATGTTAAGGGGACAATTTTAACCAGGAAACCAGGCAAGCTGCTGTATGGGAAGGATTAAATCACTTCCCTCTCAGAATCATAGTCCTGGTTTAAATTTCCCATTCACTGGGTGCCATCAATGCTTTAAAGCAATGCCAAAGGCCCCGAGTGTGAGTCTCAGAAGACACAACATGTTTCTCTTGCCTGTAAGCTTAACATTTTCTTTCTTGTTCCTTCCTCTCCAGAATGATCTGGGTGGACAACGGATGCTGGTGAATAAATGGACCACTTTCCTCAAAACCAGATTGATCTGCTCCGTGCCAGGGAGGAATGGAATTGACACACATTTTGATGAATTAGGTGAGTTGCATGCTGCATAGGTTCAAGACATAGCCCATAACAACTTCAGGGTGTACAAGTAGCTTGTAACTCTAACACTATGGTGACTTTGTTCAGTTGGCTCAGATATTGCAATTGCCTTGGTTTATCATGTCAGGAACAAACTGCAGTGAGTAAGGAGCCTCCTCCTCCCCACCTCCTGCAAGCAGGAGAGTTTGCACCCATTTTGAAGATGGATACTTTGTCTAGCCCTTTTAAATGTGTCTGATCTTTACAATGATTTCTTTGAAATAAAGCAAATCCAGGTATTTTTGATATGAACCTGCCTTGTTTGAACAAACTGCAGATGAAATTAACTACAATATAGGATTAAGATGCAAAAAGAGAAGGATGTTAATCAAAACAAGAAGAAAAGGCCCTGGATCTTCTCAGAAACCTAGCAAAGACCCAAAGGAGTGATAAGCCAGCATTTTCCATGATGTCAATACTGGCCCTCCATTGCAGTAATATGCCTTCAGAGTGCAAAACTGGGTAGCATAGGCTCTAAAGCCACTAAAGCCCTTCTTCTTCAGAAAGAACGAATTCTTAAATAATATTTAAACATCATCATGTTTCTTCTTTGCAGAAGATGTATTTTTGCTCCAGACTCGGGATAACAAAAACCCAGTGATATTTGGACTCTTCAACACTACGAGGTAAGCAGTTAAGATGCTGGATTCCATTTGATGAAAGATGGAGATTAGAGATGGGGACGAATATAAAAATGGATTGCTTTTTCCGACGAATATAGCCAATTCATTAAATATTTGTTGATCCGTATTTGTGCGTTCCAGAGACCCCCACAATTACAAAGGGATGAATATTTACCCATTTTTATTCATCCTTCGTATTAAAAAACAGCAAACACCATTCTGCCTACAACGGAGCTTCTTATGTCTTTCCCCAACATGACTGCGAACTTTGGTGAAGATTGGATATCAGACACTCCAGTTGTTCACCCACAAATTGGGTCCCCCCAGGAGAGTTTACCACATGGCACAGAAGCCCATTCTGCCTACCAGCCGCCTATCAACTGATCAGAAGCAGAAAGGCAACCACCACCCCACACAGCCACCCAGTACCACAGCCTACTCCCACCCCCTTCCTTTCCCTACTTTAGGCCCCATGCCACCCCACACCCACCATCACCCTCTTACCTGCTGCCAAGGTCTGGCCTTGGAGCCACACATGTAAAAAGGGAATCCAGGCTGCCCTTTGCAAAGATGGCAGCTGCAGCTTCCCTACCCTAAACGAAGCCACAGCCACCACCTTTGCAAAGGGCAGCCAGTCTCTCTTTTTACCCCCTTGGCTGCAAAGGCCTGATGGAGACCTCGGCAGCAGCTATTAAGGTAAGGGGGTGTCAGTGGGAGTGGGGTGGGAAAGGAAGTGGGTGTGCGGGCAGGCTTTTGGGATGGCTGGCTGTGTGTGGGGTGGCTGCCTATCAACTTCTGATCAGCTGATAGGTGGCTGGTAGACAGAATGGGCTTCTGTGCCATCTGGTAAACTCTTCCGGGGGAACCCAATTTGTGGGTGAACAACTGGAATGTCCGATATCCAATCTTCACCAAAGTTGGCAGACATGTTGAAGAAAGACACAGGAAGCTCTGTTGTGATTCTGGAGTTTCTAAGTACCTGGGAGGAGGTTTCCTGGGGGGATGTCTTTATGACTATATAACTCGGGGGTCTGTGATTCAATGTTTGTTTGTTTGTTTGTTTGTTTGTTTGTTTGTTTGTTTGTTTGTTTGTTTGTTTGTTTGTTTGTTTGTTTGTTTATTTATTTATTTATTTATTTATTTATTTATTTATTTATTTATTTATTTATTGGATTTTTACCCAGCCCCTCTAGACCATGTCTACTCGGGGCGGCTTACATAGATAGAACAGAACAATATAAAATATATAAAATTATAAAGTTACTATTACAATTGAACAATTAATTTGAAGAAGATTACCAAGATGGCATGGCATAAAAGGGGAGAAAAATAAGAAAGACTTAATTGGCTGGAGGGCCAATTGAATGTTCACCAAACATTCAGGAGTTGTAGAAAACCATCTGAGGAAGCCTCCCTGCACATTTTGTGTCTCTAGATGGTTGGGGGCAAGTGTTACAGCAATTTAAAGTGCACATGAATCAACAGATTGATCCATCAATTCGTTGAGGAATATTCATATATTCATATTCGTTAATACCTTGACGAATAACAGATTAAAAAACACATTTTTTTTATTTGTCCCCATCTCTAATGGAGATTATTCAAGGAGTCTGATTTTCCGGAAATCATAGTAGTAAATCCAGCAGTTTAGCCAAATTGTAACTTTTCAGGAAAATCAATTGATACAGTAGACCAGGACAGAACTTTGTGTGTAGGAGAAAATAGCTATAATTGCCTGTTTTGCTTTTCTTTGTATGCAGAATCCTCCTGATCCAATCTTTTGAAATGCAGAAACCTAAAGGCCAGGAAAAATCTGGTTCATTGATAAGGACAGTGTTGACTGGTTGAAATGATATCTCCTATAGGAGATAAGGCACAGATGTTTGATACGACCCTAGAGAGTTGAAAATCTCTTACTCTGAATTTTATTGCATTACTTTGAATTCCACCTTATGCCTTCTTCTCTTGCTACTTTCATATTGAAGGCAATAATTTGTTTTATTCTTTCTGCATTGAAACTTTAAATACATTTTTCTAATCTACACATTCAGGCACTTTACCTGATTTACTCATGTCTCTGCAAGTTTTTCCAATTTTATGATTTTAAAATATATGCACTGTTTTGTGTCCACATTATTTCTCTGGCATGCCCCCGTATGGCTTGAAAATGTGTGAATTATCGAGGCAACATGCCTTGTAACACAACAGCAAGCAAAATTCTCTTCCGTGCCTCCTTGACAGGGGCTGGACTCGATGACTCCGCAGTTCTATGATGATGATGATATCCTTGTATGAGCCTAGCTGAAGTTGTACTTAGATTCCTAGGATTAAATCTTATTGAAGCCAACGGGAGATGTTGTTCCCCGCAACTGTTCTTGAATGGAATTGTTGAAACAATCAATGCATGTTTGCAAAATGATGCAAAGTAATGCTGCTATTTGCCAAACATGTACAGTTCAGTGGGACTGACTGTTTTGTATATGGATTTTTAGAACTGCATTTTTATAATCCTAAGTAATTTAACATTTTACTGCTGAAGCCAGTTTAGAAACTCCAATTATTTCTCAAATGCCAGCCAAGATTCTTATACTTTTTTCTTCTGCATCCTTTTAAATATGCAACCACGTGTTCTTTTCTTCTTTTTTCTTCAAATTTTACAAGTATTTATATAAGTTATTTTGGATATTTCACAAATACGCAGTTTTGTATGCATGTTTCTCTAATTTTAGCATATGCTAAACTATAAATTTTTTATGCACTTTAATATCCATAAAGACCATCAAGTATTTTTGTATAAATGCTGGCATCTTTAAGAGTTCAGCAAAATTTAGAAAAGTACAAAAAATGGATAACCATCAGTGAATACTAATCCTTCTTTTAGTACAAAAGTGTAAATCAGACCAGCCTCCTAAAAATCCCTATTCATATGCAATCCCTCTCCCTATCCAAATGTGATAATATCTTTGAATTAAAACATGTATGCAGACAGATGTGTTGGCAATTAAGGCTGAATACATACATGTCCATTCACATACAAGGTGGTTTTCTTTTCTTTTTTTTCTGTGACATGGCCTGTATGAATGACTAAATTCTTTATTTGTTTATTTGCTTATTTATTTACCATATTTATATCCTACCTTTCTCCCAATGGGGGAATTCACTGTATCTCTCCCAGTGAAGGGACTCAGCTGCCTAGTTATGTCCCATCTGTAAATCTTTGCTTAACACTTTCTTGGTTTCTGTTTTGCAGCAACATATTTCGAGGGTATGCTATATGTGTCTATCATATGGCTAGTATTCGAGCAGCTTTCAATGGACCATATGCTCATAAAGAAGGGCCTGAGTACCACTGGTCTGTGTATGAAGGGAAAGTACCATACCCAAGACCTGGATCGGTATGTAGAAGAAGGCTGTGGTTTAATGATTGTTGTGTAAACAGCTTGCTTTATTGCTTTCTCTTAAAACAGGCAAATTATGATGGAAGCAGATTTCTTATCATTGGAAATTGATTGTGAAGCCAAGTGTGATCCCTCTCAGTGGAGCTTCCAGTGACGAGAAGCTTGTCTGAGAGATGCATATGCCTTAATCCAAAAAGAGGATACATGTGGGGAATATAGCTGATGCAGTTGCTCATTCACTGCTTCATCACCTTGCTCTTCAGTGCTTCATTGTTCTGTCTGGACTGGCTTATGATGTATATGAACATGTTACCTGCCCAACCAGGAGTCCTAGGTGTATGACTAGAAATTAATTGGCCAATGGATCTACGCATAGAAGCTTGTGTCTCACAGTGAAGACATTGCATAAATCTTTTCCCACTCTATCCTCTAGCTGACTTAATGCTGGGCTTTTGTTGTAATGTTTTAAAGGACTTCCCAGCCAGAAATGTGTAGGTAGACTTACTAGATAAAGGAATTTGACTTATGTACTCTCCTTTGCCAATTCCTGGATTTGTTTATTTGGCCTACATTCTTAGTCCCAAAGATGTGCACAGACTATTTAGGAGTAGTACTGCTCTGTCACTTATTTGGTTTAGAACCTGCCTCCTTGTGAAGAAGAAAAACTGGATTTAAATTGGCACTAAACCTGGCATTTACATCTACACACTTGATTCTAAACCCCAACAACATTTTGTGCTAAATCTTTAGCAGAGCTTGGCAGAGCTTCCACTGTGACTGTTGGCATCTCTCTAATCAGTCCAATTAATTGTTTGATTCCCCCATGACACTGTTGAAAAGCAGC
Organism: Pogona vitticeps; assembly: GCF_051106095.1. Taxonomy (NCBI): domain Eukaryota; kingdom Metazoa; phylum Chordata; class Lepidosauria; order Squamata; family Agamidae; genus Pogona; species Pogona vitticeps. The sequence goes on along the minus strand of NC_135787.1, from coordinate 106,098,485 downwards.
AATACAAAGCTACCCGAATGCCCACCCAAGAGTGTTGAAGGCACAATTGCCCTTGAAGACAGAGCTATTGTCTTATTTAAAAAAGAAAGAAAGAAAGAAATGGTTTTCTTTTAAATGCAGCTAAATTATGTTCTCAAATCTTGCTCAGAGTTGGAAATCTTCATCCGGCCTTGGCTGAGCTGTTTCATTGACTGTGGCGGTGCATGAAAAACCAGACATTTTAGCTTCTGCTGAAACCCACATGCTTGGCCTTTGATGACAAGCAGCTGGTGGAAATTCCACTGCTGGCTGATTAGAAAACACACTTCAAAACCAGCCCAGAGCGAATAGTTCTGGGTAGCCAAGCCCCAAGAAAAGGAAAATAAACACTGCCCCATTTGACAAGTGCAGGAGTTTATTAGTGTCAATTACCGCCCTGCCACAAGTTGAGCCTGAATGTTTCCAGTAAACATAAAGGGTATTTTATTTCACATTATTGATTGAAAATCCCATTTAAATGGGTAGAGCCTGCTACTGTGGTTGTGCCTGAGATGTTTCTTAAAACCACATTGTTTCCAAGAGCTGTGGAGGAAATAAATGATTACTAAAATATTTCTAGCAAAATCCTAAATGATTCTAATAAAAGAGCACGAGGCCAGTTTTGAATTGAGGAATTCATGTTGAGTTAGGGAATGTTATCTATGATTTTCATCAAAAGATTTTAAACTTTCATTTTGGGAATTTTAAAACCCTTTGATGAATGTGAGAGGCATATTCCTAAACTTTTGGGCTTTAAAATGCTGTAGAAGTCCTCATCCCAACATTAATCTTCTGAAAAGGGTTCCTCAATATCCTCTGCGCAATTAGAAACAAATCTCAGTGAATAAATCCCAGGTTTTCCCCTGTATGTAGTATATCTTTTTTACTGTTTGTGCTCACTGAGGTATTCGATTCCTGGCTCCAACCCCATTAAAACAATAAACAAAAAATATCCATCAGATTTGTTTAAGAAAACAGCCCCATTCAGGCAATACAAAAGTCAGTGTTGTGAACCTGCATGGGGATGTGAACATCCCCCTCATGCTTCCAGCACCCGCGTTCTTGCTCATGTGTAGCACAATGAAAGCATGGCTAAGCCTTCCTGCTAACCATGTCCCCAGTGTTCGCTAAAGCTTGAGTGGCGCTTATGCCAAATAAAATGAAGGCCTATAAGCTCAGTAACAGATGAGTCTGAACGTTTATAACTTTTTTTTCTTCCTTTCCCCTGCATCACTAACATCAGCTACTTCTGAGGGCATCATATTGAATTTAAGTGTCTGACATACCTGTAAAAAGGGGAACTGGTCACAGCAAGTAGATACCACATATAGGTTTTCTCCATTTACTGAAGTGTTTCCTTCTCATAGATAGGCTGACTGAAGAGTTGCTCATTGGAGTAAGGATGTAAAAATATTGCAAAAAAAAAATCCTCACTCTCATCAGTCTGGGCTTCTCACTGTTGAAAGAATCTCTGAGGAGAGAACAAAGCCTTTTTCGTATTCCCTAACCTCTGGCATAAAAATGGGAAATTGTATGTGAGAGAGAGAGGAGGAGAGGGAGGGAGAGAGGAATGATATTTTGTGCAAAAAAATTGGTGATATACATTATAAAAACTTGTCACTCTGCAAGGTTTATTCACATATCTGCAGAACTGTTCAACTTAAATAATTCAAACAGCTTTTCCATCTTTATGCTGTTTAGTAAATGTGAGAGGCATATTGCATTGATGAAGGGTCACTGAGAGTAATGTTCCACTTAAAGTCTAGCAGTTATCTAATCAAAAGGTGTTGCCTTTTTTGTGTTCTGTCCTGCAACGTTCGTGCCAACAGTGAAATGTATTGTGTTATGGGGTCGGGTAAACCTGAGCGGAGAAATACTGTTCAACTGAAAGTAATTTTCTCAATACTTTCTACAAAGGCCAAGGTCCCAATGCTGTCCTAATGATTAACCATTTAAAAGGTTACTCAGTTGGTGCCTACCTGTAGTTTGCACAACTCCTTGCTTATATTCATCCAGCAATCTACACATTAGGCACAGTGATTTCCTTGTGGCAATGATTTCTATATTTCAACTTGCCTCAAGTACAGAATATGAAAATATCATGATCCAGACTCCCCACTAGAGATGGGAACTTACCATCGGTGCTTTGGCACAGATTGGTGGATCGGGCCCACAAGTGTTGCCCAAGCAGATTCAATGCCCCACCTCCTCCCATGGGCATCCTCTCAGAAATAGCACCACAGGCTTCTCTGCTCTGCTCCTCTTCTCAGTGGACAGCCGTGGGAGGAGAAGGGCGGCAGAATTCAAGGTGTCCACGCAACACCTGTGGGCCTGATCCACCAAACTGCCAAACCATGGTACGTGCCCCTTCCCCATGTGACAAAACTCACCTGGTGACCTTGGGCCACTCACTGTTTCTCAGCCTGATTGGCCCAACAGTGCTGTTGTAAGGATACAGTCAGAGCAAAAAGAGATATGTATACTACTCTTGAGGAGAGGGTGGGATATAAATGTAACTAATACATACAGCAAAATGAAAGTTTTGTTACACCAAATGTAAGGGCTGTAGATTTGTTTGTTTTGTATTTGTTTTTCAAAACGCCACACTTTTTTGTTACTGCTGCTGCTGAAAAAAAAACCTGGTCCTGTGTAGGAGCAAATCATCTCTCAGTGGGTGACAATTATTTTTGACACACCAAAGCGCTCCTCTTTGTCAAGGATGAGAAAATCTGAGAGTGTTCACATCCTTACCTCCTACGCACTCTGATCTATTTGTGTTGCAAAAGGATGTTGTCGTGATCCCACGTGGCCCCTGGTTGTTTCACCAAACTAAGAGCTCACACTACATGTCTTTCAGCTGCCACTAGTTGATTACATCAACATTATTTATTATTAATAATAGAAGTCCAGGCAATGGGTCATTTTTAAAAGAACCAAACAGAAATGGTTTATTGTTACAGAGGATTATAGTTCCAGCAATGTTGTTAACTCTTAACAAACATCCTCCTTCATCCACTCTCAGGTGCCACTCTCCCACTCAATCTCCAAAACCCTTCAACACTAAAACTCTCAGTCTCCTCCACTAACGCCCCCTCCTCCTGCTGAGTCTCTTATATCTCATGACTCCGCCCCTCCATTACTCCCATTGGTCTATACGGATATCATATTAATATTTATGACCTGAGTGGCCACCCCAGACATCTTAGAAACTCCCTAACTAAAATAAGCCAAATTTGGCCTGTTAAATAAAATCTACATACTATATGCATTACACAACGACTATGGCAAAGCTGGTATTAAACTTTCCCTTTGACCTGAAATAACAGCACAAACTGTAAGTGGAGAAATTGGCCAAATAAAGCTGTGAGGGGGTGAGTGGGGAGCAAAATATCTTGCAAACGGCTGGGTATCTTTTGTTAAAATTTCAGCTCCTATTGCTAAGCAGTTTCCTATCCTTAGTATAATACTCGCATTCCATCAAGTTGGTATTGACTTTTGGCAACCATTTGCAGGGTTTTTCATTAAAGAATACTCAGAAGTGGTTACCATTCTGGGGGCATCCAGGGACTGTGCAGCTTGCCCAAAGTCATGCAGGCTGGCTTTTCTCCCTGGAAGCATAGTGGAGGATTGAACTCCCAACCTCTGCAGCCAAGATACCCAAACCAATGAACTATATGCTTACTGCCTCAAACTGGGCACACACTCTCCTCAAACCTAAATCCCCTGCTTCTCCAGTACAATGCATTAAATCTTCTGGAAAGAAAGTAGAAATCCCTGGCTCCAGAGTTCCAGGTTAAAGTGGTGGGATACAATTCATTCATCTCTGCATTGTTTTCTTTTCAAACAAACTACCTATCACCATATTGGACATCTCTTTCCCTCTTCTGTGTTTGACAGTGTGCCAGCAAAGTGAACGGAGGCCTGCATGGCAGCACCAAAGACTACCCAGATGAAGCAATCCGTTTTGCTAGAAGCCACCCACTGATGTATCAGCCTGTTCGGCCTGTTCATAAGAAACCAGTTCTTGTGAAGACAGATGGGAAATACAAGCTCAAACAAATAGCAGTTGACAGAGTAGAAGCAGAAGATGGACAATATGATGTCTTGTTTATTGGAACAGGTAAATGAAACAGAAAAAAGAGGGTGGTGTTTTGGATTTTTTCTTTTAAGCACTTGGTTTTCCATCCTCTCCACCCTCATTCAGCTTCTGGTGAAGATGCTGGGCCGTCTTTCAGCCCTGGCTGCCTTTAGACCTTCAATGATGCTGCCCCCCATTTGATACACACGTTCTGATTTTCCCCCAGACAATGTTCCCTTACTGTTCTCTTCCCAGCATCCTCTAGACTTCCATAAACCATGAGGTGAAGACAAAGTCAGCCTCTCAGGAGCATTCTTGTGGTACCCACACCCATCAGAGTCCCCAGTACATCCCATATTGGGATGTACTGGGGACTCTGATGGGTGTGGGTATATATTTCCCAATGGGAAGAATGACTCTCAGAAGCATTTGGTACTTCCATGAGATACAGTGGATGGTTGTATCCCCAAGACTGCCAGCCACTGCACACACACCCAATCAAAATAGTATTTCTGGTGCCATTTTGTTTTTATTGTTTGTAGGCCATTTTATGACTTGGTGCAACCAGTGGCAGGCAGCAGGGGTAAACTCTCCCCCAGCCCACTAAAAGAACCAAACCCCGTCCTAGACAGTAGATGATTATAACCTGGTAGTGAAGCTAACATTCTTTGAACATGTTACTCTGTGGTGGGCAAGAACAGATATCTACTCTCTTTGCAAGGAACTAGTTCACTCCCGCCATGTTCACTCTCATTACTTCCATGCCTTACCCCCAGATTATTGCTCCTGGGCCACCTCCATAACAATGCTTCTTTGTATTAATGGGTTAAATTTACCAAGGATGTTTTTGGGTCAATGCTGCTGTTTTCATTTCCCTCTTCCACCTCCCCACCTGTGCCACACTTAAAAAACAGTTGCAGGCTGTGGGAAGTTCAGTGATATAGGCTGTGGTATGTGGTTCAGATTTATTGCATGCTGTGAGATGTGAGGGCACAGAATGGTATAAACGCTTACAGGATCACTTTAGTATCCAATTACTTCAAAAAAACCTAGTTCATCACTCTTTGCTATGGTACAGTGCTCTCCTCTTCAGGCCTGTTGTTTGGAAGGAGCCTTCTAAATTGGATCATTTTCTCAGTTTGAAGATTTATTGCAAAGATATATCTAGTGCTGGTACAGGGCCGTTGCTGGGTTTTCTATCGCTAGAGTTTGGAAATGTTAACCTCTGCGTCACTTCTAGGACTGGACGTCTGTAAAAGAACTTTGGCTTAAAACCACCCTGCCAGCAGAAATCATTTCAGGTTCATTGTCACTGTCTTCTTATCCCTAGTCATGCATTTCGCTGGGCTTTCTTCCCAGGGTTGTGGTCACTCTGCAACCCAGAAACAGGCATATTTCTCTCTCTCTCTCTTTCTTGAGGCTATATAAGCAACAGGGGTTGCTTATAAGGGGTAAGGAGCCATACTGGACTTCTTTCCTGTTTTAGCAAATGTAGACACTTATATCCAGCATCCAAGGTGCAAGCTGGCCATTCTAGTCCTTAGTTAAGCAACTCTTTTCTGTGTCTTCATTGAATGACTGATGATACATTACTAAAAAGGAGTAACAGAAAAGAAGACAAAGGAATATCTTTTTGGCATAAAATTGCATATGTTATTTTATATCTGCCAAAGTTAGGAATGGTTTTTATAACTTACATAGAATCACAATGCCCATTGAGTCTGTTTCCAGATATCCACTGTGGTCTGTCATCCTTGAAACAGGAAATGTGACCACTCTGTTTCATCAGCATCATTTATACAGCACTCAAATATGCTTATAGGAACAACTGCTGTATCTGGCCAGCATATTTGAGTGCTAGGCTTTGAACTGAGAAGGCCAGTCACATAGTCTACTCTGCAGGGCTGCTGTGAGGAGAAATTAGGACTGAGAGAATCTGGAATATCACACTATGCTCCTTAGAAGGAGGACAGGATAAAAAATGTAACTAATAATGATGCAGAGCTTAAATACAATCAAAGCAGCTAACTATTAACAGACAGACAGGCACATGCATGCACACACACACACACACACACACACAGAGAGAGAGAGAGAGAGAACTTCTTTGGCATCTTATGTCATTTATGTGTTCCCACTTCCTCTTTTCTACTAGATGGCAGGTATATTTTTCTTACTTTTTTACAAGCATCAGGCTCTTTTTTAAAACTGTCCTTTGGTGACTGATGAACAAAAATTGTTAGCAATATTAAGTTTTCTGTTTTTTGTTGTTTACAGATAATGGGATTGTACTGAAAGTCATTACAATTTACAACCAAGACACAGAATCAATGGAAGAAGTGATTCTTGAGGAGCTGCAAGTGTTCAAAGTAGGGCTTTCCCCCTGTCTGTCTTATCAAACCAGTTTTCCACAAAATTGGGGCTTCTTAAAACTCACTGAGATTAATAGACTTTGAGTAGCCTTGATGTTATACAGGTTCACAGCCATGAACAAATTTTGCAAGACTTTGGAAAGCTACTTAAATAGCTTCTAGAAATGGTTTTCTCAATAAGAAAAAGAAAACCCACAAAAAACTGGTATGGATAATAGAGGAGGATACAGGAACTTCCATAATACAGTATCTGTAATTTTTGTAATGTAAGGGCTAGAATCCTTTTTACATTTTCACAGTGCAAACCAGAAATCACATAACTGGCATACACAATTGTGCTGTCTGTTGGTCACATGCTAGGATGCACCCTGTTGTATGCTCAGTTGTACTCCATTGTGTGATGAGACACACAGCAGATGTTGAGAAAAGTACAAAACCTGCTTGGTTGATCTCTTTTACACAGGTGTATTTTGCAATAGATTTTTGACCATGATTTAATTAACGGCTATGTATAAAGTCAGACAAAGAAAAGCTCATGCAGATCATGGTCTTGTGAGTTGATATGGGAAATGTGGGATATTCCCATTTCTCCATACTTGCTACTTTATTTAATTTGAACTCTTCTGGTCAGTCATAAATCCTATTTTGTATGGTTGAGTTTTGGGCTATGAAAATAATGACTGGTCTTAGAAAGTCAGACTCGACTATTTTCCATTAGGCTTTGATGATCAATCCTTTCCAAGTCTCAACTTTTCCAGAGTTTAATACTCTTTTCACTGGATTTTATCTCTCCAAGGATCCACATGGATAATTATCCTTATCTGTTAGTGGTATCTCTGATTACCTATAGCTCCATTTCCTGTGGTCCTCAACTAATGGGAACCTGTTGCTGACCAAAGGTTTTTACATATGGAAGATTAAATCATCTGTTTAAACCATCTGCTAGTAGGTTGACACAAAACAACGTGTCACTTAAATTAGATAAACCCATCTCCGTCTACACCATCCTGGTTAACTTTAAAAAAAAACTTTTTTCTTGCCACCATGTAATTATCAGCAGTGAAGACCTCTGTCTTTTCTGGAACTATCTTGCCACTAAAATCTCACTCAATGACAAAAGGATTAATTCCTGGAAGTGTGGCTTTGAGGGCAAGATGATCCATAAAAATGCCTGCAGGAGGAGCAAACTCTCTTTGAAAGTGACTTTAAGTTAATGGTATGTTTTGAAATTGCTTTAAATCAGGGTTGGGCAAAGCATGGCCCACAGGCAACAAGTGGCTCCCCCCACAGAAATTTTGGCAGCCCACTAGGGCACATGGCTGTAACCCTTTCATCTACAGTAAAACCCTTGTATCCACAGAGACAGCATCTGTGGTTTCAGCTGTCCATGGTTCCCATTGCTGCAACCCAGTCCACAGTGCAAATGCACATGCCACAGCGCTCATGTGCACTTACCTCTACCTCTTGCCCTTCCCTCACCTCTTGCTATGATTGCTGCTGCTGAAACCCAGCCCACTGTGTGCTCTCTTTAATGTGTGCACTACTATCCATGGTTTCATGCATCCGTGGGGGGTAGGGCTTGCAACCTATCCCCTGTGGATATGGGGGTCCTACTGTATTGTTTTGAAGTTTTTCTGGGGGGGGGAAATCTTCAGCTCCTGGATGAGTACTAGGAGTGTAAATTTGGCTCCCAGTTGAATGTCACCTTCCACCCCTGATTCAAATACCATTTCCTGCTTTCTTATATATGGTTGCTATTGTACTCACAGCAGAGACAGGCTTTACATGGAGTAGAATATGATTCTCCAATTGCTGATATTTTTCCCCTTTAAAGAAAAAGGAATGGTGAAAACTGCATGCATGTGGTGGCCACATGTATAGAGGTCCAAACAGAGCACCTTTACTATGCATTCCTGAAATAAATGGCTGGAAGGAGGGGGGGCTATGTGAAGTCTCTTTCTTCCCAGTAAATGGCTGGAAAAGAAATTAATCATATTTCATGTGGCTCCATATTGAAAATTAAGGAAGTAACTCTTGGGTGTGCCCCTACTTTTGTCTGTCACAACTCCCAATATGATCTATTCACTAAAGTAAGGAATGTACCCTTTGTTTTCAGGTGCCAGTCCCTGTGATAGCCATTGAAATTTCTTCAAAAAGGGTGAGTATTATGGATTGTTGTTTTGAAGATGTCATTGCTCTAATTAGGAATGTTATCCCAGTTGCTATACTTACATTAGAGCTGCAACTAAATTTGGTTCAATGGAAGGCAAGGGGACCTGGGGCCACCTGGATGTTGTTAACCTCAGAAGTCCTTGCCAGCCTGGTCAATGTCAAGGGATGATAGGAGGAGTGGTAGTTCATCAGCCTCTAGAAGGCTGCAGGTTAGGCCTTGTCTAAAAAATTAAGGGCCATTCCATGGTGAAATGTCTGTACAAGTTCAAATGTAGGCAAAAGAAATAAAGTAAAGGAAGTGCAGTATATTAGGGATGTTTCACAGACCTTTATGTCCAAGCTCTACTATTCCAGGATGCAAGTACTAGCAAGGTCCCACACATGGCAGGATGTTCCTCCTATCATTTTTCCATGCAGACGACTAGTATGTTAACAAGAAGAATTCTAGCCTATACCCTTTTCTGACAATTTAGGATGGCATATGAATTATTCCCCATAAAGAATATTCAACCAGCTGTACACAACAGACAAATAAACCCCAAGTTTCTCTGAACGTTTTCAAAAGCTTAGAAAATTGGTGCCAATGACAAAGCAAAACAGAGGTCTTCCCTCAGGACATTTTGAAAAAGAACTGGAGGGAAAAGATTTGGTTTCTGCCAAAGCAATTATACCCTCAACAATGATTTCAGGAACTGTGTGTGCCTGCCCTAACTTATCCCAGTAATTGTTTGGTAATTCTTCCTTTAAGAGCCAATGTGGTGTAGTGTAGATAGAATGACGGACTAGCATAGCTACACAGTGAAGGAAATGTGAGTTAACTTGCATTTTCTCTCTGCAAAGTCTCACTGGACATTTAGTTCTCTTCTTAGATATTAAGTAACCACAGAAGGGGCGGGAGCCTTCTTATTGTAATTTCTCTTGAAGCACTTGTAGGTGGTGCAGTTCAAATGAAATGCCTTAAGAACACTGTCCTTCCTCAGTCATTCATTTCTTCATCTTATATTGCTGGCCTATAGAGCTTGTTAAGCTGTTAAAAAATAAATATATAGGTAAGCAGAATTTTCCACTCATAAGAAGCTGTTTAAAAAAGAAGAAGAAAAGAGATGTCTTGGCTTGGGAGAGAGGGGAATGCTGGTACTACTTGTGTGTGTGTGTGTGTGTGTGTGTGTGTGTGCACGCAATCTGTTCTCTCTCATGAGGCAAGAGGGACGGTGCTTTAACAAAACATCACTCTTGCTAGCTTGCTTTGTCTTTCCTTTCTGCATTGGTAGCGAAGGGATTTAATTTTTAAAAAGTAGAAGGGTCTTTGGTGGAGAGGAAAAACTATGGATTGGGGTTTGTGGGATTCCAGGCTGATTCGCATTTCCCATTGCATCATGTGATCAATGGGGAAAATGTGCACACACACCCTGCAATTCAGTAAGACTCCAAGTCTCAAGGGATCTATGTTCAGTGATACAAATTTTAAAGGCAGACCTTTACTCCTTTTACATGACATACCACAGAAACTTCTCCCTAAATTGTCTTCTCAGGGAAGTACCCCAATTTTTAGCACTTTAGGTACTTTAGTACCTAAAAATTACATCTTTTTTTTTAAAGAGAGAATCTTAGGCCACCATCCTTTGTTCTTTCATGGGAATAAACATATTAAGATTTACATTCAAATGAACATGTATGTGCATGTTCTGTTACGTAGTGTGTCATAATATTGTCATTTAACAAGACAATCCTGTGGATGCTTATAGATGTAATCCTTGATAAACTTACTTGGTTGTACTTCTTATAAAATCAGGATCAGAATATATTATGCCAAATGTATACACATTTAGATTTGAGAGCATTCGTCACACTCACTTCTTTCCCTATTTTTCTGGTGTTGTCACGGCTGCTGCGTTTTTCTCCATTATAGAAAGTGTGAGCCTGCCTAAAATGATTTTGCTAGTGTGGTGCAACTAAATATGCCATATAAAATCACCCTTCATTGAGTGATGCCTGGAATTTTAAATATCAGTGCACACTCATGCTCTGCTTCCTTGTGAAACATTCAAATATATTCCCCTATCCCCTGCACATTGCTGGTTTCAAGCTGTGTGAACTGTTCCAGTCCACATTACTGTCAAAACAATCCATCATCTTCATTTATGGGTGGAATGGAAAGTTGACGAAAATGCAGTTGTTCATAAATATAACATGATGCATGAAGAAGCACTTGCAAGCAAAATGGTTAAATTCACAATGTGTTCAATATATTGTTATGCTTCCACTTATTTAATCTAGTTTTCTTTAGACCTTGGAATCAATGTGTTAAAAGTAGAGATGGGGGTATTCGTATACGGCTATGAATACCCCTGCACAGGTGGAGATAATGAGATTCCGGCCCCATGGGGCTGGACAGTCCACTCACTGATGCACAAATGCCATAGGGCCCACGCTCCCGTCCTATCACTCCGGAGATCATGATCGAGCCGCTCCTGGCAGGAGGTGGGATGACAAGCCTCTCTGCCAGGTCAAAGAGTGGCTCAGTGATCTCCGGAGTGAAAGGATGGGAGCACAGACCCTGCAGCATTAGCACATCGGTGAGTGGACTGTCTGGCCTCATGGGGCTGGACCCTCATTATCTCCACCTGTCCGGGGGTATTAGTGTTTGTATACGAATACGATATCCCCATCTCTAGTTAAAAGTAATAATGTTACATGTTACTTTTTTGTTTTGTTTTGTTGCAGAAACATGACACTTAACAGAGACTCGGGGATTTCAGCCATTTTTAACTTTTTAAAATTAACAATTTGATTGACAGTAACACATTACATGAAGTTTAACTCATGAGTGATGAGTAACATACAGTAGTTGTAAAACTGAATGAAGTTTTATGAAAGTAACAATTTCATGCTCTTGTTTTGTTCTCTCTGAAGAAAAGCACTTCCCAGCTTACTGTCATAATTTTATTTATTTATTTATTTATTTATTTGTTTGTTTATTTATTTATTTATTTATTTATTTATTTATTTATTTATTCATTTATTCATTCATTCATCCATCCATCCATCCATCCATACAGACATACAGACATACAGACATACATAGCATGACTTAGCATAAGGCACTACTCTAAGAGGTTTACAAAGATAAAACCCTAAATTCTAAATAAATAATAACCTCAACTACCCAATAAAATAAATATTGATTTAAAAAAAAATCCAAACGATTGTGAACTCCAGGGAGCACATATAGACAAAGACTTAACTACCCTGTTCAGCTGTTGCAAGCTGAAGCCTGCAGATTCTTTTGGAGAAGTCAATCAATTTCTTATTTAGTCTCCCTATTTTCCTGCTGCCTTGAACTTTTTCTATTATTATTGTCTTTTCCAGAGAATTTTGCCTTCTCATGATGTGCCCAAAGTAGGACAGCCTCATTTTCATCATTTTTTGCCTTCAGACATAGGGTTGATTTGCTCTTGAACACCCTTGTTCATCTTTCTGGAAGTCCAGGGAATCCACATCATATGTCAAACAAGTAATTTCTTTTTTCCTTTCAGCCATCTTTACAGTCTAGCTTTCAAACCCATACATGGCAATTGGGAATACAAGTATGTGGGTGATCTTGGTCTCCATTACCCATCCTTACATTTGATGATCTTTTCTAGTTCCTTCATTGCTGCTCTTTCAAATCTTCTGATTTTTAGCTGCAGACTTTTTCAAGTCATTGCTGCTTTCTGCCAGTAAGAGGTGTCATCTGCATATCTTAAATTATGGATGTTTTTTCCACCAATTTTCACTCCTCCTTTATCTGACTTTAGTCTGGCCTCTGTATGATTTGTTCTGCATACAGATAGAACAGATAAGGGGATAAAATGCATCCTTGTCTGACACCTTTGCCTACAGGAAACCATTCTGTCCCTATAGAATCTCCTCCCTAGAGCCTCCAAGTTTGGCAAAGATTGAATTTGGGGCATCTGAGTTATAGCTCCCCAAAGCAGGTCCCTCCAGGAAAGTGTTCTTTAGCAGCTGGCTTGGGGAAAAAGAATTGAGTGGTTCATGGGAGGGAACTTGAGACAGGGTGTTGCTCATCATGAGGTGGACTGGGGGGAGTCAGGAAAGAAGTTAAAAACCCCTCCCCAAATACACACACACAAACACACACTCAGCCGGGGAAAATGTTTTAGAAATTAAAAATAAAAGCTGCTACAAGCAATTTCTTCGAAGTTCCTCAGATCCTCCTGAAATCTCTCTCACACAATGCAACAATGAACAAACTACCTAGATAAGCATCTTCTTTTCACACTAGCTGCTCCAACAGTAAAGGCACCAGATGAACTACCCAAGGTGTGGCCCCTATAATTAGCTACTCCTAGAAAGCAAACTTGGAGTTCTGTGGTTGGCTGTCTGACATAACAATCAATCCTACTCAAACTTTTCTCTAGGTCCATCCCAGAGTTGTCTAGGGAATTGATGAATTAGTGCCAGGCTGTCTGGCAAGGAACCGTGCACCCAAAAGGAAGCATACAAATTGACAATGCCAATAAAAGTTTGGAATGTTGTTTCATTCTGAGCAGGCACATTTCCGCTGAAGTGCCCTGAAACAAACCACAAAATGCCCCTATTCACGGTTTGTTAGTTTGCTTTATTTTTTGCTTCTTTGTTCGTTTTGTGCTTATCTCTAGTTGGGATGAGTCTCATGGTGCATCCCAAGAGAGCAACTGGCATGTGAAACCTTCGGTACCCAGGCACATTGTTTAAAAAAAAAAACTGTTGAACTATTGGTGAAGTAACAAAGCCGTTAATGCCTATTGAATAGATTTTTGAAAATAGACTTTTGAAGATGATGTTAACAATTGCCTTAACAGAAGAGCTTTTCTCACCAGTTTTCCCATCTCTGTTCTTTCCTCTGCAGCAACAAATTTATGTTGGCGCTGAGTCTGCTGTTGCACAGTTGAAGTTCCATCAGTGTGACATGTATGGAACAGCTTGTGCTGACTGTTGTCTAGCGAGGGATCCTTACTGCGCTTGGGATGGGATCTCCTGTTCCAGATACTACCCAACAGGAACACAGGCAAAGAGGTACAAATCCTATTTTCCAAGAAAACCACACGGGGCATGACTTACACTCTGTAGGAATGAGTTGGTTTAATTCCTTCATGAATCAGAACATATCTTTCACTGTGTTGGTTCTTGTCCACTGTGGAGGTCTTGAGGCTGGACACCTAGCTGTTGTAGATGTTTCGTCTGCTGGGTTGAATTTTTCTCTCTGCTGCACTGAACCAGAGGATGTACAAGATACTCTCCAAGAACACAGAATCAATACATTGCTAGCCAGAGATTTTTTTGGGAGCAAAGCTGTAAAGGATGTAAAGTAACTCAGCAAGTTACACAATGATGCACAAAATATTTGCTTGTGAGATTCTATTTTCTAGTCAGGTGGACTGTACAGTTTTTCAGTGTGGTTTTTTAAGCATCTTTCAGGTAACATATAATAAATAATAAATGTTTAAAGAATAAGCTACTCAGGAAAAGAAAAATGCTACAGTATGTTACCAATGTGCAGTCACTGAACCATAAGCTACTTCTTATTGTAGAGAGAAAAAAAATCAAAATCAAATATTCTTCCTATGTAAATAAACTAAATATAAAAACAGAGGAGTTTCCCAGAAATCTCTGCCAGTCTTCAAATCTGAAGACAGAGGGCCAAACACATCTGAAAGATAGCAGGTTAGGGCAAGTTAATTTATGATATAGCATTGTCATAAAGATCTATAGATCCACTTCCCCTGTTACTGTGACACATGGAACAACATAACAAGGAACATTGGGAAAAAGCTCCTTTTTTGGCCTGAATAAGTCCTAAGAGCTAGGGGAAGATTAGAAAATATTCTGTTCCGAAAATAGCCTGCCTTTGCATTCATTTGTTTAAATGGAAGAGTCAAAAGAGGAACCCACAAAACATTTCAGCACCTGAGATCATTTTTCTCTGCACATGACTTGGGACAGTAATCCTAACTGAAAAACATTCTAGAAGAAAACGTATTTTTTCTTGCACATAAACTTTTGAGTATTATTATCACTATAATGGTTTAGGTTTACAAAGCATAAATAGTGCTTCTAACAAGTATTTCTGTTGAGTAATACCGTAATTTGTGTTGCTCTCTCTGGATAACTTAATTTGTTTCCTTACAACTGCCCAACTTAAAAGACTGGGTTGCAAACAAGGAAGTGCCTTGCTCAAATCTCGCCTTTGCCATAAAATTTCTCAGTGACAGTGCTGCTACCTCCCAACCTCAAAACCCAGCCTGCAAACTTCATGTATTTTCACATGTACACATGTAAGTGTAGGCATATTCAAAGCATTTCTGGATTCTGGTTTGCTTTCCTTTACTAATGTTCATCCAGTCTGTTTAGTCAGAGGAAATTTAGAGTTGAAATCAGCACAATTTATTTCAGACCTCTTTATTCAGGAGCTTCATGTACATAGATAGCAGAATGTATAAGAATGGTAAAAATGGAGAAGACAGTGATTCTAAAGATTACTGAGAATATTATGGGAAATAGTGTGCACACTCTCAAGTGACATCTAATGACTAGGAATTATTGACAGTTTTAGTTCATTCAGCATTCTTCTGCCAGTCAATTTTTGCCTGATCACCTTTATTATTAATGATTTATATGAACCATCGACATGCACAGTAGCTAACAGAGTAACAGACAGGAAAACAAAGATTTGCCCTAAGGAGCTTACAGTCTTAAGTGCAGCATGGGGGAAAGGTAGGCAACAGAAAGAGGAGAAGAAGGTAAAGGCAGACATGGCAGGGTGAAAGTGCATGATGTTAATTCACTCAGATTTGGATTGAATTTCAATGAAGACTGAAGATTTTGCCATGGCTGTTCTTCCGTCTACTGGCTTCACCATTGAGTAACAGGATTAGTAAAGTAGTAAAATGCATCCCTTGGATATTGCTGGTCTAGCCTGTCCCACAGAGGATATTCAGCTCCAAAACTAGCATCAAAAAGATACTTCAAAAAATTTATCCAAATCTACACAGGTATATCAATACTTCCTAAATACAAGGAATATTATTCCACTCTCATTTGCTCTCAGTCTCAGAAGAAGGATGAGCAAAAGGAGTAAAACATATTAAGGGAAAGACTTCTAGCCTAGTTTTCTCTCTAATACCCTTTTGATGCTATTTTGGATTTTGAAAATAAAATTCCCTCACACATGATAGTGTTCTCTAAAAGGTTCAAGTCATTATCTGTTCTGAAGATACCTTGAAAAGCACTGAGCATAAACATTTCCCATCAGCACTGGAGAAGGCTTTTGAGGTTAGTTAGCTGCAGTGCAAGCTTGAGCATCTTTATTCTTCTGAAAATATTTTGTTTTTCCCTAGACGTTTCCGCAGACAAGACGTCCGTCATGGAAATGCAGCTCAGCAATGCTTTGGACAGCAATTTCTTGGTAATTGTTATTAGGAAGCTACTTTGTGTGTGTGTGTGTGTGTGTGTGTGTGTGTGTGTGTGTGTGTGTGTGTGTGTGTGTGTGTGTGTGTGTGTGAGAGAGAGAGAGAGAGAGAGAGAGAGAGAGAGAGAGAGAGAGAGAGAGGGAGAGAGAGAGAGAGAGAGAGAAAGAGATGCTCCTGCTCACAGAAGGAATGCAAATGCTAGTATTCTCGCCAATGGCGTATTCAGCCCTCAGACCAAAATTGATGTGCACCCCTAGTTCACTTATCCACTACACAGATGCTCTGCTCATGTGTTCATCCTGAAAACACCTAGGTCTTGAAAGGTGATAGGATAGGAAGGTGCATATTAAACCCAGCACCTCATTTTCACCCCACTCATAAGTCCTGCAGATTTTGTGTGTGTCTGTGTTCAGCGCAGGGTGCTGCAAGGCGCTGAATATGCTTACAGCATTTCTATGATCAGTAGCCTTCTCTTACCAGGCATGCTGATCACGGAAAAGCTGTAAGCCCATCCAGCTAAATATGCTTACAGTGCCTGTGCAGGCCTCTGTGACGAAAACATACAGGTCTGCAGAATGTCCAGGCAGGTGGGAGTGAGCCCTACACACTTTAGGGCTGGATGCCTGTACAGATTTAGAGTACATCTCCATTGTTCTCTCAGAACTTTGAAGTAACTCATTATAATGGCATACAGGTAAGTTGCTTGTAATTTGTTACTTTTTGCAGTTTGGAAGCTAGTTATTAACTACAGTATTAATTAATAACTAAGACATAACTAAGTTACATTACAATTATGTATTTATTATTAGTTAATAATATAATAACATTAACTACATTATTAATTAATAACTAAGATTACTGTATATACTTGAGTATAAGCCTAGTTTTTCAGCACAATTTTTTTTTTGCTAAAAAAGGACTCCCCTCGGCTTATACTCGAGTCAGTGTCAAAATTACATGTTCTCTCCTGCAGTGTGGGTGTTCTCCAGACTCCCAGGCTCATATACGGGCACTTGCAGCCTCTGTGGGTGGTCCAATGACCTGGGTTAAATACACTGCATTTCTGCTTCCAGGACACTCCCATCCTCCTCCTTCTGTATATTCTATGTACCTACCTTCCTCCTCCCACCTTCCTCCTCCATCCTCCCTCCGCAGGCAGTGAAGTGTATCTTGCAGCTCAGAAGGGCAGTATCTTCAAAAACATTTAACCTACTGATGCCTCAATTAATGTAATTTTATTGGTATCTATTTTTAGTTCTGAAATTTACCAGTAGCTGCTGCATTTTCCACCCTCGGCTTATACTTGAGTCAATACATTTTCACAGTTTTTTTGTGGTAAAATTGGGTGTCTCGGCTTATATTCGGGTTGGCTCATACTCAAGTATATATGGTAAGTTACATTACAGTTATGTCTTAGTTATTGGTTAATAATGTAGTTAATAATATAGCTAATGTTATTCAGTACATTATTAAATGATAACTAAGACATAAATGTAATGCAACTTAGTTATATCACCATTATTAGTTAATAATAACTAGGGCTTAGTAACTACAAAAGGAATTAATTTCAAGTAACTTATTTGTATGCCATTATAATTCAGCATTCTAGGAGAACAATAGGGATGCGCTGTTAAACTCTAAACCTGTATCAGCATTCATTCCCAAAGTGTGTAGGGCCAACTCTGATCCACCTGGATATTCTACAGATCTGTATGACAAGAAAAAACTTTGCCCATTTTGTGGCATAATTATAACTGGAGAGTTGGATATCATATGGCTCAAATGGGTGGGAAAAAACAAGGAGGAAGTCTGGAGATGTCTACTCACATAACATTGGAGATAACCCTCCATTCTATCACTGAAATCTTGGCAGCACAGCTATGCCTGCAGACGAGTTATGACATCACCAGTAGGGAGAGATGTTTGGTAATGAAAGACTTCTCCCTTCTGTGCTGTACGGTAGCTTTTTTGAGTAGCAAATCACTTTCCTCAAATGGGAGCTGTGGGACAGGAAGAGTAAATATTTCATTACTGAATATCTCCCCTGCCAGCAGTATAATCCAGCAGTAGTGATTTTCAGTAAGGAAAGACCTCTTCCTCCTGTTCCATGACTCCCACAGCTTTCATGCAATGAAATGGATTATTCTCAAGTCAGAAAAGTAATGGGAGAGAAGAGGGAAACCTTTCATTACCAAAAATCCTCCCCTCCTGGTGATGTCACCGCCCTTCTGCAAGCATAGCTACCCAAAAGGATTTCAGCCAATATTTCTTCAGTCTGGTATAGCAATGTCTGAGGGAGCTTGGATGACTAGTTAAGGACATGCATTCATATCCTTGAACCTGCCTGAAATAAAACACCTTCAGAAATAATCTTCAGTGCTCAGTGGCATGTTTATTCCACTTATATTTCCAGAATCCCCCTTATTTTCACGGGGAAACCATCTTCCCAGAAACAGAATATCAATCTTTCCCTCCCCTGCCTTGATTTTACCAGTAGCACCTCCCTCCCACTTCACATAGCTAAGATGCTATAAAAGGTTCCTCTTGTTGTCAGTGGGAACTTTTTCCCCCCCAAAAAATCCCAGACCTAGGGGAGGAAAAATTAAACCCCCATTCCAGCACAGAGGCATCTTAATAGCAGTTGGGCACCCTCCCCCAACCTGAAAAGAAAATGCAGAAAGCAGATGAGGAAAAATCATTTTCCATGTATGCCATTTAGACAGCAGCCATAATTTTGTGGATTTGAACCAATAAATCTAAAGGTCAACCACCAGCATTCATGCACCCCTGTTTGATATCTGGCCAGAGAAAACTGTGATGGAATAATGGTTTCTTGCAAGTAACATTAGAATTTGGAAGGAAATGCTTCACAGTACAAACATTGTTCACATTTGTCCTGTGTTGTGAGGAAATTCTACCATTTGGGTTTTCAGCAAAACTCTCTCAAAAGTCTGATGCTGAACATTGGCAGGAGAATGCAGAACATATTCTTAGATTTCATTGTGAAATACCATGCACTGAAATTTTAGATAAGAGGGCAGCCTGAAGGGCATTTAAAGAGACCTTTGGATGACAATGGCAGATTCTTTTCTTTTTAAAGGAAGAGTTTAAAATGCTCCAGTCTTCCTGTGTTTTGTGGCAAGCGCTAAACATAAAATGAAGATGAAAGGCACTACCCATCCTCCTGTTACCATTCAAGAAGACATTGCAATCACAGACCTAATGAAGGCAATGTCAGGGAGACAAAGTCTGAAACAGATCTACGCTAAAGTCACAACTAGGCTGGGCCCATTTGAATCAGTAGAATTTATGGAGGAGTCAACTCACCAAATTCCCACTGATTCAGTGAACCTACTCTAGTGTAACTTACTGTTCCAAGCAGCAGGCTATCAGCCAAAGAGATTTTGGGTCTAAGAGTCCTGACATGCTACGTATTATAGAACTAAGGTGTACCAATCATCTTTCTATAGAGACATAAAATTGTCAGAAATGTTTGAAGCCATAGGAGGAACCCAACATCCACACCAGTAAGATATTTAGCAAAAAATAAAAAGAAAAAAAGAAAAAGAAAAAGAAAAAGATAAAGAAAAAAAGAAAAAGAAAAAAAGAAAATTTGTTTGTTTGTTTGTTTGCCCCTTTTAGAAATCTAAGATAATTTTACCAATATAGGAACAGAAAATATATCAAAGTGCTGTTTGGGTATACTAAATTTAAAAGTATTTTGTACAGAAAATGATTGCAAATTTAATAATAGAATTCACCTTCCTTTTCTAACTTTTTATTCTAAATAGGGATTCAAGCTGCTGGATGTCAAGGAAATCTAGCATTTCCCAGTTTTTGCCTGCTTATAAGGAGTATTCTAGGAGCATTTATGGTTTGACTGCAAAATCACGAAAGTAGTTTGCAAGTTACATGAATTTTCAAGAAGTAGAAACCTTGGATGGCTTGTTTACATCTTTTGGATCAACCAACCAACCCTCTGTGCTTGCTGTGACACTAGTTTTGTGCAAAAACCTTTCACACAGAAGTCTATGGGGGCTGAATGCTTGCTGTCTTCACTCTTTTGTTGGAGACAACAGTTCTTGTTGGTATTTCTGAATCCTCCACAAATTATCTTGACCTGTACAGACAAGCTGTCTCAGGTACAAAAGAATAACTTAGGAAGAATTCTTCACATTGCTGATGTGGAGCTACTTCAGTGCGGAAGGCAGTTTTGTATTTTGTTGTGTTTTGTTTTACCTTTGCAGGAGAAACCTTGGATAGGACTGAAGAGCGACTGGTATATGGAATAGAATACAACAGTACTCTACTTGAGTGTATCCCAAGAACCTTGCAAGCGAAAGTGATATGGTTTGTACAGAGATCACATGAAACCCAAAAAGAAGAGGTACTTGAATAGTAAAGGTTCTCTTGCCCAGATCTTCATGTATATTTCATATACTTTTATATCCATGACATGATTTCTTCCTTCCCTTTTATTGCATGTTGTACGAATAGTAATCAGCCAGCTGGATAGCTCAGTGAATTAGGTATCTGACTGCAGAAGCAGAGGCTGGGAGTTCAATTCCATATCCTGGAGGTGCCAGCCTGTGTGGCCTTGGGCAAGCTGTGCAGTCCAAGGGTGCCCCCAGAAGAAGGGAATAGTAAACCACTTCTGAACACTCTCTACCTGGAAGTCCTGAAAAGGGTTGCCACAAGTCAGAGTTGACTTGGAAGCACATATGGCAGTGTTGGGATCATGTGCTACCAAGCTGATATGCCATTTATGGTGCAAAAAATGCAGAAAGTCTGATTATTTTTCATAAAATAAAAACATAGCTCACTCTCTGTGGGTGAAGATGGTTTTAGTGAAGCAGTGGGAAACACAAAGGTGATGCGTTGACCTCTTTTTTAGTGTGTAACTCTTGGACCTTGACCACACCACCAAAAGAAAAAAGAAGGGGGAAATGAATTGCCACTTCTGGAAGCTTCCATACTTTATGAGTCTACTTTAAAACAAGATACAGTCACTGAAGCTGTATTTCAATGTACACACTCCAGGGAATATTAAACCCAAATTAGACTTCCAGTTTAATAGGGGACCTATGGTGTGTCCTTTTCAGGTCAACATGTGCACAAAATCTAATCCTTCTGTGCAGAGTGGTGTTTAATCTGGAGGGGAGTGTAGCCATAAAACACCTAAGAAATCCAGCAAAATATCACCACAAGGGGAAAAGAGAGATACCTTCCCCTACCCCGTCGCATAAGGATTTTCACTGAGGCTGAGGACTGAAAGTGTCACATCTTTAATCTGATCTTCTTGGATACATTGTGTAAACTGGAAATGAAAATACTGTGAAGGTGGTAGATGCTCTGCCTGTTTTGGGACCAAATGCCAATTCTACCAACCTTTGCAGCTAGCCTTGAACATGAACTCAGCCATATTTGCTCATTTTGCAGGCTGGGTAGCTTAGTGAGATAGGAATCTGACTTTGGAGTCAGAGTTTGGGAGTTAATTTCCCCACTGTGCATCCCAGAAATATTCCTAGAAGGGAATGGTAATCCACATCTGAGTACTCTCTGCCTAGAAAAGAATTGCCATAAGCCAGAATTTACTTGACAGCACACTATTATTATTATTATTATTATTATTATTATTATTATTATTATTATTATTATTATTATTATTATTATTATTATTATTATTATTATTATTATTATTATTATTATACCAGTATTGCCGCCACCATTCTGTGATGGCAATTTTAAAATAAAAATTTAAATTACAAATAGAAGTTGTTCAGGCATGTGGGCAAGCAGATCTTTATTTAACAGCCTTATGCAACCAAGAATCATATAATTTGATTTGCAAATAGAAAAAGTAGTCATGTGATCCATTCTCAGGAACTATGTTCTGGATTGATTTATAGCTTTATAAGATTCATAAAGGGTTGTAAACACACTGACCCTTTAAAGTCTCCAGAATCTTTATCAGGAAAAAGGTTGTACAAACTTAGAGGTCAGGTAAACAGTCTAAAAATGGTCCAGATACGATGCCTGTGATTCTTGAAATCAGTCTGTAAGCAAAGTCAGATGAAGGGCTGCAGATGCAATGGGGGAATCAAACATATTAGTATATGGTCTGTGACAAAAGCCTTGCACTAGTACCTCTATGTTTTTATCTGTTACTTCAAGGTGAGACTCACCTTGAAGAGACTCACTGTGAACCCTTTGTAGGCTCAGAGTGGAAAAACAGATGAAAGCAAACTGTCTTTCTATCACCAAAATAGAATACATTTCAATTTTTAAAAAAATTATAGCCAAAGTGATAAGTTCCAGTCTTCTTGCAACTACAAATTAACCATCTGAAATTAAAATTTGTGGTACTTAGCTTTTTGTTGATCGAGGCCCAAAAAGTTTAAAACAAGCATGCTTGAGTAATGCATAAAACTTGCTAGGACTTTATCTAGGAATGCAGTTTCCAGGATATTCGGTAGAAATCCAATCCAATTAAAACATACAATTCCGTCAACCTATCACAATATTAATTCTTATTAAACTAACCCCTGTTGCATTTGCTTCTCTGATTTCCCCTCTTCATCATTCGTTGGTTACTCTGGTGGATTCATATGATCTTTTTTGACCAAAATGCAATTGCTTGTCCCAAACAGAGCAAACCCATTTAATCAATCACTGAATGGTAAATTAATCTGTATCTAAAGCCTATTAATTCAGTGGGTTTACTCTAGTTGGGAACACCAAACGGCCATTGTATTCTTGCTTCATTTTAATGGGATAATGCCATTTTCTCTCCTTCTTTTTTAAAAATACACAGGTGAAAACTGATGACAGGATACTCAAAGTGGATCTTGGCCTTTTATTTTTACGGCTGCACAGGATGGACGCTGGGACATATTTTTGCCAAACTGTGGAACACAGCATTATTCATACAGTTCGAAAAATCACACTTGAAGTTGTTGAAGAAGAGCGTGTGGATGACATGTTCAACAAAGATTATGAGGAGGAGGTCTCTCATAAGATGCCCTGCCCCGCACAGAGTAGCATTCCCCATGGCTCAAGACCATGGTACAAGGAATTCCTGCAGCTAATAGGTTACAGCAACTTCCAGAGAGTAGAGGAATACTGTGAGAAAGTGTGGTGCACAGACAAGAAAAGGAAAAAGCTGAAGATGTCTCCATCCAAATGGAAGTATGCCAATCCACAGGAGAAGAAAGTGCGCATCAAACCTGAGCATTATCGTGTTCCCAGGCACACTGCTGACTCTTGATGGGAAAAGAAAATCAATTCATTTAAGAGAGCATTAAATGGCTTTTGTTTGGACCTAAAGAAAGGGAAATAAGTCTTGGATTTGGTAATTAATACAGGTTTATATATATATGAAATGTTGAGACTGGAAATGGAACAAAAGTGTTTTTAGTAAGTTATATACTTAACGTATGTTTTGATGGGTTTTTAAAATTCTGCTTAATTCTGAATTCCAATTGTATCATTCCATACTGAATTTTCCATTTAGGGACAATCTTGACAATCATTGTATTACACGTTTAGTCCACCTAGTCAAGCATGGACCATGCTTGTGCTGTATATTCTAGTGCTCTGTAGAGATATTTAAGTGAGCTCAAAAGCTGATGCTTCAGTAAGCAAGACAACAATGTATTGTATAGTTTTGTTTCAGTTTCACAGTTGTCTTGGTGATTTTTAATGTGGCCAGTCCTATGTGGATGGAGCCTCTTTTTTTGGACTCCTGAGAATCCCAGTTTTCATTTCTGGAAAAGCATGTTTCTTGTCCTTACCAGTGCAGAGATCAATTTGAAAATGTGATGGCAGCAATGGCTGATCGCAGACATGATTGTAAATAAAAACTTAGAAACAAAGAGAAAGCAAAAATCACTGTGTATAATGTAGCAAAAATTTTGACCAGAAAGCAATAGTATTAGACTTCATTGTGAAGATTCACTTAAGTAATATCAAGAGTGGTTAATTTAAGATGGATTGTGTCCATAATATTTTGTTATGGTTTCAGGAGTCACATATCAAGAACCAAGAATTGTAAAGGTTGACTCTAGTTTTCTTTCTTTCTTTCTTTTTTGAGGATAATAATGTCTTGGAAAGTGGTAAGTATATTGTAACAGATTGGAAATACTCTATGTACTCACCAAAATGTAGATCAAAATCTCCCATATTTGTGAAAATGATGTGCAGCTGAAAGGGAGGAACAATTCCGTTTACCACTTCCTGGTCATATTTGTTCCATGCGCACTCCTTTATCTAATGAATCCCCCCACTACCACACCTATCGCCCCCAACATTTCTATGTCCTTATGGGCAATAAGAGGAGGCTGTATATCCATGTTCTGTGTCATAAAGCATAAAACCTATGCTTCTGACATTGAGCAGAAGTATATTCTGAAGCATGTTGGCTATCCAGACCATAATAATACATTTCCTTCCACAATGGTATCATCAAATGGCGTATCCATCCTTGCTTTTTAGGCCCACAATGTTGTGAAAGGTTGGACAGAAACAATGCTAAATATTTCCATCTTTGAATATATTTTTTTCTTATTTACATCCAGAGAGCATCTTTTGATTATCAAATTTTGTTCTTTTTCTGTATGATGTCTGAATAACAAGAACTATGGACAGTTATAGCAAATTGTTTGTTATCCAAAGTAATATAGCTGCCCTCTTGTGGGAAAAAATCGCATTTTTATTCTGTTCTTACACATTATGTGCTCTAAAATGCAGCATAATATAAGAGACTAGGGCAGTGCCGGAACAACTAATTATTTGAGTATTTAACAGCATCTCTCATTTTTAGTAAAGTTCCACTATCATTGCAAAATCTCTCATTCACATGGTTTCAATCTGTTCTTGTTGATGGTCACTTTATGTTCCTTCACTTTTTTATTCCCACACTTCTCAGCCACATTTGCTCCATCTGCTGTTTAAAATTACAGTTGTTTCCTCTAATGTTGTTATTGTTGCATGAGAGTATAGCAATGTTATTGTGCTGTCAGAGGAATTCAACATTCTGTAAAGTGATTCTAAAAAAGGGGGACAGCCCAAACCAAAAATTATAAGTGTGAAACTGGACTTCAGATCAGCACCAAATTTAGCATAGATGTAGCAGCCAGTCTGCTTTTGTGCTGTGCCAATCTTGGGGAGGTTTGGGCAAAGGGATTTCAAATTATGCTTCTTAAAATGTAAAACTTTCCCCTACCTTCAGAACTAGGTGACTCTAAAACAGATAAAAAACAATCTTGCTTATCTCAAGAGAATGGTAGATTGAATTTGTCAATTTTTAAAAATTTGGAAATAAACCTGATGGCTAGGGCTGAAATATTGACCTCAAAAAGAACTTTTGAAAAGGAAGAAGAGCATGTATGGTACAAGTTAGCCAGCAGGAGCTTCACAGAATGAAACCTTTTATATATTCAGATACAGGGGAGGGAGATGTTTATACAGAAAGGTCCCATAACCGGACTCGAAAGACAGGTTTTCTTTAAAAGAGTCTTTTAAAAAAAAACACACACAGCTTTGCTTTAAAGAAAGTAACTGACTGAGAGTCTTCCAGAACGGGGGAAATTTTGTCATGTATCTTATCTTCAGTAAACATTTTCTCAAAATTTCTAAGATTGAACAGTCTCCTCCCATAGGTTTTCAAACAGGGAATCAGTTCCAAGTGTGGGGCAATTTGAACTTTTAAGCCTGTCAATCAGGACCCATTTGCTGACTCTCAACTAGCTTTTTAACTCCTTCCAGGCTTATCAGAATCATGATTGCAGGTGGATTCTGTTTCTAGTTGTGAAAATAGAGAAGAAAATAATATTTTAGAAATTTTAAAAATATAGATATTGAAGTCCCTGTATCCTATCAGAGTCTCCTGTCAAAGTCTCCATTCCACCCATTTTGTAACTATACAATTGCTTGATGATTAAAAAACTCTAAAGAAGTTACATGCCATTAAATCACTTCTGATATGTGGCGAGTATATAAGTTAATAACCTCATAAATGTCGTATCATTAACAGCTCTGCTCAGATCTTGCAAACCTGCAGTACCTCATATTAGTTTGTTCTCTTTTCCTTCTGCCTCCTCCACAGCAATATTTTTTTCTGCAATAAATTCTGCTGAGGTCTTGCAGCTAATAGCTATGGATTCCTTTGTTGAGACCACCCATCTTATGTTAGGTCTTCCACTTACTACTGTCTCCCCACTCCACTTTTCCTAGCAATATTATCTTTTTCTGCTCAGTTCTGTATTTTCATTATATGTGCATGGTAGGACAGCCTCAATTTCCTCATTTTTGATCCAGTGAAAGTTCAGGATTCAAACTGGTGAAGTCTTCTGAGAGTTTTGTTCAGAAAGATTTTGGGGCCCAAAGTTGGGAACAACTGCATTAGATCATCTTGACTGCTAACATGTGTTCTCAACATTTAGGCTGCCCTTTGCTAGGTAAAGTTTGACATTCTTTTTCCTGCCAGCAATGTCGGCACAATATTGTGCAGTAGACATGGGCACTTCATGTTTATATCTGTGCAGATATGAATACAAAGAGCAGCACCACAGGTCCTCCCCCCAAAACCAGCCAGTCCATTCACCAGTCACTGCACAACATGCACATCTATCATCATTGAATGTGCCAATTGCAGGAGTAGCACAGCTGGTGCTTCCCTGCCTCCCCATGCAGCCAACCACTCTTGTGAGGAGTCAGAAAGAAGAATCTCTCTGCTCAGCTGTTCAGCAGTTGGCTGTGCAAGGAGGCAGGGGAAGCCCAGGGATACAGATACAAAGTACCCATGTTGATCATGCAGTAATATCAGACCATTTCCTGGTGTTTTGAATTGGGGATATGGAAACCTAACATCCTGTATTCATAAACCAGAGAGGGTTTTTTGAGTAATAGAATTATTATTAAAGGTTCCCCTTGACAATTTTTGTCCAGTCGTATCCGACTCTAGGGGGCGGCGCTCATCCCGCTCTTCAAGCCTTAGAGCCAGCGTTTGTCCGAAGACAATCTTTCCGTGGTCACATGGCCAGTGTGATTTAGACACGGAACGCTGTTTACCTTCCCACCGAGGTGGTACCTAATTATCTACTCGCATTTGCATGCTTTCGAACCGCTAGGTTGGCGGGAGCTGGGACAAGCGACGGGTGCTCATTCCGTTGTGTGGATTCGATCTTACGACTGCCGGATCTTCTGACCTTGCAGCACAGGCTTCTGCGGTTTAGCCCACAGTGCCACCACGTCCCTAGAATTATTATTAATACTTGTTATTAGTACAATTCTGTTGTGCAGTAGCAGAATAGTGGGGCTTGATCACTGCGGTCTAGGGTTGCAGCCTAATTTTTACATTAGTCTTCCAAATGGTTCTGGGATATTGGTGATAAACAGTCTCATTTTGTTCATGAGGAGGTTGAAGCTTAACATATGTGGAAAAGTCAAATTTGAACAAAAGTCTCCTGCTCCTATATATCTAAGTTTCATTCAATATTTCTTTGGAAAAAGACTTGCTACATTAATACAAAAGAAGACCCACTTTGATAATTACAACCAGTCTTGTTAGCATTGGGTCTGGGCAATTCTATTAACCTTGTTTTCTCCACTCAAATTTTGCAAATGTTGGTAAACTATGATGGAAAATAAAATAAATAAAATTCCCATCCATTTCTGATAATGATGTCAGATTTCTCCGTTTTGCTTTCTCCCACATTCAAATTGTTTGTGCTTTGCTAAGTTTAAAAAAAACCCTGCCTGAAATAACAGTCTCATGTATCCTTACTTCTGATGCACTTCCTTCATGACTAGACCAGCAGCTTAGAAATGAGGCTGTTCATTTCAAGTGGAACAGTTAACATAACCCCAGTCTCACTCCTCATAAAACAGTTAAAGCAGATTTGGAAGGGGAAAGATTACCTCATCTAATTAATGGATAAATTGCAAAGTACTAAATGCTGGTCCATTCTTATTTTTTCTAATCTCTTAGGGATGCATAAGGAAAAAGAATAACTGTGTGGAGAATATGGTAGAAATGCTTCAGAAGCAGCATGTTTATCTCCTCTTGAGGGGAAAGACTCTCCTAAGGCCAAACTGTATAGTGTAATGGTTCCCAACCTTGGGTCCCCAGGTGTTCTTGGACTAAAACTCCCAATGTCTTCACCACTAGTTGTGCTGGCCAGGATTTCTGGGAGATGCAGTCCAAGAACATCTGGTGATCCAGATGGAATAAAGATGAACTACAAATGTGAGTTTAGCACTTGGGAGACCTATACTGAATATCTGCTTATTTTTGTGTAAATTATTTAAACATGCTGAACTGCCAGAGCCCTCCAAAGTTTATTGCATGTGAAGTCATCATGTGCATTCCACAAAGAGATCGCTGTTCTAGTGAGATAAGAGAGATATACTACGCAGATCTAGCCTCTTATACAAGAGGGCAGAAAAACATGCCAATGCTCCTTGAATAATCTAAAAGCTACAGCACTCTGGGGGGAAATGAAGGTTAATTTCATATGTAGGAGGCCATGCCAGGCTCCTACTAAAAGCAATGAACTGGCTAGCCAGATGATCGTTTCTCTATCCCTTGTACATTCATCATCTCCATCTGCAGTTGGGGAGGGATTAGAAGGGAGGGATCAGTCCCATAGCCTAAAAAACTATTGAGATGAAACAATCTCTTCTAGCTACTATGGGACAACATGTCAACTATTCTGAAATTACTACATAGAATTTTTCAGCTTCCAGAAGTATTTCAACAGATAGAATATACTCAACCGCACAACATGGCAACCCCATTGAGTTCTTTGAGGCGCTATTGAGAAAGGGGAAGATGTCCTACCTGAAGTGATGCTTCCAAAACTGTAAAAGAATACAACCCTAGACATAAATGGAAATACAAAAATCAGCCCAGTGGAGAAAATCACAGTGAATGAAAACTTTCTTTTTTCTTCAGCCATCAAACACCAGCAGTGAAAACTTTCCATTCCTATAGATTAGCCCACAGAGCAAAAGAACTATAAAGACATATTTTACATTCCTGTCTTGCAGGAAAATCCTGTCCTGAAGGCTTTTTCTGTGCAATTCATTGTTCAGTGACTGGCAGTACGAGGATTCCTACCTGGTGTCTCTGAAATGTTTGTGTTCTATTGCCATACTGACACATAGCTGAACTCTGGCATCTCCATTCTATAAAAGTGGTTGACTGCAGAGTATGTACATGCCACAGCATGAGCCACTCCTGACATTCAGCTGCAAACTGGAAAAATTGATGAACTAAGGACACAGTCTTTGTCATTGCAAGGGATTATATAGAAAGTCCCCATCTTCATGATTTTTTCCTATGAAACCCATAAAATATGTTCCTCCTGGAGTAATAACTGAGCGGTCCATTGGATGGTGCACATACGATGAGGTTCTCAGCAGTTTAAATGTATCTAACTGTGAACCTCCCTTTACAGATTCCTGCCTTGTTATGGCAAAGGGGCTTGAGTAATTCAGAGAAGCTATGGGCTATGCCGTGCAGGGATGCCCAAGACGGAAAGGTCATAGTGGAGAGTTCTGACTAAACGTGATCTATCTGGAGCAGGAACTAGCAAGCCACTCCAGTATCTTTGCCAAGAAAACTCAATGGACAGAAACAAAAGGCTAAAAGATATGACACTGTAAGATGAGCCCCTCCAGTCAGAACACATGCAACATGCTACTGAGGAAGAGCAGAGGACAAGCACAAGTAGCTCCAGAGCTAATGGGCGCCTGGAAGTGAAAGGAAAGAAAAGAGACCAAATTGCTAACATGCACTGGATTATGGAGAAAGCGAGCGAGTTCTGCTTATTTAACTTATATTCAGAATATATCATGCGAAAGGCAGGACTGGATGAATCCCAAAATGGAATTAAGATTGCTGAAAGAAATATCAACAACCTCCGATATGCAGATGATACCACTCTGATGGTAGAAAGTGAGGAGGAATTAAAGAACCTCTTAATGAGGGCGAAAGAGGAGAGTGCAAAAACTGGTCTGAAGCTCAAAAAAACTAAGATCATAGCCATTGGTCCCATTGGTCCCATTACCTCCTGGCAAATAGAAGGGGAAGATATGGAGGCAGTGACAGAGTTTACTTTCTTGGGCTCCATGATCACTGCAGATGGTGACAGCAGCCACAAAATTAAAAGATGCCTGGGAGGAAAGCAATGACAAATCCAGACAGCATCTTAAAAAGCAGAGACATAACCTTGTCGAAAAGGGTCCACATAGTCAAAGCTATGATTTTCCAGTAGTGATGTATGAAAGTTAGAGCTGGACCATAAAGAAGGCTGACCACCAAAGAATTGATGCTTTTGAATTGTGGTGCTGGAGGAGGCTCTTGAGAGTCCCCTGGACTGCAAGGAGAACAAACCTATCCATTCTGAAGGAAATCAACTCTGAGTGCTCACTGGAAGGACAGATCCTGAAGCTGAGGCTCCAGTACTTTGGCCATCCCATGAGAAGAGCAGACTCCGTGGAATAGACCCTGATGGTGGGAAAGAGTGAAGGCAAGAGGAGAAGAGGACATCAGAGGACGAGATGGTTGGACAGTGTCATCGAAGCTCCCAACATGAATTTGACCAAACTCTGGGAGGCAGTGGAAGACAGGAGGGCCTGGTGTGCTCTGGTCCATGAGGTCACGAAGAGTCAGACATGACTTTAATGACTAAACAACAACAAACTGTGAGCCCTGTAGCTCAGTGGTTAAACTGCAGTCTCAGGTAGCCGGCACAAGGTGGACTCAGTTTTCCATCCTTCTGAGGTTGGTAAAATGAGTATGCAGCTCACTGGGGGTCAAAGTGTTCCTTGCATAATTATGGTGTAAACTTCCCAATTATGCATAAATACGGTGAGGCATATAAGTTTAAACAATAATAATAATAATTTAAAGAATATATTGAGAGATAATACACATTATCTAAATAACATATTTCAAAGATATATTTAAATAAGCATTTCAGTAAGCTCACAGACCAGTGCAGAAACAGAATGGAATAGCATTGTAAGCAAAAAGTGACATTGGCTGGACCCAGATCAATTTGTCTGTTCCCAGTTAAATTTTCTATTGCTGAGTAAGGCTTGCTAATTTTTGATATTTTTCCCATCTTTGTCCAGGAGTGCTACTGAAATTTTATTTTGTAGATCATAACCCAACAACATCTGAATTTTGCAGTTCCCTCTTCAAAATACAAAACCAAACCACCAGCAGTTTCATTCATATGCACATTTACCTGGGATAACTTCCCACTGACATCATTCCAAATAATTATGCATAAGATCACATTGTAAGAGCTGTTTTTATCTTCTCTGCAGCACGATACAATTTAGGAACAAAGAAGAATGAAGGCAATTACATTTCCACAATTTCAGCCAAGAAGGCTTTCTGCAGTAAAGTTCAGCACTGCTATTTAAATGGTTATACAGATCATAAAAATATATCACTCCAGCTATGAAAACTTGGAGGACATCTGGGATAGAAGAATGTTCAAAGTGTTGGGCACAACCTAAAGTTAAAAAAGAAGGAAGAAGAATTGTAAGAATGGTCTTTCTAGATAGGAAGGAACATAGGTACAGTACGTATAATCCAGAGAGGTATCTTTCCTTAT
Organism: Pogona vitticeps; assembly: GCF_051106095.1. Lineage (NCBI taxonomy): Eukaryota > Metazoa > Chordata > Lepidosauria > Squamata > Agamidae > Pogona > Pogona vitticeps. The sequence continues at coordinate 106,066,762 of NC_135787.1, read as the reverse complement.
CTAGAACAAGGCATATGAACCATCCATAAAAATAAAATTCTGAGTTGGGTAATGCCTTAACTTGATCGCTAAAAACATACAAATAGGGCAACCACTGAAGTTGTCTCAAATTCTTCTATACGTACTATGCCCTGCACTCTTAGAACAGATTGCCAGCAAGGCAAGTTGGTCTGCAACTTGCACATGAGACTGACATGGTAAGTAGTATGTGAATTCTGCCATCTTTTCTCCCTTTGTAGACAAAAGACTGGTTTGGACCCCTGTAAGCTCTCCATTGGTTTAACACCAGCTCAAAGACCTGTTTGTCAGCTCAGAGCAGAAACATGGATACAAGTTCATTAGGGGAAAAAAGAGATGGGTTTTAGTCAGCAAAAAAGATGACATTTATTTTATCTTTCTTTTTGCTGATAAAAGAACTGCTACTTTGGCTTTCCTAGCAGTCTGTTTTAAACCCTTGGGTACCACATCTGGCTGGATTTTGGACTGTTTACATTAAAACCAAGAGATATATCATTTTTGCTTGATGACGAGTTCTAGAAAACTGAAAAGCTAACCTTATTTTTAACTTTTTAGTGATCCAGTAAACCCAGAGCTTTTTCCCTCTTTATATAGGTCCTTGATTGCTCTGCCTGGATTGCTTAGCCAGAACAAAAAAATTAACCTTTATTAGGTCCCCAAGAGAAGTGAAAAAACAAAGGAGGTAGGTAGTGGAGTGGGCCCATCATAGCTGTCTTATCAAGATAACATAGGAGAATACAGATGTTTGTAAGACAAGCTGGAAAATTAGTCAATGCAATTGACACTAGTCCCCTCTATACTGAAGTAGATTTATACATGTTTTCCAAATATAGTCTAGTCCAGGGGTGGACAATTAATTTCTATAGAAGGGCCACATGAAAAATCTGAACTGTGTTCGGGGGACCAACTTTACTTAAAAATAAAATGAAACCGTAATGTTATGATTGTTTTTATTTTAATCTTGTTAATTTTCACAAATACTAAAGAGGTTTTTGTGCTACGTTAAAGATAAGCAACTGATCAACTTTAGACAAAAAGCTATAAATGGTTTTGATGTTCAAAACTGTCCGCAGGCTGGACAGGAGAGGCTCGCAGGCCATATGTGGCCCTCGGGCCGCACTTTGCCCAGGTCTGATCTAGTCATGCCGCCTGCACATATTCTAAAAAAAAAAAGGATAGTTACTTTTGTTCCCATTCTTTTCCATCAAATCTACCACAATCCTTACAAAATGATCCTTTCATTTTACATAAAAGGGATTGCCTGTTTGGGGTCATTTTGTTTCACTTTTTCTCATTCATATTTTCTGCCATAAGTAAACAAATCTTAAAGAACCCTTAAAAACTATTCCAAAAAAGGGTAGACAAGTCAACACAGACTCAATCTAATCTAAAAGCGGACATCAGTACATGCAAAAGAAAATGTATCATCATACTATACCAGGGACTCACACTGCTCAGTGGCACACCGGCAATGACAAAGGCCATTCCCCAGCCCACCAATCAAATATACATTTTTATACAAAATTGACCAATTCAAACAAGAGGGGGTCCCTCCCAGAGTGAAGAATAAGGGGCATGGAAGAGATCTGAGATGAAGGCAGATGACACAATCCAAGATGAAGGGTATCAGGAGCTCAGCAGTAACGTGGTAATCCCTCTCACAAGGAATGACTGAAGCAAAGCCGAAGAGCTTTCTTCCTAACTGAGTTCCAATCAATTCAGGCTTTTTCAGAGACTGAAAATTCCCACTCCTCCCCACCCCCAGCAGCTCCCACAATACTATTAGAGATTTCCTGGGGTATTTGACAGACAAAGGCAAAAAGAGAAGTTAAACAAAATAAGGAAACATGAAAAGACAGGAAACTTTTGGGTACTCCTCTTATGAACCATTGATATCTAAGAGAAGCATCTATAGTAACAAACTGGAGTTTCTAACCCATGTCTACAGAAGTGGATTTTGATTGCCAAAACCTGACACTGAACATCTTTGACACAACATTGTCTTTTGATTTTCCTGCCTCCCCCTTTCCCCACTTTAATTTTGTAAATATGCTGAGACAGACTAAACTGTTTGTTGTTGTTTAGTTGTTAAGTCATGTCCGTCTCTTCGTGACCCCATGGACCAGAGCACGCCAGGCCCTCCTGTCTTCCACTGCCTCCCGGAGTTTGGTCAAAAGACTCAACTGTAGGAAACCCCAAACTGTAGTTAAACCTTTGTGTGAATTCTGAATGAAAAGCACTCTCAGTGAACTATTTTGTCCCAGATCACTGTAACTGGTTTCAAAGGAAAACCATTTGCATTAACTGAATTAAAATGTTGAAGAAAGCCAGATTCCATGTGCCAGCTCAGCTTGTTTAAATACCACATTTTGTTTTCATCTATGCAATTGAATATAAAAATCTGAGGAAGTAAATCATTTCTTTAAATGATTCTTTTTTTTAAAAAAAGTTGGGATTTATTCTAGAACAGTGGGGGATTTATTTTTTCTTTAACATGCAGATCTAGCCTTTTTTATAATCCTACACTCTCTTGGGTCTGAAAAAGGTGCTAATTTATTTTAGAATTTCTGGCAGAAAGGAAACAGTTCTTGCAATTTAATTATTTTTCAAGCTGGGGAGGGGAGTCTCATAAATGTCATAGTATTTGTAAGTGGCCTAAAAATAGAATTTGGAATACGGAGCATATTAACACATTCTCTTATGAAAAGGCTATTTTATTTTTAGCAAGGTATGTAACTAATCTGAAGAAGAGAATCTGGAAACATTGTGCATCAGATCTTGGCTTAAAATGTTGGTGATCATAAAATTTTGAAGTGGAAACTCAACACTGATAAGCGCGCAAAATGTATAACTGCGAATGCTAAGCACCACTCTCTTGTGTATACAGGAGCTCCCTCGCATGAAAAACAGGCTGATCTTATTTCCCTTGTTAGCAACAGGAGTCTCGGTTCTTGACTATGTGTATGGAATTATCACACCCAATTTCATTTCTCTGCTACCTCTTCCCATTTAGATCTTCATGTAATTGTTGATTATCACCACTTGTAATATTGGTGTGTATGATATTTTTCTTTTAGCGAGATACTCTGTAGTACCCAGGTCGAACTGGGCTTGGGAATCATTTGCAGAAATAAGGAGGAGGAGAAGGAGGAAGATGCACTTCCAAGTTGATTACAAGTCACTGTGAGCCTCCTGGAGTTTTCTAGGTATAAAGTGGTGCTCTGGGATTCTGCAGCTTGTCCAAGACCACACAGGCAGGAGGACACATAATCCTATCAGCCGTACATGTTCTATGTGCTCTGAGCAAACCTCTCTTTCAGGAGGCACAGTGCCCCAGGCACTTTAACCCACTGAGCTTTTGGGCCTTTTTCCTCCAATCCACAACAACATGATATATAACCATCATATATGGTTGTTTAATTGGTGATGAATCCGTTAACTGCTGAATCTTGGCAATGCCTCTCCTGGCCAACACAAACATCAAATTCATTCAACTTCTAGACTACCCATCTGGCTACCAAGGCCGTTCTGGGTGGTTCACAACATAACAAAACAGACATCACTTAAAATGCACTAAACATAATAGGTATACAAAAAGCCAAAATTAAAATATCAGTCCAGACACACACAAAGCAACACAGAAATGACTAAAACTAATTTTAAAAGGCAAGGTGGTGGAACTGATAATATAAGCACTGGAAAAAAAATCCTGCGCTACGATGATGGGAAAGCCTGTCTATACAGCCATGCTTTCAAAGATTGTTTGAAAGTTCCCAGTGAAAGGATCAGGTGAATTCTGGGTGTGAGATTATTTCCGGGGGGGGGGACCTCTGAAAAAGCCCGGTTTCTGGTCTTCTCCTTCTGGGCCTCTCTCGGTGTCAGCAATCTCAACCACCCAACCTAGGAAAATTGGATAGGTCAGGCAGATCTCACTTGGAAGGAGATGTTCTGCCAGTTCCTATTGTTGGGTCCTATTGTTGGAAAGATCAAAACATAGGGGCTGTCCTAGCCAGTTAGATCCTATTGTTGGAAAGATCAAAACATAGTGGCTGTTCTAGCCAGAAGAGCTGGAAGTATTGTGCTTAAAATCTAAACCAAGGAGTATAATTCCAAACTGAATTAAGTTAGAGCAAGACAGCTAATTAGGTTGGATTTCTTGGCATGAAACATTTGCTTGAGAAAGTTGATGGAAGCAATCTTTGGCCTTTACATTTGCTTGTAAACATTAACAACAGCAACAACTTGCCCTCAAGTTGATTATGACTTATGTTGACCCTTTCCAGGGTTCTCTAGGTAAAGAATACTCAGAAGTGTTTTACCATTCCCTTCTTCTGGAGGCACTCTGGAACTGTGAAGCTTGCCCACAGCTGCACAGTCTAGCTTTTCTCCCTGGAGACACAATGGGGAATTGAACTCCCAAAATTTGGCTCTGCAGCCAGATACCCAGCCCAGTGGGTATCACACCTTACCTTATTCATTTATATTGAACTCAGCACTGATTACACACTCTGCTAGGAGTACTGCTCGCCGTTATAATGAGCTGTTTATCTGTGTTTTGTTGAGATAAACACACATATACTGGCTAGAGATAAGAAAAGTTTCTCTTTTGGGCTACATCTCTCAGAACATCCTAACCAGCATGTCCAGCCATACATCAATCAGGGAATGGCCATGCTGGGTGGAGTATCCTGAGCATTTGTCATCTTGTAAGACTTGTAAGACCCAGACTAGACCTTCCTTGTGATGTCCCTCCTTTGTGGAGGAGTCTGTGAAGCCTGCAAGTGCTGAGATTCAGGAGAATCTAAGAAGAAGTCCACTGGCAAGGTCAGTCATAATCTGAAGTTGCAGTCACCACGCCAAAGTACAGAGGGAGAGCAGGAGTGAAACACAGATGCACAAACTGAACAAGGCAACCAGCAGCCACATTTGTTGCTATCAGTTGATAACAAACAGCAAAGCCTTCTCTACTGTGTTTGATGGTAGCTTAAGAGTGCAAGAGAGGCTATGCATCACACTCAACTTTGTTCTCCAAAGGACAAAAAGCCCAGATTCCTCAACAGCCCAGGTGGAATTCAACCCAGCATCTTCCACCTGAGGTGGTCGCCTCACTCCACCTAATGATGAGACTGGCTCTGTATTTGACACCCTGTGGTGATGTGTTTGTAAATTTGTAGGTGAATATCCCTTGTTTCTCAGAAGGGTGACTAAGGGATGAATCCAATGACTCACCATTTTGACGAGTCGTCCTGCTTCATTCTCCGTCAAAGTTGATGAAGCACACAGCTCCCCTCCATGAACCAACAAAGTCCATATTTATTTGTCGATTCGTGGGGGGGTTAGACAGACCCAACCATCTGACCCCCCTGACCCCGCCCCGCTGCCACCCTCCACAGCCTGCCATGCCACCACCTGCCGTCACCACCCTGCCACCCCGGCACCACCCCCCACCATAATTGCCACTGCGATCTCCAGCTGGCCGGCCTCCTCAGCCACAACCTGACCTTTGCAAATATGGAGGGTGCAGCTTCCCTACCCTAAATAAAGCCGCAGCCGCCATCTTTGCAAAGGGGAGCCAGTGTCCCTTTCTGCAGGCCATGGCTGTGGAGGCCAGCTGGAGGCCGCAGCAGCGCTGGCGCTGGATGTTTCTTGTTGTTTAGTCATTTCGTTGTGTCCAATTCTTCATGACCCCATGGAACAGAGCACGCCAGGCCCTCCTGTCTTCCACTGCCTCCCAGAGTTGGGTCAAATTCATGTTGGTTGATTCGATGACACTGTCCAACCATCTCATCCTCTGCTGTCCCCTTCTCCTCTTGCCTTCACAATTTCCTAACATCAGGGTCTTTTCTAAGGAGTCTTCTCTTCTCATGAGATGCCCAAAATACTGGAGCAGCAGCTAAAGTAGGGAGAGGAAGGGGGCAGGGGATAGGCTGTGGGGGTGGGTGTCTGTGGGAGGGTGGCTGCCTATCAGCCTGCCTATCAGCTGATCGGTGGGCCCATAGGCAGAATGGAAAAGCCATTTTTATCCATCCACTATAGGCTAGCCTTACCTCTCTTCCTATGGTGGATGAATAAAAATTGGGAAATATTTGTCCCTTCATATTCGTCGGGGTCTCTGAAACTGACAAATATGGAGGGATGAATATTTAATGAACCAGTGATTTCTCACAAATATCGCAATCCATTTTTTTAATTCATCCCCATGTCTGATCCACAGCTATCCCTCCCTCAAAGACTACAGTAATACATGTGTCATCTCTGGATTCTACACAACACTTTTAGTCACCATGACATCCATCCCTCATCACAGACACAGGTATATATTTCCCTTCAATTTTAATTGCTTGACTATGTGGATTGAATGCTCATATTTTGAAATGGTGCACAGATTGCATTCAAACCTAATTGATACAGCAGAAGAACCGATCTAGTCCAAAATATAATTAGTTTTTTAAAAGTCCACCTTCCCTTGAATCCCAGAAAACCATTTCATTTTACCTTTGGTAATAATGAAGTCAGAGAGATTTCCGCCACCTCATGTCTCAAGCTCCAAATAAGCTAGACATGCTTTGGAAAGCTGCACTGCCCAGATAAGAGCTACTGAAAGTGAGCTTTCTACATTGGTCACCAAGCAGAATGTTTGTAATTCCTGTCAGCCCTCTAAATCTATTTCAGCACAAATAGCTGTTTTCTTTGAGATTTTGAAAGTGCCAGGGGGTGGATCCAGTGACAAATTGTCAGAGCAGATGGAACTGTTTCTTCATTTGTAGCTGATTTGTATTTATCTATTAATAGTCAGAAAAGCTTCCTCCTTCCTCCCCCCACTATTTTTTTTGTCGGACAGAAAGTAATTTACCTGTGGACTAATGGAAAAGCAACAACAGACACGATTACGATGCATCAAATAAAGGGAACTAATAGCCATTTAATGCCAGCATTTCAGCACCATGGTCATAAATGATTCTACAGCTATTGTTGCTTCACACACACTCATTCCTGATAGGGATGACACAGTGAGCTATCTCAGCTCCACACACACAGAGACACACACAGAGACACACACACAACCTGTTGATACCAGAGAAGCTGACAGAATCCCTGGGCCTTCCTCCTTCTGCAACGTAGCAAGCTACTCAGAGGTCAACCCCTGCTCATTTCTGTTTAAGAGGAAGCCCTGTTAAAGCCTGCTTTTTCCAGATATTCCAGAAACACAGCTGGTGAGTTCTGAATCTTGAAAGTCACTTTTAAGAAGAATGATTAAAATAACATGCTGTAGGCCTGCCGCATCTTTCTAGCATTCAGTTACTGATGGCTTAGGGCATGTCTTCATGTCTGAAAAAAAGAAGTATTGATATTTGCTTGGTAAGAGCTCTGTACCCTATTTGAAAGGCATATTGCACAGCCAAACCTCTGTGCTTTTTTTTTACTTACAAGTAAGTCCATAGACTCCTGATCCAGAACTGGAACACTCTACATAGATAGAAATATTTAACTCTTTTTTTCTCACAGCCACTCCCCTTTCTCAAAATTTAGCCCTCCTGCACAGGAACTAGCTTTTTTCCATTTTAGCCTATGCATAACTGAGAAGTTGTGTTGGATCTGGGGTGGTGATGAAAACGAAGGCTTAAAACTCTTCCAGACCTGTGTGGTGCCTCCAATCTAGAAGAGCACTCCATTCTAAATGAAAAAAGGTGAGACTCAGCTGCTTGCTATGTCTTTGCTAAAGTGTAATTAAAAAAACAAAACAAATATGTAGCTTAAATAGTGCCCCATCCTGCTCAAAACATTCTCTTGGTGGTTGATATTTTTTTTAATTATACAGGCTACATATTGACACACACACACACACACACACACACACACACACACATAGAGCAAGCTGGGTACTCAGTTTATCAACTTCAGAAGGATGGAAGGCTGAGTGAACCTCGAGTCAGCTACCAGGAATTGAATCCAGATCATGAGCAGAGTTTTGGCTGCAGTACTGCAGTTTAACCACTGTGCCATGGAGCTTCTATCCACTATATCACACTGTCTCTACGTCATACTGTCACACTGAGTTAACTTGGAGCTGGGTGTCAGATCCATTGGTATTGAACACTGACTGTGAGCAGAACTTTGGCTACAAACCACTGCACCATAAGGCTCTTACATCACAAGGCTCTTACACAGCTGCTTTCCATTACAAGAAAGGGAAGTGGCTGTGATGGAAAGTGTACAACTCAGCCCCAAATTACTGTGCAATTCTACACATATTCACCAGGGAATACATCCCACTGAACACAATAGAGCTCACTTTTGAGTAGAAATCTATACAATTTGAGTGGTAATAGACCAAGTATTGTTTCTTTCCTTTTGTATTAAAACCTTTTATAAGCAGAACAGTCAAGACAAGAGCCAAAAATCCATGAATAAAAAGACATTTTGCTCTATGTAAAAGCATGACCTGAAAAATCATAGAATATTGTTATGAACAACACATTGCGGTAGATGTGCTATAATGAAGTGTATTCATCCTCCCTGAAAAATCAGTGTTGTGTGAAAAGCGAGTTTCATTCTCATATCAGTAGTACAGTATTTCAAATTTCATTTAAAAGAAATAAGTTCCTTTTCTCTTTCTTTTTTCTTCTTTTCCTTTTCTCTTTCCCTTCTTTTTGAAGCACCCCCTCTCATAATGATGCTCATTGTAGATTAGCAGAATTAGAATGCTGTCTGAAAAGATACTGCAGTGATGTTCAGATACACCTCTGTAAGAAATCTGTGCAATGCCTAGAATTATATGGAGAAACCAATCATAACTGAGAACCAGAGTAAATGCCAGGGATTGCACATCATTGCAATTCTACTGCCCTTCAGTGAGGACAGACTTTCCCCCAGAGGCTACTCCAGGTTCAGCAACAAGAGCTCTGGGGAACATCTTTGTATGTTATGATTTGTATAGCATCCTCAACTGTTTCACCCCTTGAGAGCCCAAAGAAGCTGGCGTAACAGATACCATCTGTCCACTGAGGCCTGCAAGACTTGGGGAATATCCTGCATAAGAGACAGAACCCAAGACAAACCAGTGAAAACTTTAGAGAATATCTTTTAAGCTGCCTATGTTTTACTATGTAAACTCTTCTTAAATTATTTTTATGGAAAACTAAGAAATAAAAATTCTAAATTCATAAACCAGGATAGGAGGAGAATATCCTTTTATCAATGTACCCTCTAACTTTCAGGTCTGCTGGGTAGGCCTCTACCTCTCGCTCGCTCAACTTTGCTCCTGCGCATGTGCATGACCCCACCCCCACCATTGTATTTTAATTCTTATAAGCCTCCCAGAGACCTTTGGGTAGAGTGGGCGGCATATACGTTAAATAAATAATAATAATGTGCAGGGTTCTGTTGTGACAAGAACCTAATGTGATTGCTGCGCAAAAGTGGAAGACAGCTACATGGAGACAGGGAGAGGCATGAACAAGCCCAGCTTAGGGGGGGACCCTGCCTTCTATCCATGCACAGGTATATCATAATCTTGGATTTCCACATTGCTATCTACATGTAGTTCTCAATTTTCTTTGGCTGAGAAAAGGAAATAGGAGAAATTCTGCCTGTGGAATATTCAGAGCTTGCAATGTTGCTTTTAAAAACTAGTTACTTACTGTTAGAGTCTTTAGGCTGGTTAAAAGCAGTTAGGTTAGGGTTGTAGTCACAAATGTTTAAAAAATTAATCCTGATTTTTGATGTTACGATGTAGTTTTTAAGCCTCATACACTACAGTTGTGGCTACACAGTAAGGAAAATAAAGTCTTATTCACAGTTTACCAAACTGGATTTCCCTACCTGAGTCACTGTAGCCATCCAGGAAACAATCTGAAGGAGTCAAAATGGCAGAGGCAGAGAGCTCCATATACAGGGAGCTGGAATACCAGAAGCTGTCATAAGGTGCTAACAATGAGTTAACTAGCAATTTTCACTGCTCTTTTTTACTTATTTGGTTCTCCTAAGTGCCCTAGACTAGAGAAACACTGTTCCAGTGCTGAATTGAAACCTTTAAAAATAAAATAAACGAAACTGTGTGGTTGAGGGGAACTAACGGTCCTGCAGGCAGCCCTTCCCATAGGATCAGCTCTGATCACACAGTCAGAAAGTGGACAAAAGAGATATCAATCCAATTGGAGTAAAATTAACCATTCCTGCCCACTAAACAAGAAAGCTCCTTACTCAGAAAGATGATTCTGTGGTGGGCTTCTCTGCATTGAGCTTTATGCCATGTAATCAGAGAGATTTAATAAGCGTTCATGCGCGCCCAATCCAACATACGTTCTGGAGTAAATGGCCAATGTAGTCACACCCTAAAAGAGGATATTTCAGTGTTCCAGAGCCATGATGTTGCAGGATCCACACAGGACTTCATTATCATTGTGCAGGAGCGCAATGATGTCATCGTGCAATGGAGCAAATAAACAACATTGACTGCTGGATAGCTCAGTGACTTGAGTATCTGGGTGTGGAGACAGATGTTGGGAGTTCAGTTCCCCACTTTCCCTCGTTGACAGGGGCTGGACTCAGTGATCCCTTCCATTGGGTCCCTTCCAGCTTTGCAGTTCTAAGGTTATTCTACAAGACCATTCTAGAAACGGGGGCAGCCCAAGCAAAAAGTTATAACTTTGAAACTGGGGTTTGGAACATCACCAAACCTGGTACAGTTGTGGCAGACCATCTGCTCTTGCTCTCTGCCAAATTTGGGGAAGTCTTTATTGTATCTGGTTGAACCGTTGTGATCTCATTTTTTTTTAAAGGAAACAACATTATGTCAAAGATACAAACGTCATCCCTTGTTCAGAGACAACTGATCGTCAAGTCCATTTACTTGAGTGTACAAACCAGTCAGCTTCTCAGGGAAAAGCCATTCCAGGGATGCATCATATACAGTGGTGCCTCGTATAGCGAGGTTAATCCGTTCCGGATTAACCTTCGCTATAGCGAAACATCGCTAAACGGAAATAAAAAAGCCATAGAAACGCATTGAACTTTGTTCAATGCGTTCCTATGGCTTTAAAACTCACCGTTAAGCAATCTTCCTCCATAGCACCGCCGTTTTCGCGCCCTCGGTAAGCGAGGGCAGGGCGCGAAAATGCAGCGCGGACCTTCCGGCAGCCATTTTGGAACCGCTGATCAGCTGTTCTCCCCGCTTCGTTATGCAATATTCGCTAAGCGAATCGCTTAGCGAATATCGCAAAACAAAAAAAACGCCATAGGGGCCATCGCTGAGCGAATGCTCCAGCGATGGCCCAGAGCCCCTCGTTAAGCGATTTAATCGCTCAGCGGGGTGCTCGTTAAGCGAGGCACCACTGTAATTGTGCCACTGCTAATGTTATACAATTCTATAACTAGTGCTTCACTGACCTCAGAAAGCATAGGAATTAAGGAACTGTGCTAATTAAGTTGGCAGAGAAAGGAAAATTTATCGCTATGAATTAGGAGTAAGCATTTACTAAACTCATGGTACAGGAAAAGGAAAGCCTTGTTTGGTTGTTGTTGTTTTTTGGGTTTTTTTGTTTGTTTTTTTGGTTCCAAGAGGTTGATTCAGGGTTAAACCTAGATTTCAGAACAAAAGCCTCCAGAGATGGTTTCTACATGGAGAAATGTGCTGAAAGCAAGCATGGAAAAGCTAAACTATTTGCCTGAGGAAAGAGGATCTAGGCAAAAGTGAGTTAAGGGCTAAGATCAACAAGTGCTCCTTTACTAAAAGCCAAGAGAAGCCAAGATACCCAGTCCCACCTAGTTTTCAACTGACTTATTCCTTCCACATTTTGTTCCTTTACCTACAATATCTATGCACTTCTCACAGATAGAACTTACCTTCCAATAGCTCTCTATGAGGCCCAAAGAGCGAAACAATAATTTTATGCTGGGTTTATTCAGAAATTGGCATTTGGTACTTCTGTCGACAAAGTCTGCTACAGGAAGGGGAGAAAGGGCTGACTGTAAAACCTTCAGTTGCTGCCTTCCAATGATTGTGCTGAACATTTATAAAATGGAGCTGGTTATTTCACGATGGGAAGTAAAAGAAGTGACAGCCTGATGTGTCTCACTGGGACCGTACAATATGAAATCTGAGTCATGTGCCATATACTCATTCTAACCTTTCCCTCAAAAATAATTGGAGAGGTGCTGCTGAGCCAGACAGTGAGTGTTGTTTAGATACTGAGAATTTTGCGTAAAGATTGGGGGGGGGGATTGCCTCAGGCATTCATTTAATGGATAGACAGAGATGACCCACTTTCGTAGGCCCAGGTGCATCATCATAATCATCACCATCATCATTGCTGCCTACCATACAGGTTTGTGGTGATAAATACTGAGATAAAATAAGGTGTATTGATTGAATTGGGTATCTGTGTTTTATAAATGGTACGGTAAGTACTGCTAGTACATTCACTGTGACATCCCAAAACCTAAGAAGCAGCTCCAGAACTGTTCAAGCTAACTTCTAGTCTACACTGCCTTCTTGAACGCTTGACTCCATTTGTGTCTTTGCAAATATGTTTCATTTTATACGTGCAACCTAGTCTTGGTACTATGCATCCTAGCAACAAGAGTGTTTATATATTCACCCTTAGTACAGTATTTTGGCTTGAGTGCCTTCAGGGCAAATGAAATATGCTCTTTTTTTCCAACATACTTCCATGGTGTCCTTGAGCCAATCAATTCAGGTTCAGCAAAACATCTTCAAGAGTCTTGCCCCAGAGAGGGAAGGTCTAAAGCTGTGAACCGTTTTTTGTTCTTTTTCTTTGCTTTGTTTCATTCTGTTTGTTTTGTCCCATGAATATGATTTAGTACCCTAACTACCGAAGCCTCTAAATTGGGAGAAAAACCTATGTTTATGGAGGGACTCAGTGACAGAGTGCAAGGCAGGCAAAGGGTTATGGGTCCTACTCTGCTATTCACTACATGAAAATTACAATTGCTGTTATACAGAAGAGAGCAGCAGGCCTGGTGAACAACAGCAGCAGTACTCCTAAATCCTCAAGCCATTCCTCTCAGCTGAAGTATGAAAGTGTGTGTACCAGACAGCCTGTCCAGAACCCACTAAACTAGCCCTTTCTTCCTGAGCTCATAGAGAATACTTTCTCATTGCTGGTGCTTACATGGGACTCAACTGACAGTCCAATTTGCTTCTCTGCATGGATGGAAGGGAGAGAGAATCTTGTACTCTATCTGAGCAATTAAGCTGTCTGAAGAGAATTATATGATCAATCAAAAAGGCATATTCACTTACAGGCAGTCTCCACAGACCCACACAGAGTTTGCAAAAGTTACTGTTTGGATAGCAAACTCCCCCAAACAGAATCCCAAGTGGCTGTGATTCTAGCAGCTGAAGTCCAAAAAAGGAACTCATCTAAGTGTTCTGAGCTCACACGTTGATTTTTCACCATTTCACTCTAGCTGAATATATATACTGGCTCTACTGAATGGTATTGAGATCTGAAGTGCTCCAGATGTATCATGTTATTTTGGTGGTGGCCCAATTCATACATGCTCCCACTTCATATGCCTCTGATCCCCTGTCCTTTATGACTCCAGCTGTGTGAAGGAAGTGAGGGGCAACCCCTCCAGATTGAAATGATTCAACTGGATTTCTAGAAATATAACCAAGAAACTAAACTGGCTCATATTGCTTGATCCTATTGAGCGACCTCCTAAACTGCGAACTTTCACTTTACATTGACATCGTCAAATGATGGGCATGCATGTGTGAACCAGCCCTTGATGAGATGATACAAAAACATCCCTGCACTTTTCTTCTTTACTTCTTCTTTTTGAGCTATTAATAATTTAACCAGCCAAGAGGCATTCATGCTGCTAGTGGATAAATAACACATACCCTGCCCACTCACAGGAACCAGTAAATGTCACAATTGGAACATGTGGACCTGGGATACAAAACACAGATGCCACGACCAGTGCTCATAATTAGACATAGGGGAGCTCTGAAACCTTGCCATCACATTAACTTCAAAATTAGACGCGTTTTTCAGGAGTGAAATGGAGAGAAACAAACAACACCCAGGTATCCTTTCTACATCCAATCTGAGCAGTCAGAAAATTTGCCCCATCTCCCTGTAGTGTTTTTCATTGCATCCTGCCACTCTTATACAATCAACCTAGTGGAAATGAGCCATTCTCTGAGAACAGAGGTGGATGAACATCAAGCTCGCAGGACCTGCACCACTTTTTCCTGAAACCTTGAGATCTACTAACCAGAACATCACGGAAAATATACAGGTCCAGCATGCCAACAGAGTCTGAATTTGGCAATGAATCTGTGTCATTGTCAAGGCTCCCATGATCCCTGGCTGACTATGACAATGCTCAGCTAAGAGAGACCTCTCTCCTGCACATAAAGAGCATTGGTCAGATATGGACGCTGGCAACTCATTTCAGTCTTGGGTTCTAACTGGAACAGAAGAAGAGTCTCAGGGCTTGTAAAGGCCATGTTTTCTTTAAAGTAAGCTTCTGCAAGCCTCTGATTTCTTTCCTGAGCTTGACTTAGGAGAACTTCACTGGTGAATTTATTCCATGGCAAACTTCAACCGTGGCTTGGAATGGGAACCTTCTAGTTCTCTTTTGCCTCAAATTGGCAGAGTCTACTTTCCAAATTCTATGTGACTGTTATGCTGGCACCCAGTCCCTGGGCCAATCCCTCTTTCTGTTGTCTGAAAGGTGCAAGGAAGGAATGAGAGAGGTTCTTGTGTCCTGAATGGCAGAAGGAATTTCTAGCTCACGTGAATCAAGTCGGCCTTCATTTATACTCTTAACTGGAACAATTTAACTCCTCTCTTGAAGAAAATCAATGCATGCCCTTCACTCCGGTGCCCCACTGGTCATCATAGCATTCTCTTTTATTTTGTGAGTGAATCACACTTTGTGGAACCTAACTTTGAAAGAAAAACAAATTGAAAAAAAATCTAAGTTAATACTGATTTTAGAAACAGTTCAAAGACAAACTGAAAGAAGTTAATCTCACCTGTCCACAGCAAAGCTCCAGATAAGCTTGGGAAAAGGAATCTCCCTGATAAAACAGTATAAAAGTTGTGTTTCAGTCACTCATACAGTACCTTCCCAGTAAAAGAAAATTCCAATTTTTTTTCTGGAATAATGTTTCTCTAGGGGAGACCTTCTGCAAGAGTAGGATTATTTCATGTCTCATATTCTAATACTAAGCAACAAAACATGTGCACTGGTTTAGGCTGGAAGATTTCTTTTGCATCAGTGGGCCAATGAATTCATGCCTTGAAGACAACTGCAGCTGGGAACATTTCAGAGCTCTCCTGAATATGAATGAATCCAGACTTCCATCTCAGCTACAGCTCCACTTGAAACCAACTAACCAAGTCTAATATGGCATTTTTAGATGTCATACTATTTGACAACCACTTGAAGTGAAGGACATGGGTGAGGGTCTATGGGCTGGTTCAAAAGCTAGTGGGTTTGAGCTGGAACTTGGAAAAGCTGCAGGAGTCTAGAAGTTGTAATTGAAAGAAATAATTTTCCCGTGCTGTAATTGGATCCTGATTTTGATGCATGCAAATCAGACCTCCCTAGTTTCTTTTCCCAATGGCAGCCCTTTACCTCCACTAAAATGAGTGGGGGAAATCTTTCAGAATGGATACCATACCAAAAAAAAAAAAAAAAAAACACAGAATGAATCAAAAACAATTGCAGAATGGACATTCACACTAGTATCCTGCAACCCTCTGTGAAGCATTTTCAGAGGCATAGAGGAATTGCCATGTGGCAGATGGGCCAAGGAATTCTCCTCCCACCAGCAAAGTTGCACACACCTTAATCAAACCAATGACTAGAGGGGAGTGCATATGTTTGAATCATTGACAAAGCCTTGAGGACTTTATTTTGAACACTCTCTCTCCTCCCCCATTTTTCGCCCAGAACTAGGCAACGTGGAATTAGCAATATTCGGCCAACTTAAATCATTCACAATCATGAAAGGATAAGCTTTTTAATGAGTGAGATGCTGCAGTCTATCTAGAAATATATTCAGCAAAGCTGGGTTTGGGATGTTGACTGTCTCTGTCACATTTTTACAGTTTCTCTAACACTCCACTTCCCGTAAAATGTCATAGGCATTTCTTAAATCAACCATCCTCAAATTGCTGTTCTCTAGCTAAACTCCCCCTCCCATTACTTATTGTCCATTTTCATTGGGCTGATAGGGATTTATTATCCAAAACATCTGGACAGTACAAGCTTGGAGAAGACTGTACATGTGATCCAGAATACCAGTGACATCACCTCCTTGCTGGCATTACATTAGCGTGGGGTGGTGGAGTGGGAATCCTCTTCATTTTCAATTAAAAGAATGTGACTCACCAGAAATGACATTATGAATTTCTATATTTATTCTTAAGAACTGCATGACTGTACAGATATGAGTTTCCTGTGTTCCAAGCTGCTGGCTCATGCTATAGAGTTTGAAAATGCCATTATTATCTTCATTATGAACAGTAATGAGGACCTTGCTGTCAGGGCGAATCATCACTCTTCTAAGGGGAGACTGGGGAAAGTAGCTGCCTTAAAAGTTGTGAGAATTGACACAGCATCTCAATGGTGTAATTAGCTGCACTAATCTACCTATGTCTCCCAACCTCAGTCAGTGATATGATTTCAAGAAATAGAAAGGGTGGGTGTCTTTAACACTATAGCTTCCAAATATATAGCACACGATACTCTGAAATGGTCTTTGTACAGCTGGCCATTTGTGCAAGCCTAGATATTTCTTTGCAATTAATGAAACTTTGTGGAAACTGTGAAAAATCAGCCAACTATTTCTGCTTTATTGGATAGATGGTGTTTTATCTCTGTTGGGTAACCAAAGCTGACAACAGCATGTTATTGGTAACAGGGAAAACAAACCCTGCACTGTCCACCTGGAAATATACTCCAATTGAATTATCCTCTTGTGTGTCCCTAGTTACATATGGAAGAGGCAGGTCAGCCTTTCCATTTGGCAGAATGAGGCAGCTACTTAATGACAGGTTTGAACTTCTTCTTAAATGTTTGTATACTTACTCTTTTAGCTTTTAAATACTGTTTTAATTATGTAAGTTGCCTTGGGTCCTTTTGGGGAGAAAGATGGCACAGAAATATTTTAAACAAACATACATACTGCCAATGGTTGGTCATTTTCTTTGTTATAGTTGTCTTTTACTGTGAGGGATGGGGAGAGGCACTCTTGTTTATGTATCAGAATATCTTGACTGCTTTTAGATATGATGAATTTTGACCAGGGCATGATGGTGGCATGGAAATGAATGATCATATTACCATGTTATGTATTTGTCTGGATGCACATGTGTTCCTCTACAGGTTTATGGTTGGCTTTGCTATTTTAAATGAGTTGTGCGCATATTCACAGGACTTGCAACTGCAACACAAAACAACTTGCAAGCTCATCAGTAACACAGGCAGGCAACATGTGTCCACATCCCTATATGTTTGTTCTGTCAGGGTTTCCATCCTCCACACCCCTACATCACTGCCAACATCTGGTAGCATTGCAGTAGTCATAAGCCCAGAGCATTTTCCTATTCCTCCTGGCCCTAGGAATTTGAAATTTGTAAAGGATCCCATTATGTTACTCATTACTTCTCAGCAACCAGGTTGCTGTCATTGTTATCATTGCTCCATTCAAATTAGTAATTCATTGAATTGCATATTAATCGTATGTTTTACTTATTTATATTATCCATATGCCACCTTTCTCCCTATAGAGGACCCAATACAGCTCACAACAATTAAAACTATGCAATGCTAGCAAGTTAAAATACTATAATCTTAGAATTTCAGAAATGCAGAGCTGGAATGGAACTTAAGGATCATAAAGTCCAGCCCCTGTCAAGGAGATGCAGTGTGGAATTGAACTCCTCATCTCGGCTCTGCAGCCAGATACCTAAACACTGAGCTATCCACCAGTACTATAAAAAAACTATATTAAAAAAGTCAATATTAAAACCAAAATTGAAAACAAATTTTGAAACATTTAAAAAACATTTTAAAATATGTTATGCCAGAATAATAGGTAAAAGGTAAAGGTTCCCCTTGACAATTTTTGTCCAGTCGTGTTTGACTCTAGGGGGCAGTGCTCATCCCCGTTTCCAAGCCATAGAGTCAGCGTTTCTCCAAAGACAATTTTCTGTGGTCACATGGCCAGTGCGACTTAGACACAGAACGCTGTTACCTTCCCACCGAGGTGGTCCCTATTTATCTACTTGCATTTGCATGCTTTCGAACCGCTAGGTTGGCAGGAGCTGGGACAAGCGACGGGCGCTCACTCCGTCGTGTGGATTCGATCTTACGACTGCTTGGTCTTCTGACCCTGCAGCACAGGCTTCTGCGGTTTAGCCCACAGCGCCACCACATCCCTGCATGCCAGAATAATACAGGTAAATATTCTATAGTTCCCTATGATGGCCAGCTCTGATACTCTGACCTCAGAAATCCTGGGGGAAATTTTGGCTTTGTTAATTCTTGTTAACAGAGTATAAAAAACAAATAGCTGCAACACAGAAGAGAAGAGAAAGGAAAATAGCCAAAAACCCCAGCTTCCATCTTTGATTTTCACAATGAAACTAGCCCCTTGAATATAAAAATCGCTCTACAAGTAGCTCAAGTAGAAAAGAATAAATATGTTTACTTACAGTTGACCTTCAGTTACAATTAGAAGAGTAAAAGGATTTTTTTTTAAAGGAAGAGAGTCCTTCAATAGGGACTGGATGAGGAAGCAGAGATTACATGTGTGCTCTGGTCAATGGTCTGAGAGGAAGAGAGGAAGCAAACAAGTGTGATATAAAATGAGGAAAATTCCTGTCAAAATCTCCTTTAAGTAATGTATGTGCTATTCATTATATCTAAAAGTAACTTTGTAACTATTCATTACATTCCATGCTATCCAAACATAGCTAGATACTTCCAGGCTTCTGACTGAAAATTAGAAAATGATTTATCCTCTATAATTATACTGAAAGTTTCATATGGGCCCTTTGTTAATGGAGTTTTGTTTGTATGCATTTTGGAACACAGAGCCTTCTATGTGTGAACCTTCAAAATGCATATTGAGGGGGGAGGAGATGGAGAAGGAGAAGTCTATTAAAGCTGAAGAAAAATAATACTGAGTTGCTTGGAGCAAAGCTTGGTAGCATCCTGTCACCGACTAGTTTCATCAAGGATAATTTTGGTGGCACTTATTGATTTGCCTTCACACTTTTTGGCCTTCTGACGACTGCTTTCATCTGAACACCAAAAGCTTAGCAAAATAGTAAGAAGACAAAAATCCACAGAAGGTCAGTAAATCCATTAGCTGAAATCTCATTGCACTGCCACACAAAAGGAGTAATTTTTGGAGGCAAGCTGCCTCAAGTTAAGAAATCTCTGCCTTCAAAAAAAATTCTTAATATTGAAACAATTCACTTCCATGTTTTGTCTTTTGTGCGGCAGCTCAGTGAGCTTTCAGCCATTGCGACTGTCCCCAGTCCAAACACAGAAGGACAGCAAAGTTGTAATTTATTTATGTATTGTGTTATAAAGGTGAGTAAACTGCAGCACCGGGGACACATGTGCGCGCAGACAATTTTTGTACGTTTTGGAATGTCCCTTCATAGCAGAACAAGTCTAAAATGAAAAAGCCATTCACTGTCCTTGGAGGCTTTCCAAAGTGGTAGTTTTGAAATAAAACCAATTGTAATCTATCAACAAACCTCTCAAACCCACAAAAAGGAAACTGGAAGTGGTTATCCGGCAACATTTATTTTGATTTTTTAAAATTGATTTTTAATTATTATTCAATTGTCCAGGGAGGGCTGGTGTGGCCGCTAGTCCAACGTTGTCTATTCATATTGTGGTGGTGTTTGGAGGGGGGAGGTCCTTTTTCTGAACCATTTTTTTTAAAAAACTACATGACATACAGTATAGTGATTTGTTATAATAATTTTAGCAACCATCAGCTAATTTTCAGTAAATGCCTTACTGCAGCCTCAATCTTAACTTCCTCTACAATTGTTCTTTAAAGATGGTTAATTATCACTCTTTCACCAATACTATGTTTCATTAGGTGGGCTACACTCCATGAAAGACTAGAGCAGACACATCTTGTTCAAGTGACCGTCAACTGACTACCCACAATAGTTAGATAGTTGAGTATCCAGGTTTCACCTCTGATCAGTAGAGGATCAACCAATGTTGGCTAGCTCATCAGCTCTTTGTTTTCCTTGTAGACTGGGAATTTTTCCTTGTCATTCATGCTATGTTAACCTCTTGACTTGATGAGAGGTGATGTCTATGAGCGAAGTATTGGAAAAACAGCAATTCACTGTGTGCGATT
The DNA here is from genome assembly GCF_051106095.1 of Pogona vitticeps. Taxonomy (NCBI): domain Eukaryota; kingdom Metazoa; phylum Chordata; class Lepidosauria; order Squamata; family Agamidae; genus Pogona; species Pogona vitticeps. Next base: position 106,046,361 of record NC_135787.1, on the reverse strand, counting down.
CACTTACTTTTTGCAACAATGAATTTATGAATCCTGAAGCAATTTATGTCTCTCTGATAAGCGGATCAGTTTTTTGGAAAACCAGGAGTGATGATGACTGACCAGTATAAGCATACATTTCCTGCATCTTTTTTAAAAAACAAGAATTCCGAAGAAAAGCTGAGTTTTATTTCCCTTGGCAACAGAACCCCATTATGATTGCATAGCAAGATATTTTGTCTGTTTCACTGAATGTGCTAAATAAAGATCACCAGCAAACATGCACAGTGGCACATATGCTTTGGAGCGCAATTAGATAGGGAGCTAGTAAGGAACAGATTTGCTGACAAAACACAGTTAAATGAATATTCCCTCCTTGTCATAACCTACTAAATCTAATGGGGGACAATGTTGTCCACACAAAAGATCTTTGTGTAAATTGCAGACCCATCTTCTACTGCCAGGTTATTCTGCAGAAGAAAACTTTTTGTTTTCCAATAGTGGCACTTTAGCCTCTGTGTCACAGGGTTCATTCACACAAAATGCATGTTTGTACTGGTTGGTCATCACTTCTGGTTTCCAAAATACTGGTCTGTCTATCAGGAAGGTTTAAATGATGGCATTGATGTACACTGATGTGTCAAACCAAGACACAACACATCCATTTAATGTCTTGTCCTACTCCTTAGATTGGGGGGGGGGGGTTGGATTGGTGGCACATCCTTTTGATGTGCCACCAATCCAGGGATAGGAAATGGTTATTTCTTGTACTACAACTCTCAGAACTGCATAGCCAATATGACCACAGGATTCAGGCAGCTGCAGTGCAAAAAAGCCAACAAATACTTCCCATTTCTGCACCAATCTGGTGGCTTCTTACTATCTCGTCCAACAAGTTGGGATTAGACCAAGATCAGCTGCTAATGTGCCAGTGGAAGGGAAGGCAAAAACCCCAAGTGTTTCATGGAAGGGTATAAATGAGCATTCATGGTAATCCTGAAAACTGCTTCAGAACGGATTCTCCTCCTGCATTTTGATTTAAAACAGCAAAGGCAGAAATGGAATCACTGTAAACAAATCAATTAAAGCTTTTGGAATAGTAGTAGAGAACAAACAGACCAGCCTGCTGGGTATGAGGAAACTCTAAAAAGCCAGGTAATCATTGCAGAAATTCACGGCCTTCTGATGTATTTAAAAACGAAACAAAACACTGAAATGCTTAACAGCTTTTTTGAGACCGCCGTTCACCTCTAGGACATTGCTTTCATTGAACTTGTGCAGATGACAGACACGCGGCTGCTTGCTGTCAAAACCACATCAGTGCAAAGAAGTTCCAGTGTAGGAGATAATAATGTCGAAAAGTGGCTCATAGCTGAATTTTCCCCTCACCTCATTCTTTGCTTCTGTCAGAAATAACTCTGTCAGCAAGGCAAGGAGAAAATCATCCTTGGGAGGAGGGCGGTCTGGGCTATTTTTGTCATTTTTGTCATTCCAATAGAGATTTCTCTCTCTAAACCCCAAAGTTCAATAGAACAGCTATGGGATTAATAACATCACTAAGCTGAAGCTAAAGGTGGGTAAATAAATGTACTAGCAAGGTATTGCAATTTCTTTTTCGATGCCACAGAGACAATTCCAGTGATGCAGGAGCTGGTTCCACATGACTGAATCTCACATCATGTCAGTAATACCTGTTAGAAGAAGGGCACTGCCAGATGGGTTGAACAGGGTGGGGAATCCTTCTCTGCTACATTGCTAAATATAGACTATAACGCATAATGTCCAAGTGTTTCTTTAGGGGGGGGAAAAAACAACAAAAACAACATTCCTTCCATTTGAAGGAATAAGGTTTTTAAATTACAATTTTATAACTTTTTGGTTACAAAGATTAAAGCAACTTAGAGAGCCATGTCTGTAGCTCAGACTATTTCTGTAAGCATGTGCAGTACTCTTGCTTAAGGCTGAGTGAGACATGAGCAACACAAAGAGAAGGTGAAACCTCCCAATAGTAACACCTCTTTCCTCTTGGAATGTGGATTAATCTGATCTCAGAGGGCATCATCCAAGGAGTTGTGCCCATGAAAGCCTGCAGCTTCTGTTCCCATTCCAGTGGCTGGGAATCATTATCCAAGAGGAGGGTCTGTTATAATTTGAGTAGCTCCAAAGACACATCGTGTTTCCTGACCACCATGCTTTTCTGAGTCACATTTCTCCAAGTGAGAATACCTGAGTTTGGTATTCTTTTTCTCCTCTTGTTTTTCCAGAAGGGCCTTCTCTGCTCTGTCAAGAAACATCTCAATCATTCCTGAAGAACCACATCATGGTTAGAAAGACAGGCCTCAAGTTGCTCTACCTTGTCTTCCCACAGGACAATCAGACTGCATTTACTGCAGATGTAGCTTTCTATTTTCTCAGGCAGAAACACTAACAGGGCACATTGTTGCAAATCCCTATAGCCGGATCCCTCCAAAGGAACCCTGGAAATGCCCCTGTCGAAGTCCTGCTTATGAGTTCACAGGATCCGTGTGCCCTTTTGACCTGGCAGCTGCTAGCTTCATCACCAAGCTCCACCAGACCTAAGATAGCTCTAAATTTGGAAGAGACTGATACGAGTCCACAAATCCCAGGTAGCCGGCTCAAGGTTGACTCAGCCTTCCATCCTTCCGAGGTCGGTAAAATGAGTACCCAGCTTGCTGGGGGGGCAATGTGTAGCCTGTATAATTAAATTGTAAACCGCCCGGAGAGTGCTTGTAGTGCTATGGGGCGGTATATAAGTCCAAAAAACAAACAAACAAACAAACAAACTTTGCCCCTTAGTTGTACACCTCTGTTCCCTAACCAAGCCTGGGAAAATCTTCAGACATAGTAACAAATGGTCCATCAGATACTGTCTTTAAAACAACAGCTCACCTCCCTGCCTCGTTTGATCTCAGTTTGGAAAGGATGCCTTGCAAAGAATGGTTTTGGTTGTAATGCTTCAACTTTTGGGGGTGATGAGGATGTAATAATAAGTTCATTGAATCCTATTGGCATTCATGTAAAATTTGTGTAACTTGCCGCAAATAATTGCAGTAAATTGAGCTGGGGTGCATCTGAGTCCTGAATCTGGTCACATGTCTGATTGGTCAATTGAAATATGTCTCAGAATCTTGTCAATTAGCCATAATTAGTCACATCACGTTCACATGAACACCAACAGAATTTCAGCCACTTGATAAAGAATGAAGAATAATTTACGGTCCTTAGACCAGTCACATAAGTATAAAACCATATAAAACCTTATAATTTCTAACTTTCAATATTCCATTAGAACATGTTGGCATGCATACAGCTGGGAGGTACTATCTAACTGGTATTTAACTTCTGCAATCCAAGTATTGCTACACAGAATTTCTCAACTTGACAGGTCATCTGCATATCAACATCAGATAGAAGGAACTCAAGCCTATTTCCCTCTGAACGTCCTGGGATTCTATCTGTTAAGGGATAATAGTCTCTTTTTGTACTGCTTCGTACAATGGGCAGGTGAAGAACATATGCTGTATGGTCTCGATCTCCCTCAGGTGGCAGGAGCATAAGCTTTCAGCAAAAGGAGTATTTTTATACTTCCCTTGTAGTACAGCAGAGGGGAGGGCCAGATACCTCGCCAAAGTAAAGGCTCTTCTAGTTCCTTTAATTTCCAAAGACATTAAGTATTTGGCCAGTTCCATACAGTTTTTGATGTAAGTCCTTACTGCCATGTTTTGAATGTTAGAGAGGTCTGTTTGAAATTCATTGTCCTCTATTCTTTGTTTAAATATTTGTTTTGCCTGCTCTCTTCCAGAAGATATAAGTGCCTGAGGTGAGAGGCCAATTTTCCCCAAATAGCCCTGAACCGATTTAACCCACTCGGATTGATAGTTATCATTAAATATCAAGGAAAATAGACCTTTTGAGTTTAACTGCCCCTTTAGCCACATATATATATAGAGAGAGATTGGATCCTAATCCAGGCTTCTACTTTAAGGCATCCTGTTTCTAGCCTTATTCTTGCATTTGACAGGCAACTTGGGACCTGGAGTATAGTACTTAGAAATTTAGATTGAACTATTTCTTATGATGCAAAGTGAGAGCTGGGTGGCCCCACGAATGAGTCGTACAGCAGCTGAGCTAAAGCCTTTGCTTTGAGGGCTACTGGTATAAAGGACCCTCCTTGGGAGAGATGGAATTTTACTATACTATTTGCTGATCTTTCTCCCTGATGTGCCGCAAATTTACTATACTGAAGCCTAGATTCCGAGGCCTGTAGTACTACCCCCAGATATTTGAAGCTATTCACCTGCTTGATACAGTGTCCATTTTTTTGCCATGACTGAATCTTGGGTCTCTGTCCAAAGGCGACTATCTTGGTCTACTGATAGTTAATAGTTAGGGATTTATATTCACAATTAGTCACATCACGTTCACATGAACGCCAACAGAATTTCAGCCACTGTTATTATTACAAAGTAACATAAGCTTGGGGTAGAGACTGTGCAACATATACTGATTATTCTTTACGTCCACAAAGTTTCATTGTTTTTCCCCTTTTTCCTATTTTAGACAGAATATAATCTTCACTGTCAAAAAAACACAGTAAAATATGCTATACTATACTCATAACTTTATGATTAATGAGTAAAAAAATCCTTACAACAGCTAAAACAACTGTGTTTTTTTTCCAAAACAACAGCTCAGTTCCTAATGTCAATGTATGCTTGTGTAATGGAAATCATGTATGCCATAGGGGCAAATTGCTGCTTATTTACAAGGTGTCGATTGCATCCTTGACCGTGTGCCAAACATATGCCCATGAACACAACCAGCAACTTGTTAATGAGCAACAATTTGCTGCTAGGGCTTAGAAGATTTATTTTATACAAGCATAAGTTGGCAAAGCTTCTGAGCAGGAACTTATGCACCACAACCCAGGAGTAAATCAGTTGCACGTAATAAGACTTCCATGTTAACACTAACCTAATTCCCAAAGAAACCCAAATCCACGTCCTTGCGGAGACTATCAAATTTTAATTAGGGTAGAAACTTTGCCCATACTCCTTGCTTGTGAAAAAAAAATAAAAAGGAAATCATCTAAGGAAAGTGAAAAAGAGCACTAAAAAGCTCTGGCTTTGGCTAGTGAAAATAATCAAAGAGCCATTACTTTTTATCTGCAGCAAGACATAGACTAGTAAAAAGAGAGGGCAAGATTCAGCGAGGAAATTGTCTCTAATGATGTGCAGGGGACCCTGAGAAGCTTGTGTGAATACACAGCATGTGATGATTTGGTGGAGATGGGATGTGACTGAGCAGGATAATGGCAAGAAATAAAAACTTAAAGGTAGACAGATTGAGAATCTAATACAGATATTATCATGTCTAGCCACACAAAGTAGAGAGAGGGGAAAGGCCATTCTTCAGGGAGAAAATTGCTTTAGTCAAGATGCCTTTGTTTCATCTGGTTTTAGCTGACTTGAGTGGGTCAGAGGTTCCATCTGGAAAGAAAGACTTCTATCTCCTTTCCCTGCCCTGAGCAGGGTTTGAAATGACGAACATGGAGATGAGAGGGTTAAGGGGGATCTGAGATGAGCATCTACCAGGGTCAGCAAAAGCTCCATATGCCACGTGTTCCTCTAATAGTCATGTTGGCAGAGAATGAGCCTAAGGACAAGATTGAAGATCACAGTGAAGCAGTGTTTCAGTATGGTTGTAGCATTTTTACTAGATACTACTGTTCTACGATCTGCTTGCCTACAGACAATAGCTGGGAAAGTCAGCCTCTTGACTCACCATACAAATTATTGAGACATATGCCAGATGATTAAGCAATAAAAGATCCTCCCCATCCTCAACCCATTTTTCCTCAGACAAAGGGATATCCTCAGAGAGATATAGTAGTGCCTAAACAATCAGATATGGATACTGAGTGTGTGTTTACCTTGCAGTAGCATGAAACAAAGCAAGTTACATGCAATATAAGGTCAATGAGGAGAACCACACAATATGACAAAGAGATCCTTTCAACACTTGAGGAGCACCTCTACAAAAAGAGTTATAGACATACTACCCACGTTTTACCTTGCAAAACAACAAGTCATGAACATGAAGCTTTTCTTATTCATGATACCTCTTAAATATTCTCATTTGGCATCTTGAGTAGATACATTCAAAATTCAGAAAGCTTGCTGTGAGGAAGTCTCATTGGCCAATTACATCAGACATTCCTTAAATTTGGTCAGTAGTGCCTGGCACTGGATATTCATATTTTTCCAGAGATAACTTGCTTTGCTGCTGAACAATCTTGTCACCCTTCCTGTAGTAGTGCCTTATAGTAGACCCATCCTGTCTTCTGCTGAAGCTTCTGCAGAAATTGAGAGTAACTGGAGGGTTTAATATCCAAAGGCATCCTTGCCATTAGAAAAAGAACACACTTCTATTGACCTATTTGGTCATTCGCTAAGCTCACTACGCTTTTATTGGAGTAGCCAGCTCCTCCATTTTCTCTGTTTTCTACACACGGAGAGTAAAGAGTCTGCAATGGAGACCATTGGACAAGCAACTCCTTGTGAGGTGGTCACCAGGACAGACACCCCCTAGCAGACCTAGTCCCAACTCAACCCTCAGGGTGCAAGCTATACCCGAGCCGGCAGTTAGTATAGGCATGGGGGTGGGAAGAGCAGGGTCCAAGATTTGGAAACCCAGCCAGATGCAATGGTATTAGAGGAAGGAAGGGAAGATCAGCAAACCAGTAAAGGAGGCTGGAGGAAAGCTGTGGGCCTCTACAGGAAAAAGGAGAAAATGAAGTAAGGTGAGAGATATAAAAGGGGCCTGGAGGAAGAAACTAAACAGACAGAAGGAGAAGGAGATCCCTTAGACTGGCATGAAGGAAGAGCCTGGAATAATACCCAAGAAGATCTCAAAGAAATGTGGAGAAGATTCCAGAGCCAGAGGTAAGTCTGACTTGGTAATAAGGAAGGACTCCTATACCTGGGCTCTGCTTGAGATGCCCAAGGATGAAGAGGGGAAATACTGATGCCTTACACCTCCTCTGACCAAGTTACTGAGGCAGACAGAGGCGGAGGCTGCACCTTCAACCTGAATCAGGGGCAGGAGAACTAACTGAAACACAGGTGTGACACTGGAGGCAAAAGAGCACCAGAGACACCTCCAACAGCAGCAGCCAGGACAGCAACTCCAGACCCGCATTCAGATGGGGGCTCAGGTGAACACCCTAAGTTCCTACAACAGCACTGAATTTCTGCTATAATCTCAACTAAAAAAGTAGAGGGAACCTGGAAGTATTGTTCTCTCTGGATGACATATCCCTGTGGCTACGTGTAGTGTTTATTGTTGTCATCAGCTTATGGTGAGCCCATGAATGAGGGACCTCCAAAATGTCCTCTCTTCAACAGCCCTGCTTGGCTCTTACAAACTCAAACCTGTTGCTTTTTTTAGGAAATCAATCCATTTCATATTTGGTCTTCCTCTTTTCTTGCTGCCTCCCAACATTCCCAGCATTATTGTCTTTTTCAGAGAATCCCATCTTCTCGTGATGTCCAACAGTAGGATATCTTCAATTTCAACATTTTTGCCTCCAAAGTTAGTTCAGGCTAAATTTGTACTAGGACTCACTTGTTTGTCTTTCTGGCAGTCCTGGGTATCCACAGAGCTCTCCGTGAGCACCACATTTCAAACATTTTTTTCCTTCTCAGCTTTCTTAACTCTCCAGCTTTCACATCTATACATGGTGATTGGGAATACAATAGTGCAGATGAACTTGGTCTTCGGCTTCAGTGACACATCCTTACACTTGATGATCTTTTTAGTTCCTCCATTGCTGCCCTACTTAATCTCAATTTGCTTCTGATTTCTTGGCTGCAGTCACCATTTGGATTGATGATTGAACCGAAGTATGCAAAATCTCAGACTATTTTAACTTATTCATTGTCATTGTCAAAGTTGTGTAGTTCTTCCGTAGTCATGAGTTTGGTATTCTTGCTGTTCAACTGCAGTACTACTTTGGCACTTTCTTCTTTCCCTTTCTCCATTAACTAGCAGATCAGCTGATGTCTTCACAAAGCTAATTATTAAATAAATGATTTATAAATAGATCTCTGGAATAAATTGGATAAGAATGCTTTTGAAGCTTGGGGACAGGAGCTGGATCCATAGAGTCCCTTTCAGCTCTGCAGTTCTAAAATGATGATGGTGGTGATGATGATGACACACTCTTCCTCATCTAGTCTAAAAGGGGGTGCATATGTGTGTCTGTAAACAGCAATTTTAGGGACAAAGCAGAGAAAAGTTATAAATTGGGGACCTAATGCAGAGTAGAAGGTCTGCTGCCTGTCATGCATCTCCTTCTCCAGTGCTCCTGCCTCCATAATGATTTCCTGGAAGTAGCCAAAAACATCTCACCATTTGGGGAAGTTCAAAATGTGTAAGTGTAATGGTGTAAATTGTGGTGGCAATCTGCTACAAATTACTTTAGCATAGTAAATCACAACTAGAGTGGGCCCATTGAATCAACGGAATTTAGGGAGGAGCTGACTCATAAAATCTCCCCTAATTCAATGGGCCTACTTTAGTGTGATTTACTAGGCTCAGCAATAGGATTTCAGCCATTGTTTTCATTTTACATTCAGCAGAATGGTGGTCGGAAGAGAAAAGAATCATATACTTTCATTACAGAACCATACCTGCAGCTTTATAATTTTCCATCAAGCTGAATTAAACCAATCAGAAATAGTATCCATATTGATTAGAAAGCTACATGGTGCAATGAAACTCCAGGTATTCTTTAGTATTGGAAGTTTTTCATTTGGTAAACTTTGATAAACTGAACCTAACAAGAATAATACACGCCTGTACTTTTGCAGTCATTCCTGAGTTGAAGAGCTTTTTACATTTTCCTGTCTCTAACAAAGATGAACCTGAGAGCCAGTAATAGATTGAAGATTAGATTCATGGAGTTATCTGAGTATATAGTATGGTGCAAAATTAAACAGACCTATGCATAGATCGAATGGTAATTGTATGATCAACATTTCTGATATGACATCAATTACCATTCTCTAGAATAGTTACATTATCTTTTATACAAAAACACCACATATTGCAGCAAGAAATCCAGCCGATCTTTCGGGGAGAACCAGCTGTGATTTTTTCATTTCCTCCCAATGTGGTGTTAACCAATTTCAGCATTCTCTCAATAGGTGTGCTTATGACATTTTCCCAAGCCAAAATATTCCCTAGGTTTGAGTTTTTCAGTTCTGCCATTTGCTCTGCATAAGTAATAACAAATAGACCTAAAGAGAGGCTGATGGGTTGGCATTAAAAAAAATGAGATGAAACCACAGTCGCTGCACTCTGCCATGCTTGCACTGCCTGCTTGGAAGTACACTGGATGGGGTGTCACATAGAAAGCTGTAAACTAGGGGCCAGGAACAGAAGAGAGGAGAAGAGAGGTATCGGATGATTTTTAAAAGAGACCTTTTTGATGGCAATAGCAGTTTGACAGGGTGGTGAGCTCTCCTTCCCTGCAAGTTTTCAAGCAAAGGCTGAACAGTCAACTTTCAGGGATCCTCAGCATCAAGCAGCATAGCAGACAGATGGCCTATTAAACCCTTCCATTTTTTCGTGTGTGAGAGAGAGCGCATGGTGTTGAGTTATCTCTGACTGATGGCAAACCTTTGCGGGGTTTTCTAGGTGGTGCCTCACTTGACAATTACCTCATTAGATGAGGAAATTGCTTGACCATTAGTTTTTTGCAATCGCTATTGCGATCGCTATTGCAATCGCTATTGTGATCTCTAAACGATGATTCAATGGGGTTTTTTCCATTTTACAATGATCGGTTCCGTGCTTCGGGAACCGATTTTTCACTTAATGATGATCAAAAACAGCTGATGGTCAGGTTTCAAAATGGCCACCCGCTGTGCAAGATGGCTCCCCGCTGTGCTTCAGGATGGATTCCTCGCATTACAGGCATCTGAAAATGGCCGCCCTATGGAGGACCTTCGCTGGACCCTGAGGTATTTCGCCCATTGGAACGCATTGAACCGGTTTTCAATGCATTTCAATGGGCTTTTTCGTTTCGCTTGACAAGGATTTCACTTAACAGCGATTTCAATGGAACAAATTATCCTTGTCAAGCGAGGCACCACTGTACACAGAAGTGGTTTACCATTCACTTCTCCTGGAGTGTTCTGGGACTTTCCCAAGGCACACAGCCTAGTTCTATTCACAGAGGGCACAGACAGAAATTGAACTGCAGATGATCTTGTATAATTGGACAAAATGATGCTGCCTGGAGCCATTGCAACAATGAAAAGACTTATACCTTGATACCCAGATGAATTTTGATATGATTGGAAATGGTTACTGATTTCATTCTGGAATTATCTCTTTTGGGGGGATTAATCACAGTTGTGACAAACACAGGCTTCTGATTTTTCCCTACAGGTCTATAAAATCCTGTAGGGTTCCTGGAGAGATATTTAGGTGTCAGACTTTCTGACCTGACAGGTTGCCATGACAAAATGTGTGGGAGGGAATATTGTTGATATTGTCGTTCATGTTTCTGCTTAGAACGTGGATCTTGCTCTCTGTAAAATATTGCCTACAACCTCTCCTTTCTTCATTGTGGTGATCTTATTCAGCATTTTGGTGATTCATGAAGCATACAAGCATCTACTACAGAAATGGTGACTCACTAGGAGCACAGGGACTTATATCGCAAAAGATAGTTTGCTTATGAAGAAAACCAAAGACAATCAGTGTAATGATGTTTTCTACATGACCATGACTTACAAGTTAGGAATTCAAAAGCCATATGGAAGAGTGGAGTTGTGTTTTGTTCCTCTTAGCCATTTCTTGGTTTAGCTTTTCTTTCTCACTGCTTGCAGAGTAGGAATTACTATTATTTCTTTTAAAACAGAGTAATTAGGGATGTGGAATCTGATAGTTTTATTTTTATTGCTTTTATCAGGATGCCATTGGCACACTTATCAGTTCCGTATTGGGCTTTTGATACCATCAACCACAGTATCCTCCTGGATAGACTGTCAAGTGTGGGGAGCAGGGGGCTGAAACCTAGCTAGCTCTGGTCATTCCTCAATGGTTATATTCAGAGAATGCAGCTTAGGGAGGAACTGTTGGCTCCTTGAACCCTCAATTGTGCTGTACCCCAGGGGTGACAAATCTCCCATATGCTGTTTAAGATCTATGTAAAGCCATTGGGAGAAGTCATCTGGAGATTTGGAATGTGTTGCCATCAGTATGCTGATAACACAACTCTATAGTATTTCTCCTTTATATCCTCTGTAGTGGATGCTGTCCAGGTGCTTCGGGGCTCTGGAATTGACCAGGGCTAACAGACTGAAATTGAACCCATATAAGATGCAGATCCTTCTTCTGTGTGTGTGTGTGTGTCACACAATTTGGCTTACCAGTATAGTTGCACACTTAGCAATTTCAAAGAAGAATAGTATGATCCAGGTGAAAAGTAACTTTGTGACTAGATCATGCTCATCCGTAGGGTTTGGGAGTTGGGACATGTTATTTTGAATCACCACTTCTGTGAATATGAGTAAATGCTTGCAGTTAGAAAAAAAGGAGAAAATGAAACCCTGTGGCTGGTTATAAGCCATTTCTTCCACTTCCTTCCTCACTAATTAGTAATTTGAGTGAATTAGTGAGGAAGGAAGTGGAAGAATTACTAGGTAACTATTAGAAATAAATTCTAGAGAGATGGTGCTAGTTTTGATGTCATCTTTCTTAGGTTAGGAAGAAGGGAACCCTTCAAAGGAAGAGCAATATATTCGTCTATTCTTTCTACCTTAATTACAGTTACAACGACAATGTCAGTGGCCCAGTAGTGCAGTTTGTCTTACTAATGATGTTAGTGGACAGATTTTGCCAATAAAAATTCTAATAGAAATGCAGCTAAATAGATTTTACTTTTTTACATCAAAGGAAACAAAAACTGGGCTTCTTTCCACACTTTTAAAATTCAGTGGCAAAGTTACAGTATTCATCAAATTGATTCTGCCTGCTTGCAGGTTTCTGAAAAGGGGTGGAAGGGTGAAGTTAAGGAGAGAGTTGGCATAGCCATAATGAGAGAACAGTAAGGTCGTAGTGTTATGATGATGATGATTTCTAATCACTATTCAGTAACTTTCTTTGTAGTGCACTCATCATGGTAGAACAGGCTGCTGCAAGAAGATGCAAATATTTGGAAAGCAGATCAAAGCTCATTCTTGCATCACAAGAATGCTTTAAAGGTAATCATGAGAAATGAAGTACAAATTGCACAGCAGTACTGCTCTAAAGTCTAAACCCAAGAAAAGGCAAAAGCAAACTGAAAACTAAGGCTGGCCATATGCCATCCATTACAGAGAACCTATGCAGGTGACATAAGGACACACAGTTTTCCCTCTGTATTCACATTGAATGAAAAGCTGGAGGGCCCAACATCCAAAGCTCAATGGCTAAGCACATATGTTGAAAACACGGGGTCAAAGATTTAATCCTTGGCATCTCCTATTAAAGTATGTCTGGTAGGTGAATTTTGAATTGTATCTTGGGGTGCAATCTGTACTCTCAGCAGATAAGACTTAACATTGCTAATGTTAGGGATATGAAGAAACCTTTTTACTGCTTCCTTCCTGAACACAGCAGGCAGTTGAGGGTTCTGTAAAAGCTGCAAGGGTTCTTGACTCCACTGTAAGAACAAGCTCTTGGACATTTTTCTCTGTGTTATAATATGCTCAAAAGTCTCTAGTGCCTCTTCCCTTTCTGAAGTTAAGTGCCCATATGCAGTAACCACAAAAAGACAGGCTGCTAGTTCACAGAGGTGGAAATTAACCACCTAATGCTGCTTCTTTTTAACAAGAACACAACAGTAATTATCATCTAAGTTTTGCAAAAGCATGCAAAAACAGGTCTTGAAAATCCTCTTCATGACAAATCAAGCCTCCCCAAAGTTAAATGAATCTCATTCTCATGTTACAAGGGAACTCTTTTTTATATACACATGTTCATATTTAGCCTACAAGAATGAAGCAAGTCATGGCTTATCTCCTTCATTTGCTCATCTGTGTCCAGTCTGTCACAATGTTCTGAATGTGCCTGTAGGTGCTGTGGGAAGATTCTGCTGGGTGCTAACTGCGGGCTCTGGAAAGATATGACATATAAAAAGTAAATCTTCTAAACTTTGGGATCATCACTCACATCATTCCACAGAGTCCTTACACTTCTGTGGATGATTGACAGAGGGATGAAGGGGCTGGAACCAGTGGGGATCGGTAAAGAAACCTGCTGTTACCATCTCTGTTGCTCATCCATCTAGCAAGGGGGTAAGTAATGTGTGCCCTACACATTTTTGATTACAGTTCCCATCAGTATAGCTAGTAACAAAGAATACCAAAAGCTGCAGTGCAATGACATCTGGCAGGACCTTCTTTTCCCTGTATACTACTGGCTACTAATTTTAGCAGAAGTTCAGACTAATGAGATCAACATTTACTGTGAGAGGTTTTTTTAAAAAAAGTTTCACACAATATAATCCAGAACTTGCCACTGTAATAAAGAATGCAGATCAGTTTGAAGGAAGCAAAATCTCCCCCTAGGTACCTTCTTCAAGAAGAAAGACATTGCAATTTAAAGAGAAAATCTTATTTCCTTGTGTAAGGCTACATTCAGTCTTTCAGCCTTTGATTATAAATTGCTGACTCGGGGGTTAGATTTTATCTGCATTAGCATTTTTGTGGTAAGGAAACAAAGCAGATTGCTTTCTGTTTTGATGAACCAAGCTTTAATGTCAGTGGGGATTTTTAAAGAAAACTATGTACATTTCTAGGATGGTCTACTTTTATTCACTGTACAGTAATGACTTTACTGGCACAGAGTGTTTTCCACTACAGATAAAACAATCTTAGGAATCCCAGTTTTCTGAGATGGTGGTGGCTGAAATTCTGTTGCTTAGCATAGTAAGTCACACTAGAGTAGGCCCATTGAATCAATGGGGATTTTGGTAAGTCAATTTCTCTATAAGTTTGATGGATTCAAATGGGGCCTACTCTAATTGGGGCTTACTTTAGTGTTCTAACTTGTAATTAGAGTAGGCCTATTTGAACCAATGGAACTTACAGAAGAGCTTGCTTACAACTCTTCAGTGATTCAAATGGGCCTACTCCAGTGTGACATGCTGCACTAAGCAACAGAATTTCAGCCAGCACATACTAATTGGGGTACAGCAACACACTCAAAATGGAGTAACAATTGCCTCTACCTAGCAAAAAGATAACTTTCTCCCATTTTCTTTAAATCCTCCATGAATTTCCCACTTCAAATAGGATTTTCACAGCTGTTGCAGCTGCTTTTGTCCATTGGTTCAGCTACAGGAAGCTCTGCTGTGCTTGTTCTTTCCAGCAGGGTCACCATACTGCTGGGCAAGCTAAGTGGCTAATTAAAAAAACAAAAAAACAAAAGGTCATTGCCATTAAAACTACAGGTAGGTAGATCATCAGTGTGTGTTATATTCTAAGGAATGCACAGTGTTCCCACCAACAAAGTGTTTTGAGGTTGTTGTTGTTTTCAGGTAATTTGGCCTCTATAAGATTGGGATTCATTTAGGTTCTGGGACTTCATTAGATGGTAGACAGATAGGCAGGATAGCACCAAACACATCTGCAGAAGAGAAAGCACTGGTATTTATATTTGCTACACACAGCAAAATGGAAGGTAACGTTTTATGGAGGCATTATTCCTTTGCAAATTTCACACACACACACACACACCGGTGTTAGTTGCAACCGTTGAAGAAAAAATTCTGTTGATATCTAAAGTTGAGCAAAACTGGGGCCAAATACTGCCAGAATCCACCAGCCAGCATCACAACCAGCTGGGGGATTCTGAGGTATAGTCTGAAAAATATCTTCCCCAAGTTTTAAGGGCAAAGTGCCTCAGTAAGATTTCTCAATGATGTTTCTTGATTTACTTGTTCTTCCTGAGTGTTCCAAAACATTCTGTGGCCAGACAGTTGAATGCTCATAAATATTTTATATCTAGTCCAAAGTTTCTGTGAGGTGATAAAAATAATTAGGGGGGTGCATGGCAGAAATGTTCACTTCAATTTTTGCTTGTTTCCCTTCTTTTCTTTTCTTTTCTTTTCTTTTCTTTTCTTTTTTAGTGTGCCATTCCTTTCATATACCATGAAAGGGGGAGCTTCGTATGGGCCGTTTCCATTTGTTTTTTCTCATTCAGAGGGATGAAGGTGGCAACTGAGAGAAATACAACATGCAAGACCTGTGTCCATCTCATTGTTGAAACAGACCATCAGTATTTCTGAGGCTTTCTTTTGGGAAATAATGAAAGAAGATGTGTTCGGCTTTTTTAAAATGTGACTTAACCTGAAAGTTCCATCCCTGATAGTTGTCCTAAAGAGGAGTACATGTCTCATCTTTCTTTTAAACCCCAAGCCCACATCTTGTCTGAAGAGTGTTAGCCTTTGGACAGTGTAGCAAAACTATACATCCCATATAGATTACTGCAATGCAATGTACGTGGGACTGCTTTTGAAGATGGTCCAGGAACTGCAACTGGTTCAGAATCGAGCTGCATGGCTGGTGAGTGGTGGGGCCACTAGGGCCAATTCTGTTTAAATTACATTGGATACCCGTCACTGTCCGGGCCCAATTCAAAGTGCTTGTTTTGATATATAAAGCCCTAAATGGCTTGGGCCCTGGATACCTGAAGGACTGCTTCCTTCCATATGAACCTACCCAGCGATTAAGATCCAGCCAGGGAACCCTCCTGAAAGAGCCATCCCTCAAGGAGATAAGAGGGAGGGCTTGTAGACAAAGGGCCTTTTCGGCAGCTGCCCCTAGACTATGGAACGCCATCCCAATTGAGATTCGTCTGGCACCGACACTGATGACATTTCAGCGCCAGGTCAAAACCTTCCTATTCCAGAAGGCTTTTATTTGAAATAATATCAACTGTGGGTCCCGATGGCAATTTTTAGAGCACTGTATTTTTAATTGTATTTTGTTTTATCTTTTTACTGTATTTAAATTGTTGTAAGCCGCCCAGAGACCTTTGGGTAGTGTGGGCAGCATATGAGTTAAATAAATAAATAAAACCATTTGTTTCTACTCAAAAAGTCTACCTTCACTAAGATAGAAAGTATTATATGAGTCCAGAACTTCAGATCACTGGAAAGATACAGAGCAAAATAGCATTCCCTTGTACTTCAAGGAGGGCATTTTAAAAGCTGCAGTATCAACTTCAATCTTCAGTTTCCAGTCACGGTGGAATGATTGGACAAAATGCCGAAGGCTTTGGCTGCAATCCAGCAAAGCACTTAACATCTAGCTCCCCACCAAGTACCCAGTATGGTTCTTACATTTAACGTAAGTCTATGAAGGGAAAAAATGATGGAATTGAGTCTTTCGATTTGGGGCATATGATGGGAAGGCGGGATTCTCTGGAAAAGGCAATAATGCTGGCAGCAGGGGGAAATGAAGAACAAATGGGAGATAGACTGAGTCCCTAAAGGAAGCCACAGGCTGGAGTTTGCCAGAGCTGAGCAGGGATATTGAGGATATTACTGTATTAATAGGGTCATCATAAGTCGGAGGTAACCTGACAGCACATAACAACAACACGAAACATCTTGAGGATGCATCAGATTTTTCTCTCGGTAGATGCCATTGTTATTTATTTATTTTTAAGGCAGTACAAATTCATAGCAGGATGCTAGAGAACATAACACATTTTGAAAGGTATAATCCATAGAAACAGTTGTCATGCTTCCTCTGACCATTTTATATATTCAGCTAGCAACATTCCACTGCAGATCAGTTCTGTCATGGCGGGGGAGCAAATTGCAAGCCTACAGATGTTGTTCAAATGACAACTCTTAGGATTCTTACCATTGGCTAGAGCTTATAGGAATCACAGTCCAGCAACAACTGGAAGACCGTTCTTTGGTCACCTCACTCATGGCAGGCAAAGTGGACAATTTGAGATATCCCTGCAGTCCATCTGGCTTAACAAGAATGGAGGAATTGCATGCAGGCCACTAGCCGCTCAAAGCCCCTTTAGGAATGAGGCACAGCCACTGTGATCACAGCCTACCTCTTCTTCAAACATGAAGCATTTGGAAACCTGGTGAGCAGAATGGCTGCTCTGTTGTCACCATTTACTGCATTGATTTGGGCCCCACTTCTTTTAATAGACCATCGACTGTTAATGTTGTGAAAATGTTCAGAAAGCTGTTATACTTACAATTCCTTATTTTAATACTGTTTTTGAAAATACAGACAGGGATGAATAATGGTACAACTAAAGAAGAAGAAGAAGAAGAAGAAAATTTAAAAATTATTTATTTATTTATTTATTTATTTATTTATTTATTTATTTATTTATTTATTTATTTAATATCCCGCCTATCTGGGGGATAAATTTTTAAATAGCAAAAACAAGGTAGGGGAGACAATAGGAAGGGAAATACAATAAATAGTTGGAAAAATAAACCCCTACATGGACAAAACAGGAAATACTGTTGGAAAGCATGATAATAATTCAACAGAAAACATGTACTGTATGTCAGAAAATGAGGAAGTTAAGCTCTTGTGGGATTTTCGGATCCAAACTGATAGACACCTTGAACATATCACACCAGACATTGTAGTAATAGAATGAAGAAATGTCTGGATCATTAACAATGCAATTCCAGGGGATGCCAGAGTTGAAAACAAAGAATTGAAAGAACTAAAAAAATACAAAGATCTGGCAATCAAAACATCTTGTTTGTGTATGAAACACACTTCAGTGGACCCTGTAGTCATCGAGGCATTGGGAACAATATCAAGAAATTTCACACAGTATAATAAGCAGTTGCAGATCTGAGAAATAACATCATCAGAGCTACAAAAACAGCATACATACTGTGCCAATATTTAATGGGTGTGTAGTGTTGTATCTGTTAAAATAATGGCAGTTAATGTTTTTATAATTTTGATTGACTGTGTCTCTGTGTCTGGTATTTTGTAATAATAATAATAATAATAATAATAATAATAATAATTAATAATTAATAATTAATAATTAATAATTAATAATAGTGTGCTGCCAAGTAAATTCTGGCTTATGGTAATTCTTTCTAGGTAGAGAGTACTCAGATGTGGATTACCATTCCTTTCTAGGAATATTTTGGGACTGGTCAGCTTGCTGAAGGCTGGCTCTTCTGGGATGCACAGTGGGGAAATTAACTCCCAAACTCTGACTCCAAAGTCAGATTCCTATCTCACTAAGCTACCCAGCCAGCAAAATGAGCAAATATGGCTGAGTTCATGTTCAAGGCTGGCTGCAAAGGTTGGTAGAATTGGCATTTGGTCCCAAAACAGGCAGAGCATCTACCACTTTCACAGTATTTTCATTTCCAGTTTACACAATGTATCCAAGAAGATCAGATTAAAGATGTGACACTTTCAGTCCTCAGCCTCAGTGAAAATCCTTATGCGACGGGGTAGGGGAAGGTATCTCTCTTTTCCCCTTGTGGTGATATTTTGCTGGATTTCTTAGGTGTTTTATGGCTATACTCCCCTCCAGATTAAACACCACTCTGCACAGAAGGATTAGATTTTGTGCACATGTTGACCTGAAAAGGACACACCATAGGTCCCCCATTAAACTGGAAGGTCTAATTTGGGTTTAATATTCCCTGGAGTGTGTACATTGAAATACAGCTTCAGTGACTGTATCTTGTTTTAAAGTAGACTCATAAAGTATGGAAGCTTCCAGAAGTGGCAATTCATTTCCCCCTTCTTTTTTCTTTTGGTGGTGTGGTCAAGGTCCAAGAGTTACACACTAAAAAAGAGGTCAACACATCACCTTTGGGTTTCCCACTGCTTCACTAAAACCATCTTCACCCACAGAGAGTGAGCTATGTTTTTATTTTATGAAAAATAATCAGACTTTCTGCATTTTTTTGCACCATAAATGGCATATCAGCTTGGTAGCACATGATCCCAACATTGCCCTGGTGGGGCTGACAGGCCTCTAGCTGTGAAAGGGATCCAATAACTTAAGTTAATGAGTTGCTTCCACTGAGAAGAACATCCATACCTAATTAAAAGCATTTTCACCTTTCTATATCTGACTGGTTAAAAGTCCATCTTTCTAAGATGGCTGTGACTAATGTTCTCACACAGGACACCATTAGGACAAATGACAGAAAAATTGAAAGAATTACCCATACAGACAAGCAATATTTTCTCTACTTCATGGAATACCCTCTGAATTCATTGTAATTAATCCCTCCAAGTTCCTTCTTGTTTCCTTTTCAACCAACATGGAAGATTTCTAGCTTTCAATTTCAATAAATGAGGTTCTTTGGTGCACAAATTCTATATAAGTGGTCAGTTGGGTTGCTATCAGCAAGACAGTCTTTAGGGGGAATATTGTATCACAGAGGTCAAACACATGGGGGAGGGAACAACCTTGTAAACTGCCCCTTTAACGTTGGTGAATATGCCTTATATTTGCTATTACCTTAAGTACAGATTTTCCCGCATAAGCCTCAGCAGTCTTAAAACTGCCTTCCTTCCTTTTGTTCCCAGTGCTAGCTGCTTTTCTCCTCCCCTCAGGCAGATGTGTGGAGCTGTAGCTCTACACTATGTAAAAGGAAATAACATGTACTGTAAATAAGAGTTGTGTTTTCTTTAACTAAGATTCATCCAGATTGGTCATTTTTCCTTTTTCAGGGTAGGGGCTAAGCATGGGCAGATCTTTGTATCAAAAATGGAATACCCAGATTCCAATTCCCTCCAACACTAAATTTATGGGAAGACCAGTTGTAATAGGGAGTGGAGGGTGATGGACCAGGCTCTTTGATGCCTCTCAACTTGGACTGCTGGTGCCACTCTCTCCTATAAAACAAGTCTTGAAGCTGGGACCAAGGAGCTCAAATACCATGGCATTGCTCATGTTTTTCACATGGTCTATAGTGATATCTGGGGGAAGCCTTCAGCAGTGCTGCAGATGTGTTTGGGGAACTTAAAATTGTGAGGCATTGGATTGTAATAGCCCAAGTTTAATTGCTGCTTCTTTGTTTGTATAAAGGTTTTTACCTAACCTGAGTTCTCAAAAAAACCCCACACCCTGTCTTCTTGCCTATTTTGAAATTGGTCCCAACCATAAGAACACCATTGGCTGAAGAGGAACTTGTTGCTTAGAAACTGGGAGAAAGGTGGCCTAGAAACCAAAACAGAACAGAAGAGAATATGTGTACCTCTTCATGGATTTTCTTTTGATGTTCCCTTTCTGTTCCCCCCACCCCACCCCAACTCCAGTAAAATAGGAAGAAGAAATATCTTCCAGTGAGGATTTGGACTTTGCACTTGAATAGAGTATTCTTGAATAGAGAAATATGTATATATCCAGAGGAATCATTTGTTTAAACTATAAAATCATTTGGCTATATTTTGTCATCACACTCAGGTTCTACCAAGCATGTGGAGGGTGAACCTCTGAGTTCTCTATCAGGAAGGGAAATCTTGCACAATTTCCTATTGTCCTGAGGAAAAGCTGTTTCTTTAGGAAGAGCGTTGGAGGCATGAATCTTGGGCTACTTCCCCTGCTTTCATTTAAGCACTCTTGCTTTAATTAGTCTCTCTTTTAATATTAATGTGCTTTCCCTCTCGTTTTTTAGCTCTTGGTGAAAACTTCTGCCACTATTTAAGCAGGAGAAAAAGCATGCATAGTGGAAGCATAGCAGAAACTGAAATTCACTGTGAAATCATGTATGTGGTCTACTCAGAATAGGATTATGTTCTGTTTGAGTTCAGATTTGCTCTCAGCTAGCTATATATATAGTATTAAAGCTGCAGTTCCATACAAACACATTGTGTTTAGGTGTTGTCCAGTCACTTCTGATCTAGGGAGATCCTAGCAGGGTTTTCGAGGTATGGGAGATGTTCAAGTACAAACCTATGCCTGAATAAATCTCAGTGAACATAGCAGGGCTGATGTCTCAATAAATCTGGACATGTTTCTACTATGAATGTAATAACTGTTGGTTCCTCAATTGTTTATTTTCCTTCACATACTCTATTTTTCATATTATAAATATACTCCAAAATTTAGCCTTAATTTCATCCATTTTTAAAAAAGTAACAGGAACATTAATGGAGATTTCTCCCTACCGTGCAGTACTGATTGACTATATCTCTGACATCTTTTTTTTTCTTCCCCCAAGCCTGTTCTATTAAAAAGTACATATGAAAAGCATATAAAAATGCCAAGCCCTATTTTATTAATTAAGGCTTTTCTGAGCTAATGGCTTTTGGCAACAATCTTTCTGAAATGTGGAATATTTCTGCCCTGCAGCTTCAACATTAGTTTATTAAAAATAGATTTTAAATGCTATGGACAGGAGGAAACACTTTCGACATGCTGTATGTAAGACTCCCCTGTTCAAAGCTCCAAGTAAAATAGGAAGATAGTCTATGCAAACGATAATAGATAATCCACATTTAATGATACAAATAATGGCTGAGGTTATTGTGCAGTCAAGTATGGCTACCTTCCTTGTTAAGGTCAATGGGCTGGACCCAGGAAACCATGAATGAAAACTAAATGTCAGCTAATACTCTTCAGTAAAAGGTTTAAGGCCATGCTACAAATAGCTTGTCAGCTTCCGCTTTCATAAATCAAAGAGCAACTTTAGATCTGGCTTCACTTTTCTCGTGTGGTGTCTGCTAGGACACCACATCTCTTGAAACAGGAGATGGTTTCCACATGTAAACGAGCACCTTTGATATTGTTCCTCCATCCTATGGACCTTTACCAGGTCTTAGGAAGATTTAACGAAAGCAGAAACAGATACGGTGTCACCTTTAAGACAAACAAATTTATTTCAGTGTGCACTCTTATGGATTGCAGCCAACAATTCAAACACTAGTTTCAGGTTCTGACATATACCAATTTATGTCTCATTTCTACAACTACTGATTATTAATTTAAGTAGGTTCCCAAAATTTTATGGAAAATCACCTACAGATGAGAAAGAATATCCACTTTTCTTCTAGTACTTCAAGATTAGCAATTAACTATCTTAGTGTATGCATAGATATCAGCATGTTGTAGCACTTGAAGGTGCTTCTCCCATGTGACTCTACTTGTCATGAGCTGTTGCCATTGCCTCTTGAAGCATGGTTGGTGACAACCATCAGGAGATTCTTTGAGAGAGCTTCATACTCTATGTGGAATTCATTAACTTGAGTTGTTAGATCATCTCCTTAGAAGCTGCATTTTGCCACATTCTTCTCAAGCACATTTCTGAGTCTGTTGTTGCTCCCATTCCCATACTATTACTATTACTATTACTATTACTATTACTATTACTATTACTATTACTATTAACAACAACAACAACAACAACAACAACAACAACAACAACAACAGCAACACTATTTTTAATTTTGACTATTTGAGCTTTTTACTCTTGATGCTCTTGATACTATTGCTGGTATGGGAAAATCTAAATTGTGTGTGTGTGCGCGCATGTGCGTTCTATACTTTGCTAGCTGCTTGGAGTGGAAAACTAGAATGTCAACTTAGGTATCAATCAATTTAAAATAATATCAGTGTAGAGTGGCTTTTTTCAACAGTAAGACAATGGCCAGAATCCTATTAGTTGCTCATCTTCTAACATAACTTTCAGTAGCAAGTTGCCACAAATTAAGAAGTTGGTACAGACATTTCCTACTGCACACCAATTGTATCTTGGCATGAAAATGCCTATTCTTCCTTCTTAACTTGCAGTAATTTGCCAGAGAATGTTACATTGCTGGCTTTATGCTAGCAAAATTCTACGATAGGATTCCAATTAATATGTCAATTTGCACTGATTGAAAGTGCACAATGCTCAATTTGTTTGTACAAATTGTGGCCCACCAACTCAAACGTAGCTGATCAGCTGTGTAGTATTCACTAGATGGTGCTGTGCACAGATCTTATTCTCTTCTCTGAAAGAGAAGGAAACCCACAACAGATTGGAAACTTGTAACTTAGCTTTCAAGGTGCAACTGTTCCTTTTCATCTGGGGAAAAAGTATTCTTAGGGACTGTCTCATTGTCTGCCTAGTGCACTTCTCCTTCCAATATAACCCTCATTTCTGTAACCATCTGTACATAGCTCACTTGCCATGTGTCTCTATGATTATACTTTAATACATCAGAAACATAAACTTAAGAAATCCTATGGCTGAGATCATTGTGCCTGAAAATACTCTTACTTCACATATGCGCCACTATACAAGAGGCATGAAGGTTAATCTGGTGATCTGGAAGTGAGCTGATGAGGATGACCTGATTGACAATGAAAATGATGTGTTTGCCTTTGAAGCCAGGTAGGCAGTAGATGTTGAGGTAAATGTCTACATCACTGAAGGTTGTTTTGATTTACCATTGGTTTTAGACTTATCATTAGAATTTCAATGACCACTAACTTAAAGAACTTCTACAGACAGACCAATATCTTTGTCTTCAATAGGAGACACTTCAGCTCTTTGTCAAGGGTTATATTTTAATATAACAAATTAGTGACTGAAATAATGAGCAATTAGTAATTTTTATAAATACAGTGTTGTCCTGTGTGCCAGATGGACAAATGCTAATGGTTCCATGCCTAGCAATCATCTTAACAGAGTAAAAGGATGCTCTCCTCACTCCAGGGAATATAAAGTGCAGCCTTCCACATTCCTTGGCTTGAGAAGTTGTTGGAGAAGGAAAAAGCAGTCTCCCACCTATGCACAGACTCTGTCTACCCTAAATAATTTCACATCTTTCTTTATCAAAGCAGAATTGCATAATATAAAAGTATGGATGTATAAGAAATATATGTAAAACTGAAAACAAATTTAAATGTTAAGATAATTTGCTCATCAGCAAGTTTACAATGCAACACTTCTAGAAGTGAAGGATCAATTTTCCAGAACTTATTTACATTTGTGGTGCCAGCTTTCTCTCAGTTAATGGATCCAACCACATATAGATGCCTTGGCAATTTTGCCAATCTATACGGCCCCGGAGCATTCAAGAGGTTGGACATTCATATCTACAGTAGGTATGTTGAAACTGCCATGCCTGCTTTAATGTTTTGTAGACAACAGACCCAACGGAGAGCCTTGTGGCACAGCAGCTGAACTACTATACTGCAGCCAAGACTCTGCTCATGACCTGAGATCAATTTTGATAGGCTCAGGTATCCAGATCAAGGTTGACTCAGCCTTTCATTCTTCCAAGGTTGGTAAAATGAATACCCAGCTCGCTATGGTGGGGAGCAAAATGGAGCATACGTAATTATATTGTAAACCATCCAGAGAGTGCTTTAAACATTGAGGTAGTATATATACAGCATACTCTGTTTCGCTTTTCCAGTATTCCTTTCATTTAATACATTTTAAGACTGTACTGGGAATGTCACATTGAGTTTCACTTTCTACAACTGTCAGATCTTACAAGCAACGTACTAAAAAGTAATAGCATTATTGTTTCTTATTATTTTTCGGAATGATATTTTTCAGTAGAGATGTGCAATTAACTGCAGTTTGGTGTGTTTTGCTGGATCAGACCCACAGGTGTTGCACAAGCACCTCTGATTCCACTCTCCATCTCCTCCTACAGGCTTCTAACTGGGTATTTATAGGAGGAGGCGGGTTGAAGATTCCCAGGTGCCTGCACAATACTTGTGGACCTGATCCAGTGAACCACACCAAACCATGGTGAGTGTCCATCCTTACCGGCTATCATCACCCAGAAAAATAATAAGAAGCAGTAATGCTGTTCCTTTTCAGTACATTCCTTGTAAGATCTGACAGTTGTGGAAAGCGAAACCCAATGTGGCATTCCCAGTACGGTCTTAAAAATGTTTCAGTTTTTAATTGCAACATAACAATAAGAGAATGCTTCCTTTTTCTCACAGTAACGAGTATCTTTTAGCCACTCTTACAACTGCTGCCTTCTTTATGTTAGGGGATGGTAGAAATTGTTGTGTTCTACTTTTAATGAGAAAAGAAGACTCTATGCATTACTCTACGGACAACTTTCTTTAGTAGAGACCAAGCAGCATGGGAGGCAGCCACCCGCACTTCCTGTAATGCCTAGAGCATCTCATTTACA
Organism: Pogona vitticeps; assembly: GCF_051106095.1. Taxonomy (NCBI): domain Eukaryota; kingdom Metazoa; phylum Chordata; class Lepidosauria; order Squamata; family Agamidae; genus Pogona; species Pogona vitticeps. The sequence continues at coordinate 106,021,177 of NC_135787.1, read as the reverse complement.
GAGCACTATCTAACTAATCTCCCAAATTCATTAGTTACTGTGGAACTTGTTATATTAATAAAGCTGAAGATTTCTTTGATAGGGAACTTTAGATGCCTTGTTAAACAACCAGCCCAATACATTAAGGCCAAATCAATAGCTATTTCCTAGAGCAGAGGTGGGAACTTTGCAACCCAATCCAAAGGATGCACGTAGCCCCCAAGTCTGCTTTTTGTAGCCCACCCTTCCAGAACTGTTTTCTATAACAATCTCAAGAGGGCATGATTGTCCTCTAAAACACGTTCTGTGTCAGAATTTTAAAAGCACTATTTCTTTATGTTTTTAGATACAAGCAGTCATTTTATATTAGAGGTGACCTTCCATTCACTTTTAGTTTTGTTTGCTGATAGAGAAACCTGGGATCAGGAAAAAAATGCCTCTCAAATCCTGCTGCATCTTAGAGGATCCCATTCCCTCATCTCCTCAGAATCCCCCTGGATGGAATGACTCTAGATTGGAATGTCGGGGTCAGTTACTTTTATCTCCAAGATTTGTTTTAAAATTACGCACTGGTTACATGCCACAATTCTCGTTTACTTATTTGCTGAAGAAGCAACAACCCTAAATTCTACTATTTGCTTTTATATCCTGTGTTCCTTAGAACCATGAGATAGATTTAAGCAAAATTCTATTCCACCCACTTGGTGCTTGTGAAGAGGAGTATATTTTGTCCACACGAAACTCATGCAAGATATTGGTTGAGACTGACTGACTCCATGTCACCTAATAAACTTCACACCTGAGCAAGGATTTCATCCTACATCTTTCTTGTCCAAAGGGAGCTGTAATGCCTTACTCTTTTAGAAGAGGTAGCCATGTTAGTCTGTGTTAGCATATCAGGCCAAAAACAAAAGAAAATTAAGATAAAAAAAAACACCTTGAAGACTAACTGCTATATTTGAATGTGAGTTTTCATGGACAAGTCTGAGGAAATGGAGTTGTTTACAAGAGCTCACATTGTATAGCAATTGGTCTTTAAGGCGCCACACTCTTTTGGCCTCCTTTATTTTTTAATTTGTTTTTGACCATACTCTTTGTGAAAGTTTCAAAACTGAACAACTCATTGAATGACATCATTGTTTTAATAATCAGCTGGCTGATGTTGTGTTTTTACAACTTTCTACTTAATCTTTAAATCTTTTGGCAATCATTTATTCAGTATCATGATTTTAACTGTGATTTAACTAAAGCCTGTTAAGGATAAAATACAAGTAAAGAGATTAACTAAATGATAACATAATCTTCTAGAAAAAGAAAGCACAGCAAAAGGAAAGCATAGGGTTCTGCTTATATGCCACCCTATAGTGCTTAAAGCACTGTGTGGGCAGTTTACAATTTAATTATACAGGCTACACATTGCTCCCTGCCTCCAGCAAGCTGGGTTCTCAGTTTACTGACCTCAGAAGAATAGAAGGCTGAGTGAACCTCAAGCCAGCTAATTGGGATTGAACCCAGGTCATGAGTACAGTTTTGGTTGCAATACAGCATTTTAACCACTGGGCCACAAGTCTTGCTGAAGAAGCAATGACCCTATTCTACTATTTAATTTCATATTCCGTATTCCTAAGAACCATGAGATAGGTTTCAGCATTATGCAACTTTCAGATTTTTAGGTTCTGAAAGTTCATCTTTATTGGTGGGTGAACAAGATCCCCTGTTTCATTTTGCTTTCGTTTCATTCCTTGTCCCTGCTAGTTTAACTCACTGGTTCTTAACCTTGGGTTACTCAGGAGTTTTGGACTGCAACTCCCAGAAGCCTTCACCACCAGCTGTCCTGACTGGGGTTTCTGGGAGTTGCAGTTCAAATGCATCCGAGTAACGAAGGTTAAGAACCACTGGTTTAACTGGAGGATTTTTGTATTTAATAACTTGGAATCAGTATGTGTGCACTGTGTCATAGCTTTTATCTGGCAACCCTCTCTTAAATCTAACATCCTCCACTTTTATCCTCCATATTTGGAAGCTGACAGTTGTCTCTGGATCCTGGAACCACCAGGGAGATGTATGAATTGGTACTTTAGTATCAATATGATTGCTGGAAAATAAGGAGCTGATCTTCTCTCTGCTGTGCTTTGGCACCAGCACTTCAGATGGTCATGGATGGTATTGCAACAGTAGTTTCATGTCACAGAAACTAATAGAGTTCAACTTAAGTTTTCAAAGCATCTCATTTTGGTATATCTTGATGCCTTAATATAAACTGCTTTTAGGGAACATGTTTCAGGAGACTGGCTTAATGGCTTACCCTTTTGCTCAAATAAGTGCCAATCAGACAATGTGCTGCTATACTGAGTCCAGATATCCAAGCCTGAAATTTTTATAATTTTTATAGTTATAAATGTATTAATATATCATTCTTAGGGGTTTTTTTTTTAATCTGGCATCAAGTCAATAACTGCAACAGGGTTTCTGAAGTACATGAGATGTTCAAGGACCAGTATTACCAAGTGAATTTCCGTGGCCTCATGCTAACTAGAACACATGTCTCCTGAGACCTACTCTGACTCTCTCTCCACAACACTGCGCCCAGTCTCAATATTTAGGTTATCCTGGTAAATATGTCACAAAATTTACAATAAATGAGGACTGCTCCTTGAAAAGGCCACGCAAACCCCAGGCCTCATGTGGAAAAATCATTCATGAGGCATTGTACCAACAGACTCTGCCCCATGATGTATTTATTCACATGAGAAGAAATTGCACATGGCATGCGTATTAAGAATTTATTTACTACGGTCAGGTGACCAGTCCACGAAACATACCCCTGGCTAAAACATACAAAATACAGTTAAAAATATACAAACAATTCACAAAACATACCATGTGGCCAAAATACACAAAATGCAGTTCAAAAGTGTATAGCCAATCCATAAAACACACTACATGGTCAAACCACGCAAAATGCAATTTAAAAAGTGTGCAACAGGCAATCAGCTGTGCACTGAGTGTAAAACATGGGGAGAATAAAACATAACACCTCTACAGCTATCCCCTGGGCCATTGTCCCTTCGATTGGGACCATAACACATCTCCGTGCTAGACAATAAACCACCCCCATGCTAAAACCAGTCAACCCCATGAGCTCAGGAGACTTCAAGGGAGCGCTGTGCCATTGCTGCTGCACAAAATCTTTCTGCAGTGCCTTGAATAAGGGAGCCTTGATCAGAAAGAAGAAGCTTGGTGTAAAATTCATCTGATCTCCCTGGATATCTGAGAATGATTGGGCTCAGGAGGTTGGTGCGTAGATCTCTATAGAAAAGGCAATACAGTAAAACATGACCTATGGTTTCCACTTGGTCATCATTACACGGACACAGGCAATCCAAGATAGGTGTATGTTGAAATCTTCCCTCCATGAACTTAGAGAGTAAAACATTAAGTCTTCTATGAAAAAAATTGAAGATTTCATACATTATTGTTCACTTTTCAAATGAGATGGCATAGTGCAGTCAAGCCTTTGCTCACGACCCAAATTTGATCTCGATGGATTCAGGTAGGCAGCTCAAGGATGACTCAGACGTCCATCCTTCTGAGGTCAGTAAAATGGATAATTAAAAAAAAAAGGTACCCAGCTCAGGGTGGGGGGGAGCATGTAATGTTTATTATGGTTGATGACCAGGAAGATAAAAATGTATTATTTTAATACAAATCACATAATATCAAATAATGCTGAAAGACGTTGGACAAGACATGTCACCATCTGGCTCTTTTAAGACACTGAAGTGAAGACAGAAGTTCTAAGTTAACCAGCAGCACTGAAAGATATAAACAGTTTTAAAACATCACACCAAACACATAATATAGGATGAAATTAAGAGAGACATATAACCATTAATATGCCACCACAACTTTCCTAGAAGGGAAAGTTAAACAAGAAGTCTCTAACAAGGGCAGGGGCACTCAGAGATTTTACATGGTCAAGAAACTATGGCAGGCTATTATGGCTGCACAGTATTTGGCCACTTTGCTAGTAATATAAGAAATCTTGTCAGAGAGCAGCAAATATATATATAATGTGTCAGATCTCCCCAGAATGTTTTGAAAAGTAGGGAAAGAAGATCCTTGTGGAGATCTCAATAAAAAGGACAGTAGATGAGGACATGTCCCACTGTTTCCACATCATCACCATTGCAAGGACATAAATGATCAGAATAGGGTATACCTGGAAATCACCCTACCAAGACCTTAGAGGACAAAACATTAAATCTGGATAAGATTAAAGCTTAGGGTATTATAAGGGTATTTTGGGAATGACTAATTTGCAGTTTCATTTGCCAAAACAGTTGCCCAAAATTTGGGGCAGTGGGAGTTTGAAGTAAAAGGAATGGTGGCTTGACCACAAGGGCACCAGAGGAGATGCCCCACCTCATCCACCTGCTCCTGCTTATCTCCATATAACAGATGGAGATGAAGGGCTCTGCCCTCCTTGCTGTTCTGTTCTTGTTGTGTGTCTCTGTCAAGTGCCTGTCTGCCTGTGGGTGTGAATATGTATGTATGGACATTCACTTTTGCCCTGACACTTGTCTATCACCTATCAGGGATAATACAAGTTTAGAGTAAAAAGTTGAAAGTGCCATTTTTCCTATCAGTCACACATTTACCCTGTTTTGCAAAGGATGGAAGACTTCCTTCTGTGACATTTCCCACTAATCAGACAGATACAACTTCCACTCTACTTACATTTTGAAATTAAAGCTACAAAAACATTTCCCTTATCTAGTACACATGCCTCTTCAGAGGTATGTTCTCACCCTGAAAACACAATGCAGATAGACAGCATGCTCATAAAAAAAGTGTTAAAAGTGACAAATTACAGGCAGTCTATAAACTCCGAACACAATGTATTGACTATAAAACCAAGATTGAAGTTTGAGAGATTTATATCTGAAGTGAAACTAAGCTGGCATGTGGAATTTATTTAATAGGAGGTAGGAAAACTGCCTGTTCTAGCTTGTACTTTTACATTTCAAGGCCAGGGCCCAAAAATGACTAGGAGATAAGTGATTTAAACATCTGACGGTGGAGGTATCTGGCTGTGGAACCAGAGGTTGGGAGTTTGATTCCACACTGTGCCTCTTGACAGAGGTTGGACCCAATGATACATAGGGTCCTTTCCAGCTCTGAAGTTCTAAGATGATGATGAGAATGTTGATGTCAATGATGATTAAATGTATCTTACAAGTACAAGGAGATGCTGATAAGTATTGAGCCTTACCCAGAAAAAAATGAGTTATGAAGCTGTAACTGCCACACTATTCTACATATCCCCCCAGGAAGTCAACACACTTGCAACATCTGTCCTGCAGCTTCTTAAGTCCCTGCAAATAAAATTCTTCTGACTGCTGGTGTAACCACTCATTTGAAGCATTAGTTGTCTCCAGAACACTCCCAAATCATTGTCTCTTTAGGTGTTTTTTGGGTTTGGGGAACAGATAATAGTCATTAGGAGCCAGGTCAGGAGAATAGGGTAGATGGGGCATCACTTGAAAGCCAAAGGAGGTCAGTTTTGCCATTGTTTCACCTGCAGTGTGTGACGAGGCGTTGTCATGCAATAGGATGACACCTTTGGAGAGCTTTCCTTGATGTTTTTCCTTGATGTTTTGCCTCAACTTCGTCAATAAAGCACAGTAATATTTTATATTTATGGTTGAACCCTGTTGGAGGTAGTCCACCAGCAAAACTCCCTTCTTATCTCAAAAACCTGTTGCCATTTGCTTCTGTCGCACACCCCCAGTGACCCCTGTATGTTTTGCACAGAAGGAACTCTCTCTGACATAGACACACAACCAACTCTCTCACATGATATTGCAAGATATGTAGCAATACTTTTGGCTGATATTCGGCAGTCCTCCATGATCATGTCATGGATGGCTTTCACATTTGCAGGCACAGAGACAGAAACAGGCCTTCCACTGGGTTTCTCACTTTCAGCACCAAAATGGCCAGTTTTAAACTTGACAACCCAACATTTAACTGTTTCACTGTCACCCATAGTTTGTGACATTTCATCATGGATTTGCTGTGCACCTTTCCCTTGGAGAAACAGGAACTTGGTTATGATCCTATGTTCTTCCACATAGAACTTTTCTGGAGGTGCTGTTCATTTTGGACCTCAACATGAAAGATAAGTTAAAATCATAGGTACTTGATTTTTGCACCATTGAATACAGACAAACTGGCCAACACACCCTGCAATTTATAGCTTCCTAGCTCAATTTTTTCTGGGTAAGGCTCAATACCTGTCAGCACCCCCTCCTAGCACATTAACAGAAGAGGGAATTCTCTGAGTGCTGATTGTGACAACATAAGTTTTTCATGTCACCTGTAATTTACATATGAGTGGGATTTGTTTTGTAGTTGCTCATCTAGAGCTAAACACAAATTTCTATTGCTCAGAAATTGAGGGATCATCTCTTGGTTGCCCGCTCACTCTCTCGCTCTTGCTCTCTGCTATCAGAGACCAGAAAAAAGGGAAAGGGGTACAGTATTTCCCAGAAACAGCAAACACTGCATTCAGAAGAGGTCTCACTACATATGCCATTCAGTCTCTGACCTGGCAGGCATTCTTAATAACTCATACACTGGAATCCAGCTGAGCTTTGTTTCCTTGGGAGTGACTTCTTGGCCAGCAGGCAAAGCACCTGCATAAATATTATTGGGATGGGAAGACTGAATTTTAGAAGCTTACCTTCATACAAACACACGTAATGCACAAAAATTAAACATACGTATATTTCAGTTGCAAAAAGTGAGGGAAAGTCTTGCAACCTAATATGCAGCTGGGAAAGGCTGAGAAGATTGTCACATCTGCAATCTAGCCCATGTGCCTTCCTGGGAGGGAATATTTCTTTTTCCATTCTTCAATGTTTTTGGGCAACAGTTATAGCTATCATTTTAAATGTGCTTTTATTTTATATTTCATTTGTTTTGTGTTCATAGTACAAGGAAGCATGGTATGCTCAGAAAGAGCATAAGGGTAAGAGGAGAGTGAAAAGATGCCTTCAGCAAAAGCAAGCAAACAAATGAACTAAAAAAACCCCCCACCACTCACTGATTTGTGGCTTCATGCTTTTACGCTCATGATTTTTGAGTGTATGTAACTTAATGGAGTTACATAAGTATCATCTGGATTCTGCCCTTCAGGTTCCTCTTTTCTTTTGGTTTTTTTTTTCGGGGGGGGGGGGGGGGTTGGAAGCCATCCACTTTAATCCTTTCTTCTCTTCCAGCTCCTCCTGAGTTATGTGGGAAGGACTCCATCATTTAAGGGAGGGGGAAACCCATAATTTTAAGCCAGACTCTATTCCATTCTGCCATCAAGTTAGCAATGTGAACTCAAGGCAAACAGACGGCTGCGGATATCTCAGAAAGATTAAATGCATACTCCAGTGTGACTTGTAAGTGTAGCATGCCAGTTAAAACCAAGTTTTTTTAAAAAAAATAGTGCTACTGTTTTAATAAAGTATTCTTCAAGTGTGTTTAAAATGCCCAGCATTTCAATATTTGCCTACATTCATCCCCAGACTTCGTGTTCCATGAAACGAAGGGCTCCCTTCTATCAACCAAAATGTGTTTGATCCAGCAAAGGGATCCAAAGGGTAGAAGAGAGAGGAAAATTTTCTGATTCCCTTTTCCCCTGCATTCATTCATACCCTCTGAAAATCTCCATGAAGTCATCCATCTCCCCATCTGAAGAAGAGAGGTCACCTGCCAAGCATCCCCACCCACCCTTCCTCCAGCAAAATCTGGAATCAATGTTTTCCTATAAGAAAAGATCCATTTCAAAGTTTGTTGCTTTGAACAAACACACATGTGGACCATCAAGTGGATTCTGACTTATGGCAGCCCTTTCCAAGATTTTCCAGGTAGAGAATACCCATAAGTGATTTACCATTCCCTTCTTCTGGGGATACTCTGGGACTGTGTAACTTTCCTAAAGCCACAAAGGCTGGCTTATTTCCTTGAAGGCACAGTGTGGAATCAATCCCCCACCCTCTGGCTCCTTATGCCAGACACCTAACTCACTGAGCTATCCAGTTAGCTGTATGTGCAGGAAGACGGGAGGTAGGTGAATAGTTGTGAAAGTTTTGTCTACATTCTGGAGCTGATCTACAAGCCAAACTAGTGATTAACTTAAATAAATAAACAGAGAGAGAGAGAGAGAGAGATTTACCTCTTTTGCTACTCGCTTCTCTGGGTCACATACATGTGTTCATAATTCTGTGACTCCCCGTCCAAAGATGGTTGGGATCTTTTTTACAAAAATGTTTTGTTAAATGCTGAATTAGACTCTAAGTACTGTCACCAAGATACATACAATGTTCCCAAAGACAATGCTCATTTGCATGTGTTTTGCTCTAAGCAGAGTATGTGTTACTTTTAAATATATATAATGCCACTTTCCTGATAGAACAGTTTGTTCTTAATGTTCATAATCAACAATATGCAAGCCCTCATCTGCATGGAAAATGTTTCTGGCAATTTTCCGCAGGCACAGGAGATTTACAAGGTGCTTTAAACCTGTGTCAGATGTTTCTGTGAGTCATCAGTCAATCTGGAAAAATGTTGGGAGCTCAACAAGATCTTCCCTCTTCCTGTTGGAAGCACCTTTTCTCATATAGGCCCTTCTGTGTTAACCTTGGATCAAAGATCATCACTAAGTGGAAGAGTCAGTAGCTTAGCAGGTAACTTTATAGTTAAGAGCAATTTCCTCTTCACTGCCTGGCTGTATCCATTTTAGGAATCCTCAGGACTTGGCAGAACACCGCAAACCATGGACTGAAACAGAAGCGCTGCCAGTTCATAAATCATTACCACTGTCTGCAGCCTGTTGCTGGCGAGTTTCTAGTGGCAAAGTGAAAAGGGGAAGACCATATAATTGGACCTCCCCACCAATCTCTCTAATAAACAAGGGCAAAACATATGTTATTGGATTAAACAGTTTTACTCTGGCACCATTAGGATGGGAGAATATATTTCTTCCACTTCCAGAATGGTTCAGAGTATGCACTTACTCCTCAGCAGCTATATTTTTGACCAGTTCCCTAGATCTATGGGGAAACCACCGGTGTTCATCAATGGAGCTCTTTCTTGCACAGCCAGGAGCAGGCATGCCCTCATCTCTCCATCTCATGGATGATCTGCTAGCATGTTGATGATCCAGCCAGTAACTAGCAGATCATCCATAAAATGGATGAAATGCTTCTGAATTACATGCCATACCCACCTGCTTATCCTCCATGCTACAGAGACCGAAGCTTTCTGGATGGGCATTCTGCTTCATTGCTCATAATCAGCTGTATCCATAGTGGACAGAGAATATTATTGATGGATCTTTTCTGATCTTTTGATTATTTTAATTCATGGATAGGTTGATCTGGGAGGAAGCCCCCCTTGATAAATTTAGGCCTTTAGCAGTGAGCACCATTTTATTCTGCTATATAAATTTGAATATATCCAAAAGGAGGCAGCTTAAATAATACTCTCCCTGCCTCAGATAATTATGTAGAAGTAAAATACTTCTTATTGAAAAATGCAACCAAAGTCTACATTTAACTATTTAAAAAATTAATTGCCTACTTCACTCCATGAATTGGCTTTAAGAGTGGAAGGAAGTGTGATTAGAGTAATTGATTAAGGCACACAAATCTTGGAAACAGTTGTACAATAATGTACATGTTGATTGAGAAGTAAGCTTAATTGTGCTTAGCGTAATTTACTCCCAGGTAAGTATAGGATTGCAGCCTATGGTTAGGTAGGATGCTAAGTTTAAAAAATAACCATAGTAAAAGGCAACATATGGAAAGATATGAGAGTACAGACAATTAAGTGAAGCTGGACTACAAAATCCACAAAGCTAAGGAATTAAATAACAGCAGTAGCAGCAGCAACAACAACAACAATCTTAGAACTGCAGAGCTGGAAGAGAACCAATGGATCATTGAGTCCAGTCACTGTCAAGGAGGCACTGTGGGGAATCAAACGTCCAACTTCTGGCTCCAGCAGTTCAGACTGGACATGAACAAGTGATAAAAAGGAAAGGAAAGATGGATCACAAAAACAGGTGCTTCGTATTGTTTGCTTTTCACTTTCTCTGCAGGTCGGTTAAACTGCTGTTAAACTTTTGCAATATCTATATCTAGTATTATGCAAAATATGCCTATAAATTGTCTAGTTCAAAGACTCCTTCATTGTTAACCTACTATCTGGCTTTAGCTAAGCCCTCCTTCTGCAACAGGGAGACAAAAAAAATCTGACCTACTATCAAACAACCACAGGAAAGCTGTGGAATAATGGATATTAAGTTTCTTGTCTAAAAGACCACATAAAAACCCTAAAATCCTACACTGTCATACATTTTTAATCCTTAAGGTGGTACAGGATATTTTCTTATAACATTTGCTATTAATGATGCACTATTATACTGCTTTTTTATTCAGACTGTGATGTTGGAGTGGGGTATGTGTGAACAATTGTCAAGGTTACTATAAGAACATGTTATTTAATGTGAGAGAACAAATTAGTTATCTTGAATTGAATTGCCTTTGGTTGAATGGTAAAAGAAAGGGAGACGGACAGACCGATGGGAGGCAATTCACTTAAAGGCACCATTTGACATAGCCTATCAATGCAGCTCCCACAACTCAACTTTGAAAAGCAGACTCAAAAGCTTTCCTGGATTTCAGTTGAAAATATAGATCAATGCTCTTAGGATAATTTAACTAAGTGATTGTTTCACTTGAGGCTAAACCTCCTTTTGTTAGCAGGAGCGTGGAACTCTGCAGACCTGCCTAATCTTGCAGTGAAGTGGCAAGGAAGCACCAAAGAGGGACAAAAACTGAGTGGACCCATCCACGAGCATGCTGAGCTCTGAACCCAGAAGTACTGTACCTGGTTCCAAATACCTCCCAATGAAACCAGTTAGAGAAAATGCTACCAGAAAAGAGGTGGGCAACTTGAGTTGGCATGGCCTTTTCATGCAACAAGCCAACAGCTACTCTAATCTTATATTACAGAGTCTGATGAACCATGTAGGACTCCATACGTGAAGTAGAATCCTCCCTCCTGACTTGACGTCAGCAACAAAGCGCTTGCTAAGAACATTGGAACACAGCCACCCTTCTGCTAGGAGCATAGCTTTTGCCCGGTTTATTTGTTTACAAGATTTTTTAGCTGCGCCATTACCGATGGTCTCTGAGTGGCGTACAATAATATTAAAACTTTAAAAATATTAAAACCATTAAAATAGGCAATATTATAATAATACCTATTCGTTTTGTGATTATGATCTATTATCTGGCATAGTGATGCAACTGAGTGATAGATCTGGAAGTCTTCCATTCAGGTTTCATGTCTGTCCTAAAGCCACTGGTTGGCCTTGAAAACATATTTCTCTCTTGGCCTCAGGTACTCATCTGCAGTATGCTGTTTCAACAGTTGTAACCATGATGCCCATGAAGTGGCTCAGCCACTCGGATGCACTATAGCAACCTGTCAGTGTGAAAGTGAAATTATTTTCGGATCCTGGTGAAACGTATTTGTGAAATTTTTAATCAATTTATGGGTGCCATGCCCCCACTGGAAGAATCCTTATACAATCAGCAATGCTTAAGTAGACGTGACACCATTGTCATACCTAGGAAACATGCAGGGCTAGCCATGAGAATTCCTCAATGGTAAAAAAATAAAAATAAAAAAAAATCTCCAAGGGTTGAACCTCTGATCTCCAGCAGTCTTAGAGTGGCTAGAAGTGGCAGTTTCCAGAAATAGCAAGGCTTTTCCGCTATCTTAACTGTGGATTCCTGATAAATTTTTAACATTCTTGGCATCTGCCCCTGGATTGTTCACAAACCCCATCTCTGTCTCTTGCATTTGTTTAATGAATTAACTCGTAGGCATTTTATTTGTTGTGCCTTGGCTTGGCTTTCTGGATCCTGTTTTTAGGCTGTTCCTTATCCACCTTGCCTATTTCTTACACTTTGTGACTTGATCATGGCTCTGTTTCCAAACTCAGTTTCTTTGATGACTACTTGCAATTCCCTGTGAGGTCTTTCTTGGGCAGTCTCATAATGCTTGACACTTGCTGCCTAGAGAAGGGGCCATCCTAAATGTAGGATTCTCTTTGATAATAAGTGATGCACCCAAACAGACACCTTCCCATGAAATTTGTTTTATGATTTTAGTGCTGAATACAGTACAGGACATGCTCAAATAAGCCCAAAATGGTGAGCATAGAAGCACTTCCCCAGATTTTCAAGTTTCTAATGTTGCTTTATGTTTTTTAGTTACAGTATACCCATTTCTCTTTTTTTCACATCATTTTTATTATTCACATGTCAAATTCAATATACAAAGTCAAAAAGTTTAATAAAAACATTAATGTAGGTACAACAAAGCAAAAAGTGCTCTGCTTATAGAACACACACTCATTTATTTTAATTACCTCTCCTTAGACCTCTTCATCTCTTACACAAATGTTATACAAACACTGTATCTGCATCGTATAGGAACTCACATTCTATAAACTGCCACTGAATTTCATTTCTGATAGTTATTCCATTTAATTTTGGGATTATTTCAGAGGTCAAACCATACATTTAGCAGGTATTTAAAAGTGGTGCTCCCTCATATGATGAACAATGTCTGTTTGTCACAGCATGTCCTATATACTTCATATCTTGCACTTACCACTGCTTTCTTTTGTGACTGTTCTTTGGACAATGAATACAAGCTTACCTTGCTGTTTTGAATAGTAAAAGCACACATGTCTAAGGAAATCCCATTCTTCGAGGAAAAGGTATTAAATGCATGAAATACATATTGCCTTTAATATCTAGTTTGACTCCTGGAACTTCTAAAAGTGCTGTGTAGAAAGGTCTACGAAAATTTAGGATACTGATGCTGTAGAGCTTTCTTTTGCTAACTCACAAAGGCGTGGTGAGTTGATTGTCCCTTTGGCAGATAAATCTCATGCCTTCACGCTGGATTCATGACATGCATTGCACTCTCACTGTTTCTAGCATCCTAACATGATTTGATAGTTTCTAACTCATGAAAAGCTGCTGGTTTCTTCTGCTGAGAAATCCTTTTTATTCCTGCTGAGAAATCCTTGCTATGCCATAGGCATTCTGGTGTCTAGTGCTGTTTTTTTTTTTTAAGAGACAAAGAAGAGATGTGTTTGGTTTGCATTTTAATACAGAATGTTCTAATTCACATTTCCATAACTAACAGACAAACTGGAAGACACTTATATTTTGTCTTTTCTGCTGCATAGCAGGAGTTTGGTAGTGTTTTATTTATATATTGGGAAATAATAAATTTGGTGCTACAGGGAGAGCTGAAAAAGGCTGGAGAAACAAGGCCCTGCACTGAAGATTCTCTGAATCATTACAGAGCTTGCACACACACCCACTTGGACCAATTCACAGGTCAACAGCTTCACTCAGCCTTTGCCAGAGGCAGCGAGGTGGTTTGTATCTCTGACTCATCCCTTCCCCTCCAGTTTACTGTTAATAGCACAAGACCCAACGTACATGAGCCACAGACCTCAGGTGTTAAACTAATGTGTAAATTGACTCACCTCTGCTGTAAGTGTGATATCTACTGTGACAAAGAATTTCCACAAGAATAACCCTGTTAGTTTGTTCTGGAAAAGGGGGAAGAACAGACAATGAATTGTTATTTGGCTCATTAAAGCATTAGTGGATTACTTATCGCATGGGACTTTACAGACAAGTGTCTGCTTTGTCAGATGACTGCTGTGGCACAATGGCAAGCAGCCATGTTGTACATTGCACTGATCTTCTGAGAAGCAGACAGCCTCTGCCTTTTTAAAGTCCTTGAAACCTCCCCACCTACTAGCTGTAAGAAGGCTGGAGAGGCTGTAAGTATTTGGTGATTCCTTTGAATTCTCTGGCAGGAGCTAGCATTACCTAGCTAAGTTATCAGGAAGGGAAAGACTGTTGGTCAGTGTTTCTCACAGCATTGTGCTGTCTCACACACATGTTGTTCCTTTAATGGGAATACAAGCCATCTCAACACAGTAAGAAACAGTGACTGAGCAAGCCATATGCTCAGCCTGTTATCTAGGCCATAAATGTTGATAGGCAGCTTCAAGACCTTCCTTGTTCTTCTTTGTTAAGGCTCCATATTTTAAATCTGGACTTGGACTATTCTCTCAGTGCTTTTCAGACAAAGAGCATCCTCTGTCAGGCAGGGTACAGGGCCGCCTTATTAGGTGAGGAGGTTGGCCACATATCCCCTGAGGCAGATCATTGCCATATCAAAGGATTTTGCTCTAGCAGACACTCTCAAAGGGAAATGGCAGAATAAGAAATCAATGAATTCATTTGGCACAGAATGCAAAAAGGGATGGCTTAGACTGGAGTAATGTGAAGCCAATTGTTGGTTTACCTCACAAGGTACAAGCGCATTGCCAAACATACAGTTCAGTGTGGCAACCTGTTCCTGTTGGTAATATGGGTAATACAGCCTAAGATATGATTAAAAATTGTACAGTTCTTGACATGAATCCCATATAATTCCAAAAAAAAAATCATGAAATGCCATAGGATGAGAAGCACATTAAATATTATGTAATCACAAAATGTCTTTAACATTAGTCGCTTATATGTTCTGCCACTTTTCTGATGCTTATATAGGCTGTGAGAGTCCACTGAGACCACTGGGATCCCAACTTCCTTATCTGCATTTAGAGCAAAAAGAAACCATGTGCTATGCATCCTCTACTCATTTGGACGCAGATTGTGCAAGAGAAAACCTAACTTGTTTGATTGCTAGATATGTTCACAGCAAATGGAAACAATGTAGAAAAGCACATTTCTGTAACAATTCAACTTTTGTGGTATGATATTATGTAGAAGATGAATTGGTATATCATTTTTCTAGATTTATGGCTTAAGAAACTTAAAGAGCTAGATGGGGGACACATGGCCTGTAGAGTGCATGCACCCTCAAGGTCATTTGTATGTTGTCTGCTGCCTCCAATCTCTGTGGTAAAACAGTCAAAAATGGCACCACCAAACATGGGGGACATCTCTGGCAAAAAAGCCCTTTCATACAAAGCAAAAGGTCCGTGCTATCAGGATTGTCTTCCACGCTGCCTGCCTTTTTGCTGGCTTTCCTTTGCTGCATCTGTCCTGTCTTACTGCCATCTTACAAAGGGGCTCCCTCTAAAGAGCAGCTGCAGTTTCTGCCCAAATGTGGTGGTGTAAAAATTGGGTGGTGGCTGTCAAATAGCAACGAGAGTGATGGGAAAACTGATGGTAGTCCAGCCCTTCCTGGGTCTGACTAGGGGATTCAATAAATACCAAGTCTGTCCACCTCCGCTAGAGATTGTTGGTTAGCGACTAATTTTACGGGGTGGAGGGTGATGGACCAGGTTTTTCTGCATCTCCCAACTTGGCCTTCGGATGCCACTGCCTCTGGATTAACATCTGAAAGAATGGCAAGTAGATTAAGAATCTTTCTTCTTGAACTCCTTCTCCTAAAAGGGTTCAGTTTGGCATTGTTGTTATGGGCCATCAAGTTGGAAGTGACTCTAATGAGGATTTCAAGGTAAATGAGATATTTAAGGAGTGACCAGTTCTACACCCCCAGTGAACTTCCATGACTAACCAGGGATTTGAACCCAGGTGTCCTGAAGTCCTAGTCCATTGCTGTATCCACTACACCACACTGGAGCACCATTTTTTGGTCCTCCAATAGATACTAGATGTATGTGTTTCCTCAGGAAAAGCTTGTGGCAAATCTGTCATTGCTGCTGTGCCTTGCCAAGATTATTTATAATACCACATATAATTGTACCCTTCTTTTTAAAACCTCTTTCAGTATTTAACTCTCTGGCCTTCTGAGCCATTGAATTACTTAAGCTGACTGCAACAGTATGTGAGGAATTTATCCTTTCTTTTTCTTTGAAGTATCAAGCGGATTACAGATGTCTGTCTCATTCATCATTAAGGGATGAACAGCAATACTGGTGGATGAATCTGGACCAAAATTGTCGTGCTAACCAGTTTTGTTCAGCACCTGTCAGCAGTAGAACTCTGTGGGTTTTACTAGAGAATGTCCTGTTTGTGGAGCTCATTCTCCTGCTCTAGACAAGAAAGGAATTGTTCCTCAGTGGGAATGAAAGAGAAGAAGCATCAGGCACCTGAAGTAGTGCTTTTGGCCCAGTTTTCTCCAAGACTGAAAATCTCTGAGTGTGCTGCGTGCTTTCAAACTCCAGAACGTGGTTCACATGACAGAATGCTATTCAATTTGTTGTTTATTTTTGTTTTTGTTTTTTTAGGGTGAGAACATCCATCCCCACAGAAAACTAACATGTCAAGGTCTTTTTATGTGGCCTGCTGAGAGGCTAGCTTTCCTCCTCTAGGGACTTTTGTTGGTAGTGATCAGCATTTGAGTAGATGGATGCCCACCTGCGGTCCAAATCGGTACAGCTGCATTTATAACTTGATATGCAACAAACCCTGCATTTTATATACAAACACCATCACAAAAGGTAAAGCAGCAGTGTGTGTTATTTTTTTAATGTAGGGTGCATTTTGTTTAACACTTCTCAGATGGTTAGGGTGGGATCCTTTAAATGTCCCTTCAGATTTTTATTTAGTAGGAATTCAATGGCAGCCTTTTCTAGAGCAGTTGTTGCAGTGAGAATTATTTCATTTCACTTCCCTTTGTATTTTGAAATAAAGGAGAGTTTGGGGAGAGCCGCTGTCGCTTCTCTGATCTGGCTGGCTGTGATCATCCAGCAATAGTTCAATAACGTGTGTGCTGTGGCTGAAGGGCTTCATGAAGACTGGGCCCCTTTTTTAGATATGTAAGGAGATCTATGCACAGTTCTTGGACACAACGTCATGCTTCAAATTGTACCTTCAAGTGCCTGTGGCTCAGCAGCCTATAGAACATCATTCTGGATATAAGAAATGAAAGAACTTAATAACTGCTGTGTTAGATCTCTCCAAGTTCTACCTCATCAAGCATTCTTTCTCCTTTCATCAGTGGGAGATGGAAACCAATCCAGTCCATATACCATGTGAGAAGGAGGATGCTACAGCCAATCCTGCTACTTGCCCCTTTTGTTCAAGGGTATAATTTCACTTTATATACCCTTGAACAAATTGTTTTGGAGATTCTTTCTTTCTTTGACGCTAGAACTACTGTTTCCTGCAAACTAGCTCTTGGAAAATTCAGATCCCTACATGTGGGAAAACACCATGAAAGGGGGAAAGAGACTACTGATGTTGAGTTATTGCATTATGTTTATCTAAATGAAGTCAGCTTCCAGAATTACTCTTTCAAATACCACAGTTGCCAGTTTCTTTGGCGCCCGTTTAACTGTAAGACCTTTTTTTCTAAAAGACAATCAACCTTTGTGTGGTGTTATCAGTTAATTATAATTATCTAAAGATGTACTGTTTTTCCCATGGAAATGTTTCATTAAATTGCAAAGACAGTGTGTAGTGTGGTTTAAAAAAACCTGGTGGGGAGGGGAATCTTTGCCTCTTCTTTGTGGCAAATTTTGACAAGAACTGAGTACTCTCAGACATAGAGTCCTTTGGCCACAGAGTTGCCTGGCGATTTCACATCGATCTATGAAGTCCAGGCTTCATTTGCTGCACAATATCTGGCCATGTGCAGTTCTTCTGTTTGCCCGTTCTTCCCCATTGTTCTCGTTCCCCAATCTGACGACAACTCTGTGCCTTCTAAATGTCCCCTCAGTTCCTTCTGCATGCAAAACACTTAATATTCCACAAGGAGTGTTCCCTGACCTCTAATTATTAAAGCCTGATTTTGATCATAATAAAATCTTATAGCAGAGAGATAATTTCAACCGTTAGTGGCAATCCAGAGTCTAAGGAAGGGATAAGCCTGAGGCCCTCAGGCCATTTGGTATCCTACATGGGTCCTCAAAAGAAGCTCTATTAAAACACCAAAAAAAAAAAACACACACAAAAAAACAAAAAAGGGAGGATGATTTCTGCATCTGAAGAGCTCCAGAAACAGGAGTTTCCATTGGACAGGCCAAGGAGTTCCTTAGGCTCCCCCCACCCTCTTAAAATACAGGGAAGGAGAGAGAGAGGTGGAAATGAGCAGAGTGCCTTCATCTGCCACTCCAGGAACTGGCTGAATTATGACCTCAGACAACTTCTGTGCTGCTGGCGAATACTCTGATCTCATCTTCTCCACATGGAGAAGACAAGGGAGGATTGAAGCCACGGCCTTCATGGGTTTTGCTCTATTTGTGAAAGCAGGAAAGAACTTTCCCACTAGGGGTGAAAAAGCATAAAATCAAATCCTGCTGCCCATCTCAGGTGCTAGCTAGAGAGATGCTTCTTTAGCTGGAGTCTTTATCCCAATGCAAGCAGTGAATCTAGCTCCCAGCTGAAGCACCAAGTGCAAGAACAACTCTCGAGGTGATGCCTTGCACATTGGGCAAACAATAGGAGAGCTGGGTCCTTTTACGAAGCTCTAGATGGATGAGCTCTCTTTGGCACCCTGGCTGAGGAATGGCGAGTCTCAGAGTATGTAGTCAAGAGAGATTTACAAGGTAATTACAATGCACTTACAGTGCCCAGGCCTTGGAATATAACACAGGTGAGAATGTAAATGTTGTCTGTCAGGCACAAAATGAGAATGCACAAGAAAAGCTGCTCCTGCCATCTAGAGATGGCAAGATTATATGATCATGGTGATGGTCAATGGGAGACAAAATTTACACATTTTGAGGCTCATTTTCAGGGACCTCTGTCAATGAGCAACATTTAAAACTACAGTACAAGTACATGTTGACATGGGAGTATGTGAAATAGAATTGGATTTTTATTTCTTATTTTTTCCTTCTTTCTGTCCTTTTATGCTTGTTGTATGTACGGGCACTTTACTTCACAAAAGGAAAAGGTATCACAGCCCTTTGGGGGCAATGGCACACACACATATAAACACCCCTCCAAAGCTCATTTTTTCAGTCTTAGATTTGAGGCAAGATCTCTCAGGGGAATTTGAAAAATCCTCAGTGGGCTCTCTCGCTTTATTGAGATTGCTTGTCTTAACCACAAAAGAGATATCAGCAAGGTATCTTCACATCTGCAACTGCAGGGCTTTGAGTGGGAGGGAATGAGTTACATCTCCCAAATCAACCAGGATACTGCTAGGTGCCCGGGGGAAGATATTTCTTTTCAAAACAATGCACATTGGCTAAATAACAAGATAAGGTCTTTGAAGTACCCCTGGCATACAAAGGTGGTAAAATGCACTTTCTGGGTGAACGATATAAATAGCTAATGTGCTTCTTGTAACTGGCATAATAACCAGGACAGAAGTTGTCGTCATCGTCATATAGTAGAAATCGTGCACAGCATTAATTCCCAAATGTACTGTAGAAGTTAAAGAATCTTATAGAGTACTACTAATTTCATATGCTGACCTATTAAATATAAAATTAAGGCATCCCCCCAACATACACACACACACACACACACACACACACACACACACACACACACACACACATACACACACGCACACACACACACACACACACACACACACACACACACACACACACACACACACACACACACTTTATTAAAACTTCCTCTGTGTCAGCTGCTTGCAGGAGAGAACTAAAGATAGATCATAGCACTTGAGGGCTCTTATAACTTCTGCTCTGAAGCTGCCGTGACTGCAGTAGCAGAGCAGTTGAATATCCACTGAACTGATTCCCCATATGGCTTATTTCAAGCTGAAGTAGTTAAGTTATACGCCTAAAAAGGCACCCCTTGGGTCATAATGTACCACTGAAGTTCCTCCTAGTGAAACAACCACTCATGACTTTGTGGGGTTCTATTCACAAAGAAAGCCGATAAGATAAAATGGGCAGATGAGGAGAACTTGCTTTTTCTTCTTCGCTTGGATGAAAATGTGAGTTACAGCACGAAGAAGCAGACATGGCTATAGCGGACATTCATGTGAGCATAATCATTAGGGCTGTGCATGAATCTCCAGTTCTACTCATGTGCCAGTGCAGCACCCTGAATTTATCCTTATGCTTCTCTGTCTCTCTCTAATGTAACCCAGGCCCAGATTTGACCTGCCATTCAGATGTTAGGATATCCACCATGCCCCCATTTACTTCAATGGATTAAAAAAAAAAACATGCAGCTTTTCTGCAGTTTTACCAAGTGCTGCAAAACTTGGTGACATGGTAGATTTCAAAGGGAGGATTCATGATGCCAAGCTGCACAAGCACAGTTTTTCAGGATCTAAGGCTAGCCAGCTCCAAAATCTGCTGGTTTTTCCCTTGCCCTGTCTCCTTTTCCTTTCCTTTCAGCTGCTGCTACTTGCAGGCTTAATGCAGGAGGTCAGGTCAAGGAGAGAGGCATGGAAGGAGCCTCTCCAAAGAGTGTGAAGATTGTGAACACATCTCCTGAGCAACAGCAGTGCCTTGTTGTTTTAGAAGCACCGCTGGATTCCTTCTGATCGGTGATGGGGATCAGAGTTGTGGGTCTTGCTCTCACGCTGGACTTCAGTCATACCAGTGACTCGCCTTTGACTTCTCTCATGTTTTCTCCCCCAGTGCCTTGGACTCCACTCACAACTCGGAACCCACCTGCCTCTCCCTTTTTTCTTGAAGGAAAAATATTGTTTTTAATAGGGACTTGGTACTAAAGACTTGGACTGGGACTTATGGCTCAGACTGAAAGACTTGCCAACACCTCTGCTTCTGACACAAATGAAGAAGAAAGAAGTGGTTGAGAAGAAGGAGCAAGAGCTGCTGCCGCCACCATGATAGGAACAGGAGAAGGTTCGCTTCAGGCACCAGAGCATAGAAAGGACTGGACCACAGTGCGGCAACATGTCCTATATAACTTCCCAGGTCTCAGTCTTTGTCTCTCTCTCTCTCTGTGTGTGTGTTTGTGTTCCTGTTTTTCAGTGCAAAAATGTGATTTCGTACAGCAAACGTGCTTGCCTCCAGGGGAAGTGCAAGCTGGGGCTGGATTCCACAGGACACACATGTACAGACAAGATTCCTAAACAAGTAAATTTGTAAAACTAGATTGCACATGAACAGTAGCAGCAGCAGCATATCATGTGTGCAATGCTAAGTTAGCTAACAAAGCAGCTCCGCCAAATGCATGGAAATATGCAGGACTCAATGGAATATAACCCCCCAAGCCATCGCAGCAAGGGAACCGCTCTACACACTGAGCAACCAGGGAATTCAAAAGAGGTCTTCAGTCTTTATTAGAGCAGTGGTCCTCAACCTTGGGCCTCCAGATGTTCTTGGACTTCAATTCCCAGAAATCCTGGCTAGCAGAGGTGGTGGTGAAGGCTTCTGGGAGTTGTAGTCCAAGAACATCTGGAGGCCCAAGGTTGAGGACCACTGCATTAGAGGATGAAGATGTTAGTCTTTTTTTTTTTTTTTTTGGCACCATGTGGAGCCACCTCGACATATGCCCTGTATAGGGATTTGTCACCTTTTGTTTCTTTTTTGCCACTTCTCAGCATGCCTCCCCCTCTTCCCCCTTTCTTCCCAAGTTAATATTTCTCAATCTCCTGAATACTTGATCCCACTCAAGGGGGGGAAGCAAGTTGAAATTTGGGGGGGGGCTCCAAATTAAGACAAATATCCCTGATTCAGCTCAGTATCTACTAGATCTAGTAATCACCCAAAGGTAGTATGCAGCCTTAATAGCATTGTATGTCGCATATGTGTCTGCCTTTCCTGCAAGGAACTTAGAAGGTCTATATATGTGTGGGTGTTTTCTTCTCAACACCACAGTTATATGAGGAGAGGTTAGCAAGAAGGCAGTTGATTTGCCTGATCGCCCTCCCACACCTTAGTGAGAGATTTTTACTTAGCTTCCCCTCAACTAGTAAACTTAAAACCAAAATGTAGACCCGAACAGTTTCTGAGCCACCAAGTTAAACAGGATCCTCTAAGCATTTCTTTCGGCTTGGACGGTAACTCTCTCCCTCAGGCTTATGCATTTCTAAGTAGCCAGACAAAACAAATCCTGTCAGTCCCTCAATGGGCCTTACTTTGAGTTGTACTGTGTAACCATTTTACCATACAGGCATTCATAAGCTTTACATGTGTTTGCAGGTTTTTAAAAAAAGTGTACAACTGAACAGCAGCTAGAGTTGAGACAAAATCATCCTCCCTGTAATTTGCTCGAAATGTATATTGTCTGTAAGATAAAACTATTTTATTTTCCACGGCCAAGATTTTGTGGGCACTCTGAGGAACAGAGACATTGTTTGTGTGTGGTGATTTTGGTCACCTCAATGCAACAATATGCCAGCAAATCTCTGTTAGGCATGTTTGCAGGATCCTGGGGGGAAACTGCCTGTCATTTTAGCAACCATTGGGCACAGGTGGGGAAGGCAACATGTAGCTGCTGATTGCTTAACAGTACCTTGTGAGATACCTTGGTCAACCCGCTGCAAAACATTTACTGAAACAGAGATTGTCTGACCGCTGGGTTCAAATGGAGTTGTGTCTGTTAGGCACACTAAAAATGGCCCCTTTATATAGGAACATTCTATCCTTGCCTTTGAATTTCGCTAATCTAATGAGTTCTGATTATAGAAAAGCTTTTGCTTGGGCACGTTTTGATATGTTACCACTAGCCAGTTTATTAAGCTGCTACATTGTGATAAAAAATCAGTGGAGAATGTGGCACATATAGTGCTCTATTGTCCACTATTAGACACTGTGATGCACTAGCCTTCCTAAGGAGCACTTAATATTCGGTCAGAGAGTTCAACATGCCACTTACCTACCACCTTTGTGCTAAGGCAAGTCCTAAGACCTCAGCAGTGCATAGCGTAAGATCCTTGAACAAGTATGACCTTAAAAGAACACTACTTTTACACAGTACTTTGCAAGTACAGTGGTGCCTCGCAAGACGATTGCCTCACGGGATGATTAATCTGCAAGACGATTAGTTTCTGTGATCGCTGTTGCGCTTTGCAAGATGATGGTTTTCTATGGACGATTTTCGCAAGACGATGATTTTTCCCCATTGGAACACATTAAATAGATTTCAATGCATTCCAATGGGGAACCGCGTTTCACAAGACAATGTTTTCTATGGACGATTTTTGTAAGACGACGATTTTTCCATTGGAACACATTAAATGGATTTCAATGCATTCCAATGGGGAACCGCATTTCGCAAGATGATGTTTTTGCAAGAAAGCGTTTTTCGCGGAACGAATTAACATTGTCTTGCGAGGCACCACTGTACAGGCACATGGGGTTTGTGATTCCTTAGAACTCACAACAGCTCAGTTAGGTAGGACTCTTAAAGACAGCTAGTTTGTGGCCCTCTCCATCTCTTCTTTTTAATTTTTTTATTTTTATAACTATAACATAAACATAAAAATACACAAACCAAAATACAATTTAACCGTGCTCCCCACTACCATAGATGGGACCACTTGCTGTAATCTTCTTCTTCCTCCATCTATGTTCTTCTTCTTTTATTATCCTCTTCTCCAGAACTGCATTGATTTTTTTATTTTAAGCTTTCCCTTTTGCTCTTGTTAACACATATTCCAAAAATCTGCCCCATATTTCATAAAATTATTCTTTTTCAACTCTCCTTTCTTAACCTTTAAATTACAAGTTAGTTTATCATTTATAGCTATATTCCATATTTCATTATACCATTCATCAATTTGAAATTCAGATTTTGATTTCCATTGCATAGCTATTATCAGTCTAGCAGCTGTTAATAAATTGGTTATCAATTCTTTAGTCATCTTATCATATTCCACATTCTCAAATACTGATAACAAAGCAATCTCAGAATTAAATTCTATATCTTTTTCACATATGTTGTTTAATTATTTAAAAATTTGTTTCCAAAATCTTTGTACTTTTTCACATTCCCAGCACATATGAAAGTATGTACCAATTTATTTCTTACATTTCCAACAGATATTTGGATAACTAGCATTAATTTTATTTAATTTGATTGGTGTTAAATACCATCCTAGACCCATTTTAAAAATGTTTTCCCTTATTCTCACTGACATAAATCTTAAAACCCCGCCCTCTCCACCTCATGGATTTAACTAGACCCTGCTGTTCAAGAGATCAGTCCTTTTGTAATAATTTTTATAATTAATTTTGCTTAGTAAAATAGAGTTTCATAGAGTCAGTTTATATTGCACAAGCTTTAGCATAAAGAACATATTCAAAGATTATAACAGTTAAATAAAACAACTATTTCCCATTAAAATAATAAACACTACTAAGCTAGGCTAAGATGGGCTACAGTGGTTTAGCCCCATCTCCTTCTTTCTCTTTATTTACATCCTCTCTCAGTCAAGTTCCTTTCTCTCCCATCATTATGGAATTGAATCCCAGAACAAAGCTGGATCTCCTCTTCTCTCACATAACCCATCATCCATTTTCTACACTTTCTAACTCCTCCCTTCTTCTTGACAATTCTGGCTGTTAACCAATTACCCTCAAGGGGCTGTAACACCTTCCTACTCCCTTAATTCCCATGAAACTCCAAGTGTTTTATCTCTTCTTCAATTAGCTCGGAATGTTGAGTCTTCCACAGGCCCCTTGATTCGACCTTCAGCTCTATCTCGAACCATGCTGTACCAATCTTCAGAAAAACATTCTCAAAGCACTTAGAAAAATACATTACAATGTCTCTCAAATCATTTTCACACAGAACCTGTCTGACTCCATCTTACATTTCTCTGACTACATATCCTATTATCATGACAGACACCTATCACAAAAGACTCCTTAACCCTATTTTACAAAAACACTCTAGTAATTCTGAAAGAGAAAAACTCAAGATTCTACTTTCCGACAGAGACAAATTTGTCACTTTCCGAATGGCACGCTTTATCTCTACATTGATAGAAATGAAATCTGTATTCCCCGCATCTACCAATTAAGTCAGTACATAAGTAACTACATCTTTGGGGTTACACCCCCCCCCCAGTGATAGGTGGTTGCTGCTGGCATTGGTTAATGTTTTCCATCTGTCTTTGTCCTCTCCTTAGATGTCAAAATTTGGGGCTGTAATAGAAATCAACCTGATTCTAAATGGCTTTTAATATTTTATTGTACTATATTTTAATGGAGTACATTGCATTGTTTATACAGTTATATATTGTTTTATTCAATGTATTTTGCAATGGCCTGTGTGCCACGCAATAAATTTATTTTGCTTGCTTGCTTAACAGCACCCACTGTTATAAGCAACTCATATTTGAACTAGGGTAGAGAGGACACTATTTAGTGTTGCCTCCTGGCAGTTGCTGATAAAAACATGTATTCCCTGCACTCTTCAGGGAACATAAAGCTCTCCATATGTTGTTCTATAGCACCCATCATCCCCAACATTCTTTGGGCTGACTGGGATGATGGGAATTGCATTCCAACATTGCTTAAAGAATGATACATTCCCCATCCTCATGTATACCCCCCAACACTGCCTCCTCAGCTGCCACTTCATTTCTATGGCAATCCCTGCATGTATTGTGTGCCACAACTGAATGTGCATTATGTGCTGTTTTTAAAAATGTACTGCAGTCAAGTGGCAGCCATGTCACTGAGCAAGAAAAAACAAACCTGGCATTGTTTGCCAGAGTGAATTCAAAAAGAGCCATTGCCATCAGACCCTCTTGGGCACCGGTGATGCAAACAGCTCTTCTGATGTTCTAACTGTAACACAAGGTCTTCCTGCTTGAAGATTTAAACAAACAGGACTTCTGCTTATGCAAGGATGGCCTTATGTTGAATCACTGAATAAGATCTGGCCCAGGTAGTCAGCTCAAGGAAACTCTTGCAGGAAATCTTGTATCATCATGTGCCACATACAGATTGCTTTGTTTTGACTTACTGGTGTGGGTGGAGGAAATGCTTCTGAAAAGCTGGGAGGGAGATGACTGGGATATAAGGAATATTTGTGGAGTCTGTGAATTTTAATCTGAGAGGAAAATCCCTAGTTGTTCCTGAGGAACTACACATTGAAACAACGACCAATACGTTTGCGAGCAGGACCTACAAGAGGGAGGGTCAGCAGGGCCATTTGGCCCAAGCCTCACCTCACAGTGGGACTTCACCTCAGCCATGGGTGAAGTCATGCATCCCTATGAATAATATATTTGCAGCATCCCTTCATTCATTTTGAATGAAAGAAGCAGAATGCTGTCTCTTATGAATTCAGAGAGAGCCTTGAGGAAAGTTAGGTGGACCCCCTGAGGTCTAACAACTGTGTGGGTGCTGCTGCATGAACAATTCATTTCCTTGGAGCCATTACTTGCAACAAACATGAGGAGAAAATATAGACTATGTACAAGTCAGTTGAAAAAAACATGTCATAGAAGGAAAGATAATATTACAGTTCATGATAAATCAGCTCTCTGTGTTAAACTTAGTCCAAGGCACATTTATATAAATATATATATATTTAGCAGCTAGGAAAAGAGTGGTACAAATTCCCATAACAGAGGGTTGGATTTCACATCCCTTCCAGTCCTCCAATTCTGTCACTCTAGTTTTTTTAATGGAACAAAGAAAACATGGCCAAGATGTCTACATGTGTGTGGGAACATAAGTTAGCCAGGGTCAAAGTTCTCAAGCAGCATTCTTGTCCTTTTACACTGAAAGAACTACAAACCACAAGATGAAAGTAGCTAAGCCCTGACAGAAAGGAAAAGAACCAACAGAGGAAATGGACTTACCAAAACAGCCTGCCTATCCTTATCACTGCAGCCAATATTTAAATCACTTAGCAGGTCCATTCACACTCTGTGGTGGTGATGGTGGTGAAGTATCTCATTAGTGCATGAAAAATTTCACTGCTGACTCCTTGCGAGTGAAGGGAACCGCAGCTTTAAATGTGGCCCTAATTTTGTTCCAGGTAAATAACTGCTCACAGTTCAAATATCTCTCGTATAATCTTCCTGCATTCCTACGGTTCTTGTTTTTGTAACTGCTTCTCCCTTATTAATTTAATCTCTACCTTTTAAAGACCACAGTGGGATTA
This sequence comes from Pogona vitticeps, assembly GCF_051106095.1. Lineage (NCBI taxonomy): Eukaryota > Metazoa > Chordata > Lepidosauria > Squamata > Agamidae > Pogona > Pogona vitticeps. The sequence continues at coordinate 105,994,088 of NC_135787.1, read as the reverse complement.
ATTTTGGGAAATGAGTATGACCTTTAAAAGTAATTCACCGTAGAAAGGCTAAAACTCATTTTGGAATAATGTGTGCCTTCTGCTGCTTGGTATTGTTGCTCATTCTGTTATGGCTCAGAGTTGGTTCAGACATTACTGCAGCTGACTTACTTGACCATATCACTGTCATACATGGGGTCTCCTTGGTCAGGGCAACCTGGGGAGACAAGTTCATATGTTTCTTCTTGTAGAAGTTCACCTTCTCCTCTTTTTGGATTACAATAATGGACCCATGACCACCAAGGATCAAAACTCTCTTCCTTCAACACAATGGTGATGTGTCAGACAGCAAGCACAAGAGCTGCATCATCTGAAGCCAGCCGTTGTTCACAATGCAGGTCAGTCCTGTGTATGGGTCAATTTGTTCCACATCAGTTCAATTTGAATAAATCCATCATATTCACAACAAGGAACAGGCAGAGGCAAGGTCAGCACCAGTTCATTTGTCAAAGATTTGTCATTTATCAACCAACTGTTGGATGTACTTTGATTTAGATTCTTGCACTGGGCAGGGATTTAGACTCATTCTCCTTGTGGACCCATTCCAACTCCATTTTTCTGTATTTCAGTGCATTTTGATAGGGCAGCAAATACTAGTTTAGGGGATTTCAGGATGCAATCCTGTCAGAACTTCAAAACTATTTCAAAAATAAACAGTACATTTCCCATATGATGATGCAGTGCAGATTTTTACCATTAGTACTACTGTATATCAGTTAGGGTCTCTTGATACATAAACCATTGACTGACGTGGCAAATCAATCCAAAATTAGTTCTTAAATCAAATTTCAAATCTGATTTTTTTTTTTTTAAAGCGCCTTACCCATTGGAAAACAATTATATGAACCACAAATATTAAAGCATCCCGTTATGAATATCAGCCAGGATATAATGGTGAATATCAGCTGGATCTGATTGCTTGAGCTAGAATGTTCAGTGCCCAATTCTTTCCTGAAGCACCCCATGAATCCAAGGAAGGAAGGAAGGAAGGAAGGAAGAGAACCTGACTGAATGAAGAATTCAGAAGTGCACCAGTGAATATGGAAATGCGCCATAGATTTTGGATATTATCCTTATGAATGTCCATGTACTGGCTCAATAGTAAGCCCCAATGAACTGGAGAGGAAGAATATTAATTTTGAGAAAGTGTGCATGCAAGAGGCCAGAAGGGAGATTGCTTCCAAAACTACAGTATGTGTTTTTGAAAGCCAAATCATGCAAACAATTTTGGGGACATATCAGTCATTTCCAAAATGTGTATCATGCAAAATTCAAAGAAACAAAACAATACAATACCAAAAAAGAGAAGACATAAATATGTGGGACCTTAAAGACTAACCATTGTATTTTAATGTTGTAGTCTTTAAGGTGCCACATGTTTATGTCTTTTTAAAAATTGTTTTGTTTTGTTTCTTTGGATTTTGCCTGACATGCGGCCAGACTAACACAGCTACCTCTTCCAAAGTGCAGTACACACTGCCTTCCAGAAGATTCTTAATGATTGCATTCTGAAATTACTACTTCCTCTTTTCCATTACTTTTATCTATCAGTACATGACAGGTTTGGGGTAAACCTGAAGGAATTGTTAAATACAGTTTTGTGCATAAAAATAAGTATTTGTCAGAATCAGTGTTATAAAGAAGCAAAGGAAGAATTTATACATCTGAGTAAATTGTAACAGCTGAGAGAGCAATCCCAGGATTGGCTAACCTTGGGATAAAGCTAGCAGACCTAACACACACACACTGTGGGTTGTTGGTGTCATCATGGAGTGTTGTCGTCGTGGGGATGTGCTGGAGTATCCTGGAAGAAGCCGTGTCTTTGTGCTGTATATTTGAAGAAGAACTCTGGCTACTGGACTGAACATATGGTATTTGACTACTGAACTAATTTATAAGGACTTCGACTCTGATTTATGCATTGAACTCTGTGGAAACTGCTGTGTATGACTTCGGGACTGGAAACAAGGACTAAGCTGTACATGTATGTATATATCCTGTAAATAATACAACTATTCTCCTATCAGCACTGCTTTATTGCTTGGCATCTTCATCTCTCAGGGAAGTTCTTTTGGTTAATGCCACCTGGTGCATCCTGGTAATACCACAACTCTGTCAGTACAGAAGGTACAGTGCCAATATTCATTGCCAGAAAAATAGTAGAGCTGGAATGATCATGGAAGAGATTGAAGAGGTGCTTTTCTTATGGGGGAGATACTCTCTGTTAAACTAAATAGGATCACTCTCAAATGCAGCTTAATAGGAATCACTTGTGGCTGGGACAACAGATGTTCAAACTACTACCATATACCTTTAAAGAAGAATATAGCAATACGACAGATGAGGACAGATCGCCAAGTTTTTCTCTTTCTGATTCTCCATCAGATAATTTCCTTCTCATTAACTGAGAAGGAAAGGTGCTAAGGAGCCTCCCTCTTAACAGACAGCTTTTCTGATCCATCAAATCCCTCTTCGATATAAAAGTTTCTGTCCATAGTTCTTAGATTTCTGGGTTTTTTTGGGGGGGATTTTGTGGGTTCTGTGTAAGAATTCCTCCACCCTTGTTGTAAAACAGCAACTCTCTGGATTTGCTGAACAAAGAAAATTAATATTCATTTTGCTTCAGCTCACAATATAGAGTAGGACCTCCTATCCACAGGATCAGTATCACATACCCCCCCAGAAATATTTACATGCATATGCAATGTGCATTTACTACAACTGGCTACTAGAGGGAGTCAGAGACCACACAATGTATTTTTGTTGTTGTAGTTAAGTTGTGTCTGACTCTTCATGACCCCATGGACCAGAGCACTCCAGGCCCTCCTATCTTTCACTGCCTCCTGGAGTTCGGTCAAATTCATATTGGTAGCTTTCATGACACTGTCCAGCCATCTTGTTCTCTGTTGTCCCCTTCTCCTCTTGCCGTCACACTTTCCCAACATCAGGGGCTTTTCCAGGGAGTCTGCTCTTCGCATGAGATGGCCAAAGTATTGGAGCCTCAGCTTCAGAATCTGTCCTTCCAGTGAGCACTCAGAGTTGATTTCCTTCAGAATTGATAGGTTTGTTCTCCTTGCAGTCCAGGGGACTCTCAAGAGTCTCCTCCAGCACCACAATTAAAATGCATCAGTTCTTCGGTGGTCAGCCTTTTTTATGGTCCAGCTCTCACTTCCATACATTGCTACTGGAAAAACCATAGCTTTGACTATGCAGACCTTTGTCGGCAAGGTGATGTCTCTGCTTTTTAAGATGCTATCTAGGTTTGTCATTGCTTTCCTCCCAAGAAGCCGGTGTCTTTTAATTTCGTTGCTGCTGTCAACATCTGCAGTGGTCATGGAGTCCAAGAAGGTAGAATCTTTCACTGCCTCCATATCTTCCCTTTCTATTTTCCCAGGAGGTGATGGGGCCAGTGGCCATGGTCTTAGTTTTTTTGATGTTGAGCTTCAGACCATTTTTGCACTCACCCTCATTAAGAGGTTCTTTAATTCCTCCTCACTTTCTGCCATCAGAGTGGTATCATCTGCATATCGGAGGTTGTTGATATTTCTTCCAGCAATTTTAATTCTGGTTTGGGATTCATCCAGTTCTGCCTTTCACATGATATATTCTGTATATAAGTTAAATAAGGAGAGAGACAAGTTAAATAAGGAGGGAGACAACACACAGCCTTGTCGTACTTCTTTCCCAATTCTGAACCAATCAATTTTTCCATATCCAGTTCTAACTGTTGCTTCCTGTCCCACATAGGTTTCTCAGGAGATAGATAAGGTGGTCAAGTACTCCCATTTCTTTAAGGACTTGCCATAGTTTGCTGTGGTCCACACAGTCAAAGGCTTTTGTGTACTCAATGAAGCAGAAGTAGATGTTTTTCTGGAACTCTCTGGTTTTCTCCATAATCCAGCGCATGTTAGCAATTTGGTCTCTGGTTCCTCTGCCCCTTCGAAATCCAGCTTGTACTTCGGGGAGTTCTCGGTCCACATACTGCTGAAGCCTACCTTGTAGGATTTTGAGCATAACCTGGCTAGAGTGTGAAATGAGTGAAATTGTACAGTAGTTGGAGCATTCTTTGGCACTGCCCTTCTTTGGGATTTTTGCATCTACAGGGGGTGGGTTGGAACCAATCTCTGTGGATATCACAGTCTTATTGGAGATATACTCTGGAAATTATGTAATTTGGCCTTGAATAATCCAGGAACACGAGCAGAAGAAACAACTATGCTGAACTTGAAAGAGCCAGATTCAGAGACAGGCTTCTGGTTTGATTAACAGATGGCACCTCACTCCAGAGTGGCAGGATGAGGCATATTCTGTTGGGACCCATAGCTGCTCTCAGCTGTACTGATGGTATATTGTAATACAGTACATGGATCTTCAACTGAGTTAACTTTTCAGGAAATGGTAGACTTGGAAAGGCCAATGGAAGTCAGGTAGTTCAGTTCCCCATTCAGTGAGGTCCATTATGGTTGGTTCTTCCATGGTTGGTAGGAGTCAGTATAGCCAGAGCCAGGAGCCAAGTGGGTATTCCTATATGCATGCACACATACACATGTGTGCACACAGACACACAGAGAGACACTCACACACAGAGAAGCATTTTCTACGATCAAACACCAAATGATGCTGTAAATTCATTTCGATCCATGGCTCCCAAACGTTTTTGAATTGCAGTTCCCCTTTATAATATTCAAATAACCTGTGACACCCACCGCACACCATGTTTATATAAAAAGGCATTCTTAATGGGGTAAAGTCATCCCATCTCGGAAAGTAGAAGCTTCTTTCTTCCCCAAAGGGCCTGTTTCTCATATATACGCAGGCACACTAGCTTTAATATCCCCCTCTGAAAGGTCAAGGAACACATTATTTAGCAAGGGCTGCAACACATATAAAGCAACCCGTGATTCCCCCAGAAAACATGTCACAAACCCGTTGGAGGTCACAACTCCCAGGTTGGAAAACACTGATTTAGAGCATAGCAAAAGATTCCCTTGATGCTTTCTCTCCCAGTACCAACTCAAGACATTTTTTTACTCTGAGGTGGATAGAGCATTAACCATTTTCCCTCACTGAGACTAACATGGAAAACATCTTGCTGCATCACTCAAGTAGTGTTCTGTGTTCATTTTCCTATTTAGTTGTTTATTATACTTAATTTATATCCTTTTCTTCTTTGTCAGAAGCACCACAGTACAATTAATGACTATATAAGATAATTTTAATCCAGTAACGGGCAACATCAAGAACATCTGGGGTAGCTAGCACTAAGTATTCCATGATAAATGTTGAAGGGCATGGAGTACACTGATGTAGGTGAAAAGTTGCTACTTCTTCTTTGCACTTTATCAGTGAAACACCTCCATTTTCTTAGGTTCACCTTGACTGGGTCAACAGTCAACAGACTGTTAAGGGTTTCCAAGTAACCCTGTTCTCCATATGACCAGCAGAACTGCATGCTGCCTTGGCTCTCTTTCTCTAAGAGGGATCCAAGGCAGCTTAGAGAATTTCAAAACAGAATAGACTAATGAAACATACAACAGAGTACAATATTAAAAACTATTAAGTATATTAATATTGAAATTAATCATTTTAATTAATCCTTTAAGTCATCTGTCACTTCCTCATGATACTCACACTTGCATGTGTGAGTGCTTTAATAAAGGTATTCAGTCTTTGTAAGAATCATCATCATCAACAACAACATTTTACCTCTCCTGCTTACCTCCTTTCCAGCAGATCTGTGGATGTGCCTACGTTAATGTTCAAGGACTGAATACAAGCTTGTTAAATGGTTAACAAATTTGTTAAATACATTCAGACTTATTTTATTATGGTTGAATTTCAATACAGGTTCCTTTTCCTGATTCCAAATGAGAGTGAAATGCATTTATATTGTACTGTACTCAAAGATGTTTTAAGCAATGGCTCAAATCCTACTGATGCTCGCATAACTTAGCATAAGTTGCCATGGCTCTTTACAGTTAATTGGCAAGATGCTAGGGTGTGTCTTGATTGTGCGAACAGGCACATGACTAAGTGCACAGCTGAGATCTGCCTTGGCACGTCATCAATCAGCCTGTGTTAGCTGTGCCACGTTACACAGACCACCAATAGGACTCTATCCACCCTGTCTTCACGGACTGTCGTGATGTATCCAGTAGGAGAGTGAGAGCATGGAAATAGCCATATACTTGCATTTTCTTCTTACACTAATAAGCTATGGCTGTTATATTACAGTTGCAACTAAAAGTGGAACAGCTTCCCTTCTTTGGTGGTATAATTGTATCCTTTCAGTACAGTTTGGGCCATAAGCCATCCCAGCTGCTGACTGAACCAGGAATGGACCCATTCATTTCTTAAAACATAAGAAATTAATTTGTTTCTTTCCCAAGCTGATCTAGGGCCTCAGAAAATGATGATTCCCATTCTCACCCCTGTCCACCATCCATCCCTTTCCATGACATGCCATCAGTCATGGGCAGCAGCAGAGAGCCAAGTATAGAAAAGACAAAAGATGTTCTCTTCCCTTTCCATCACATAGAGAAACAGCGCAGGCGGACGCCCTTGGCAGTGACTCCTTGAAGTTATGATCTTTCCACAGGCCACTGTGATGGCAGTAGTGTATAGGAAGGTCTCAAATCTAAAGAGCCACCAATCTTTGTGTCACGATGTGCAGCTCTGCAGCACATCAAGGAAACAGGCAAGGGGGTGGAGAGAAGGAAGAAATCTCTCCTTTCCCCAAACATCCATGTTTGCTACTTGCTGTTGCTCTTGATGCAGGCAAATAAGGGGAAAGGAAGGTGTTCAATCAGGTGGCACAGGGCTTTGAAGGATGGAAGGGCTGGCATGATCATTCATTCACTTCCCTCTTCCATTTTATATTTAATTTTACTACTTATTTCAAGACTGAAGCATAGGATTCCTCTGAAGTCTGATTTCACAAATGCAGGAAGTGTGCTCACCTTTCGGAAACATTTGCATATCAGAAATACTGAGTGGACATTTCCCAAACACACGTGACCAGAAGTGGCACATTAAATCACCGACCCCCAAAGCCTGGCTGTAACCAGCTTTAAACTCATCTTAAGAAGATGCCTGGCAAACTTTTGCCATGAATTTTTGGAACATTCATTTATAATTCTTCTGCACTCTCCACAAGTTACTGGTGCATGCCTGAAGAAGTGTTTTTTTTTGTTTTGTTTTGTTTTGTAATTCATGAAAACTAACTGATTTTTAGTAGTCTAATAAAAGTGTTTGTTTGTTTTAAATATTTTTACCTTGCCTTTCTCCTTGAAAAGGACCCAAGGCAGCATACAACAATGAAATACAGTATTTAAAGTTGAAAATAATGAGCATACAATGGTGGTTAGCATAATTAAAAGCCAATATTTTAAAGTGGCATTAGCATTTTTCTACATTTGCGTTGTGTTCTAAGCACACAGCGTTTTGTGGGGTTTTGTTTAATGCTTTCAACTAGAATTTAGGCCATCTCTAATATCAGTTTGATGCCTGAGTATCATGGATGAGTTAGGATTTATACCCAGGTCTCCTTGGCCATATTTATTTATTATTTGAATTTATATCCCACACCATTTGGCAACCAAGCCACTCTGGGCGGTTAAGAACAATATAAGAGGGGAAAGATTAAAAACACGATAAAAATAAATTAATACATAACAAATAGGGAAATTAAAACAGATGTCAGTAAAGGTGGTAAAAAGGGTGATAGAGAGGATGGCAAAAAGAATGATAAATAGTCTAACATTAGTCGGTACACCACAGATATGCTGGGAGACAGCAAGGAGAAAGAAACTAGGGACTGTATGTACATTTGACCAAATGGGACAAATGCAGGGCACAGGGAAGAACTTGAGAGCTTGGTTTTCCTTTGAAGCAGCCATATAAGACCCTTAGATCTTGTCTCCTAAGCCAAGCTTAAGAGAGCATCATCCACTTCACTACTGGCTGGGAAATAGAAGTTAGGAAAGATTGAAAGATGGACAAAATTCTATGTGTGAAATACCCTGTGTGTAAAGGAGGTTGCGGACATGTTTTTCATAATTGTCCTGGTCATCTGTTGTATGTCTAGGCATTGCAGCATGACCGTGGGGGCATGTTAGAGCATGTGACGGACAACTAACTAAATTGTGCACAACAACAGATGAGCCATTTCTGTTGTCCACTGCACAGCCTAACATAATTCTATCGCCTGTGCTGAAGAAAAGGAACAGTAAGGGCTGACTTCCTACATGTGCCTCCTATTTTTGTTTTTTTGTTTTCTGACAGAGCTGGTACACCTTTAAAATTCCCATGACCCATAAAAAGGTAACAGCTGCAGCTTTCCTCTGCTCTTCATCTCTGTGTGGGGAAAAGCTGCAGCTGTTACACTCTTGTCAGCCACATCAGCTTTAAGGGCCTGGGGGTGGTGGGTGGACAATGTATTGGAGCCTAAGAACATGAGTTCTTCTGAACTATAAAGTAAGAAAGGATGTGGCTGGGGGCTCTCTTCTGACCTTTGCCATCATCTCTCCCCTCTTTCTCATCTTCACTTTCTTGATTAGTGATATCAATGCACCAATTCACAGTGCCAGTCACAATGGTCGTAAAAGTGAATTTTGGATACTCAAATGGTTGTAAATGGTGTGTATGTGTAAAGCAAGCTACTGTTATGTTGCGGGGGCATCTGTGGTAATACTAAACTGTGTTTTTGCATTAACTGGGTGTATAATTTTAGGCAAAGTTCTTGCTTGAGAGTTTCATGCAACATTCGCTCGTTGAAGTTAAAAGCACAAGAGCAGGAGCGCAATAAAAGATGGCAACCGTAAAGGGGAGGTAGCAGTGAAAGGTTAAGAACTTCAGGCTATAGAGTATAAGGTTGGTGGATCTAAGCCTGAGGGGAGACCCATTCAATTATGAAACTAAAGAGAATGGCTGCTCCTGGTGAAATCCTTACTTCTTTGCAGGTTGCTAGTAGAGGTGGCATCTAAAGATCTAAATTTGGGAGCTCTTAAGAGGGACGTGATGGCGCTACGGGGACCTGGTGGCGCTGCGGGTTAAACTGCAGAAGCCTCTGTGCTGTAAGGTCTGTAGATCTTCAGCTGTAAGATCGAATCCATGTGACAGAGTGAGCACCCATCGCTTGTCCCAGCTCCCGCCAACCTAGCAGTTTTAAAGCATGCAAATGCGAGTAGATAAATAGGGACCACCTCGATGGGAAGGTAACAGCGTTCCGTGTCTAGTTGCGCTGGCCATGTGACCACGGAAGATTGTCTTTGGACATACACTGGCTCTACAGCTTGGTAACGGGGATGAGCGCCGCCCCCTAGAGTCAAACACGGCTGGACAAAAATTGTCAAGGGGAACCTTTACCTTTTAAGAGGCAGCTGCAGTCATGAGACAGTGAACAGTGTTGAATATTTTTTAAAATGAATTTCAGCCAAGCAGACATGTGCACTTTGGAAATAAGTTAGTACAGTAAATCCTGAGTGAGGCAAGATTTAAGGTTATTCTTCCAAATTTCCTCTGTGGGACATGACAGGCCAGGGAGGAAGGGTGTCTCCCTCTCTGCTTCGCTGGCAGCAGCTGTGCACTCTGAAAAGCTGATATCAGAACTAATCAAAGTTACTTGTTTGGACTACCATCCACAGCACGCACACACGCACCAGCCGGTATGATGGGTCCAAGTATCCACATTCTGGCAACAGTGTCATTGTAGCTGAAAGAACTGGCATGGATGAGGAAAGGCTCTGTCATAGCCCAGACCTCACTTCAACTCTGTTATTTCTAGACTGTAACAGTGGTTTTAGGCCTCTAGTTACAAATTAATTAGCAAATGTTTTCATTCATTTTTAAAAGGCAAACATTATTCATGATTCAGTGCTAGTCACATATGACTGCACCCTCCAACTTTCCATGGATGGAAAGGGGGATATCTGAGTGGCTAAAAAAAAATCTGGTTCCCACAGGATTGCTAGATCTTCACCAGGTGTAGTAATTTATAAATAGAAAAAAGAAATGAGGACGGCCAGCCATCCACCCTATGAAACAAGAACTACAAATCTGAATATAGGGGACACCTGCACTTGCTGTTGGCTGAGCAGGGGGAAAATCTCAAACTTCCTGCTTGTATCAGGGGAATCTTTAGTATTTTGTTATTCATTTCATCATAAATGAACTAGTCTAAAGCAAACAAACATGGATGTTATTGACTGACACCTCTTCTGATTAAAATTAATAAACAGAGGTTTCGTTTGACCAGTCTTCAACTGAAAGTTTGGTCCCGAGTTTAAGTAGCAACATTTCTACATGGTTACATGTTAATCTCTCTCCTGTCTACAAAAATTAAAAGTTAAAAAAAAATGCTTGCACTGCAATCTACTCAAATGGGGGCCTTAGTATATCCAGCGGGACTTCAGTGCTCATCAGATTATAGCCATAACAGGCAGTGATTACCTAAATATTTTGAATGAGCAAGATGAAGAAATGTATGACACATTTTGTGTAAACAGAAGGAATTTCTGCTTTCTCTAGAAGACATACCATGATTTATCTGTTCTTTACATGGGCTTACTGGTGGGAAAACATTCAAAGAACTGTGGTCTTACTGCAAGCCAATGTGTGTTTCCCAAGAAGTGAGTTCCATGGAGAACAATAAGGCTTACTTCAGAGTAGACATGCATAGGATCCAACTATAAATGATGCAAGAATAGCATTTCATAATCTAATTTCTTCAGGTACATTTTGGCCGTTAGAACAGGTTTGTTTGTAATAATTTATCTGATTATACATGGCCTGTTGTATTGATATTTTAGAGTATGTACAAGGTTAACTGATTTAAAATGGTAGGTTGTAATTATTATTTTTTTGTTAAATCAGAGAAACTCTTATGTAAGAGAGGATCCTTTTAATCACTGTTAGATTACATCACATATTTTTCTCCCTCTGCCTTTGTCTTGATTAGGGATCACTGATGTCATATATATGCTCAGTATTAAGAGCTAGACAAAGCACCCAGTTGTAGGAGGGAGGAGATGAAGGGATTAGAGAGACCAATATATCACTGACTAACCTCATTGCTCTGGACATTTCACAGGAACATAGGCAGTTCCGTGCATCACAAAGGCAGGATCAGAAAATCTGAAAAAAAAAACAAAACAGAAATCTCCACGCTACCAAGATTGCAGAAGTTTAAGGTATGCAGTTCTGTTTTTAAAAATGCATAGCTATATGGGCTGATCATTCTCTTTATAAAGTATTTTTCTGTAAGTGTTAACAAGTTGCAATGACTAGGGCACTAACAGAGGACAACCTTGTAGTTGATAGATTCCAGAAATTTAGGGGAAACTACCTGCACTAAGTGCTCAACTGTGCAAGTCAGTATTTAGGCACTCCTAATCAATCCGTTATCAAATGTGTCTTCAGCTGAATGGAATTAAAGCATAACATTGGCCTTAAAAATCTGAATATGTATTCCATGTTTTCTGTAACACTTGAGAAATTTTTTCCATAATACCTTGCAGGTATGGGTTACACATAAAGATATACAACCTTAAGTAAGTTTAATCATGGAAAATAGGCATATATTTTTGTCTATAGAATGACATCCAGTAAATCCATTAGTCAAAACAGTTGTATTAATAAACAATTTCAAATTTTCTATATTCAGAATAAGCAGCTGCAGTGGTTTGGGTAGGGTGGCCAACATATTACCATTTAAGGCAACTTAGCTCTGTTAATTGTAGTATCTTGACACAGCAAGGAATGACAGACCAAGGTGCATTGAGAATGAATTGTGAGCAGAAATAATATGTGAGAGGGCATTTATGGCTTCCATGGCACAGAGGATAAGGAGAGAGTTTTAACCCTATACTCTTCCTTGGAAGTGAGTGGACTTTTCACATCTTAAATCTTTTCTGACTCAGAGTCTGATCAATGAATCTTTCTAAAGATCACCCACCCTTTCTAAACTTCCAATAAATCTTAAATTCAGCCAGACAAATATTATATAAGCATTTAATATTTGTCTGGCTGAATGTAGCTATCTACCTATATATATACATATATCTTGAGAAACAAACTTTCCACCATCAGTTGTGCCATGATTATCTGCAATAATTCATTCTACTTCAAGATATTGCAGATATCCATGACTTTCTGCTTCCAACATGAAAAATGTATGTCCACTGCCAATTAGTGTTCAAAACAGAGAAAATAAAACTGCATTGGATGAAGCACCCTTAAATGCATTTGTACATGTAATCTGCGCAAATTCTTCAGATGTTTTATACTGTTTACCTCAAAAGCTTATGCCTTTCAATGTACAGGTTATGCCAATGTGAACCAAGCCACATCTATGACTTGAGATGTTTAGATCTGTACTGCAAGAGTCTATATATTCTGCTTTCCAAATAAAGCTCTTTATTAGACAAAAAGGCTACTCAAAAAGGTTTCACAAACTGCTTGATACAGAAAACTAGCATGTCAGGTAGAAGGCCAAGCCGGAAATCTGGTATCACATTTTCTTTATGGTCATTATTTTTTTCTGGGTTTTTGTATGGTAAGCCCAAACCTGCAGTTTGAAGTCTAGCACACAAAGCTTGGAAGTATTAATTGATTGGCCATGCTGGCTGGGTTTTTTTTTGACATATTTAGTCTCCCACCCCACCGAAAAAGTAACATTTCCAGGCTCTGAGTTGACAATCTCAGTGGGAGACATTCCTAAATAGGACTATATCTTAAGCTGTAATGTTATGCTGCGTGTCATCTATACTGTTGGCGAAGACATGCTGACCAAAATACAGAATGTATTTCTGTTTATCTAGACCACAGTTTCCCAACTAGTGGGTCACTGCCCCCAAGAAGGTCGCAAGCTGTTTTTTGGGGGGGATTGCCTTGGTTATTTTAGACTGTGTTCATGGTGGAGAGTAGCCACTGGTGGTAGCAAAGGCATTCTTTGAGGTCCAGTTCCCTCCTCCATCAGAGCAGCAGCAAAGCAGCAAGGGGAAACAGTGACCGCTGCTGCCCACCAGAGGAGGAGGAGGTGGTGGCAATAGCTGGGCAAGGCCCCCCAAGAGATGACTGGGCAGGATTCTGACATGGCTTGTGTGTGGCAAAGACTGAGATCTTCCCCCACTACCCATGAGCAGAGGAGCTGCTTGGTGGGGTTCTTTTTATGCACATGTGGTGCGTGGTCACAGGTTACTTGGAGTTATGACTTGAAAAAGACAGTGAGGGGACAGAGAAGAGAAGTCCTGAACCACAGCCAGGAATGTCTCTCTATAGACAAAAGTTCTGCCTGTTTCAATTGGGATCCAAGGCACTATGTATCCATACAAATACAAAGAATATGTGACAACCCAAATTACATCTTACTTAGTAAATGCCATTATGGTATGTGGAACCCATAGCTACTATTAAATACCATACAATAATGTCTCCTGGTATGGAGTCTGTGCTTGAGGAATGTAGGCCTCTCTGACTAATTCCTGTTGTTACCCAGCAGCAGAAGTATTAACGAATCCAATTAGGATTCACTTCTGAAAGTAGAAAATGAATTATCCATTCTAGAGTACTGAAGGCCGCATTGGAAAACTAATAAAAGAACAGGAGCAATGGGAGTGGAAGCATGAATCTAATGTTACAAAACCTGAAAAGGAGTAGGCTTCTGTCCTCTTCACAGAAAGAGCTTCAGTGAGCTAACTGAGGGCTTGGTGTGGGGCGGAGTCAGTGTAAGAGATTCAAGTTACCCAAGAATAGACCTTAGTGTCGGAGAGCTGTTAATGCTTCTTTCCTTAACCTGGTGCCCTTCTGGTGGCCGGAGGTGACAGGACCTCTCTTCCAATACCTCTGAGGGCACCTCAGGCCCCTGCACCTTTCATAGTGTTGCAACTCTGAAGTTCTATTACACACACACCACACACACACACACACACACACACACACACACACACTTTTCAGGTCACCAGGATGAGGAGGCTTTGCTGGTGCATGACTCATAATGCAATCCAGTACGTAACAGAAATCACATTGCATTCAATGGGATGTAACCTTGGGCAACTGTGTATAGGATTAAGATTACAGAGTACAGTTTAGCTTGCAAAGGAGGCTTAGTCTCACTAACTAAGAAGAAGTGTGAACCATAGGAACAGAGGTCCCTGAGTGCCAGAACAAAAGGAAAGCAGGTCCTGTACCTCATGAACGGGAAAGTAAATCAGTTGCAGCTTTCATGCTCATGCGCAATGATCCACTTGCATTCATTCTGCCAGAGAACAGTTAAAAACACAAGAGGCCTGCATGCCTTTGCAACTGGTCGGCAAGATGGTATTTAGCTTTTGCTTCTGAGACAGTATCCTTTATTAGCAACAACTAAGTGGTCAGCTTTGTTTGCATTCCTGTGACCTCCTAACCTCTTCCAGTCCCACACGAGAAACCCTCCGTGGTACCCAGGGTACTTTCACACATACGGGCACATGATTGGGCTCTAGAGTAGGATGCAAAATAAAATCTGCAGCCGGATGGAACTTTTTTTAAAAAAAAAAAGCAGTGTGTATTCACCCTTATTAAATTAAATAATGCAAATAGCAATCTCTAATAGGCTATTAAACTTGCCTTGCCTTGTCAAGATGTAAAATGGCTGCTAATCATGGGATTTTGTCAAGGGAATTTATTTGGTCAATCTGGACACACACACAGCTTTTGAGCTGTCATTCTGCTCCGTCCATGCTTGTGCAGAAGAAAACAGCTAAGGTGCATAACTGTGGGAGTCTTTTGAATTGGGAGCAGATGATGGAAAATCCAAACTGAATCCTCAAGGAACTAGCTTCCTGCTCCTAGTACAGGAAATATGTACATATTTTTCTGGCATTTCACTTGGATTGGAGGGGATAAAATAGCCTTGGCTGAAAATGAATGTGTTTTCTCCCCCCCCCGCCCCCCTTGGAACTCCCTAAACCAGCCACATTAACTGTGTAAAGCTTTCGGCTGTGGTACTATGATGGCAACCAGCCATGTGACATACTGTGCACATGGATTAGCAAATCCCTTCATCCAAGCAGTGAGAGCACTAGAGTTTCATAATACCCATGTCTAGGACAGTTGAAGATGTCAGACAATCCTTTTAAAGCCTTCTGTTAAGATATGTTAAGAAGCATAGATCATATCACTTATTAAACTACAGGCTATTTTGAAAAGGAGACGGTATGCTTGCCCATTACTAGAAGGGAGACACATCTTGGAATAGGGAGAGCTATTCAACAAACTCTGCAAAAATTAAAAAGCTGCAATCCATAGCCACTTATATGTATTTAGCCTAAATGACAGATGGCAGGGAGAAGCAGCAGGAACAGCTTGTGTGTGCATTTTCCTTCTTTCACATGCCCTGATTTTGAACTTTTCAAAGGCATCTGGCTGATCACTATTGGAAGCTGGATTCCATGTGAAATATTAGTTCTGCTGAAAGGGGAGGACTAAGAAAGAGCCAGGGATATTGGCAAGTCTTTGGGGAGTCCCAATTCCAAATCTAGTCTTTGGTGCCAAGCCCCAAGCTCCAAGTCCCCATTAAAAACAAGCTTCCCCTCCCCCCAACTGGTGGGTTTCCCAGTCATTGAGTCAAGTCCGAGTCACTGAGGGGAAAAAAAACCCAGTCAAGTTAACAATGTGACTTAAATCCGACTTGACACTGAGTCCTGTGGCTCGTGTCCCCATCCCTGGAAAGTGTGGGGCTGTGAGTAAGAGATTTGAATCAGAAAGTGTGGGGTTCCTGAAGAGGCCCACCTTGGCTGCCAATTTCATAGCACTTTTAAGTTCTATGGGCTATTTCTTTACTTAGACATCGATTGATGGACCTTGTAAATGCAATTTCACAAAATGAATCTCTCCTAATTCACAGTTATATAACAGACAACATGAGCAATTAGAGCAACAAAATGCTAAAGTGTGTGCGCCCAAGCCCTTGGAAACAGGACCAATATAGAAGTGGCTTGTAGAATTGCAAAGTTCACGTGTCTTTTTGAATTTCAAATGCATAAAAAAATCCAAGATAACCTTATTCCACTGAGTTGAGTACCCATAACATAGACGAATGAACTCCATATGCAGAGTCTTCAAAACCTGAGACCAATCACTCTAAGAGGCAACAGGAGCTCTGGCCAATTCTCCCACTCTTTCTGATTCAAGTCTCTTACTCATAGTCCTCCTCTTTCTTAGTCCCACCCCTTTGGGCTGAATCAATATTTCATAGGAGTTTTGATCTATTCTTCCATAAATTTCATGTTCATAGGCCTTTACATGATCCACATAACTATAACAAATACATGCAATGATGTAAAGAAAACCTTTTCCTGTTCTAAAACTATTTCTAAGTGCACAGGAGCTATAGGAGTTGAAGAAGCATGTCCCTCCCACAGGGCAGTAGGCCTGTGCTTGTTTACAGGCAAATCCTCAGTCTTAAGCAACTACTCACTAGCAAGAGCAGCCCACAGAAAAAGTTAAGAAACACAGGGCCCAGACTCTACTGTCTAGCCATGTTGGCAGCACTGCTACAAGACTACCATCACTTGCTCCTCTTCCATAATGACTTATACTGTGTTCTGTCATCAGTGTACTTCTATGTGTACACTGGCATCTTAGGTTTTAAGCAGAGGGGACATTTTTTCTAGATGTAGAACTTATCTCTCTTTAAAAAAAAAAAAAGAATAATTTGTCAATACTTTAAAAAAACAACCAGCCAGGGATCAAACAGTTCAGTCTCTGAGAACACTCTGACACTGACTTTAAAGTAGCTTTATGGAGTGGAGAAATGTCAAAGCAAGATTTAAAAGAGAGATTGCTGAGTTATATAATTTATTAGGAAGCTCCAGTCTGCCATCAGAGGCTTGAACTGGGATAATGGTTTGTCACCTCATATGTGTTAATTGGCTTACTCTGTGCCATGATGTTTGTGAGATTGAGAAAACTTTTATGAATGGCCAGTGTTAGTAATTTTCACTCTTAGTACTTTCTGAGTTTCATTTCCTTCTGATTTCACTCTCTGTAGTCTCACCCCCTCTACTGTATATGCATGTTTAAATAAATAACTTTCCATGCATCTGATGAAGTGGGCCATAGTTGACAAAAGCTCACACTGTAACCTTTTGTCAACAGATTTTGTCAACAGAGATTTTGTCAACAGATTTTCTTTATCTTTAAGGTATCATGGGAGTCTTTGTTATATAAAAGAAGGTGGCAGCGATTGCTTTAAAGTATGGGTCACTAAGAGCAAGGCTGCAATACAAACACTTTTCCTTCCCCCTCACACAGGACTTTTGTAACTCTGGCAGATGCTTCAAGACCAGCAAAGACTTCAGTGTATGAAGTATCTTCTTTCTGCCGCTCCACCTGCAGGTCAGGAATAATGTCACCTGCTGAATTTTTAGTTCACATGTATCTTTTAAAGACATGGGAACTCTGCAACTAAAAATAGTTCATGTGTTTTGATTTGGGGGCCATGGAGGTTTTTAAGGATTGGAAATGTATGAATGCTAAAATTTCCTTTCTCACAAAACCTGCTTAAATTAGGCCTATATGACATGTTCATCAAAACAACCATTCAAATTAAGTTTTGCTTGACACATACAGTGACCCACAAGAAAAGGGGTTAAATAATGTTTAAATGTTTATTGTCTTATATTGATTTATTTTTCTTGTTTTGGTATTTGTATATATTTTCTTTTATATTGTTTGGAAGCCGCCTAGAGTGGTCAAGATGACCAGATAGGTGGGGCATCAATCAATCAATCAATCAATCAATCAATCAATTAAATAACCTTCCACTGTGTTTGCAGGCTAGCTTTGCCTTCAAGAAACTGGGAGGCTACAGTGTGTGTGTTGTGGTCTTCATTTGGCTTAATAGGCTGTGTGTTGTAAATAGTGCAAACTTGGTTTAAATTAACATCACATGTGGCAGACATATCAATCAAGAAAAGCTGCTTTCTTCAGGGTACATAGACAGGGTCTAGGCATAGGTTCCTAAAGTGGTCTATATGGACCCCCCAGGTGTCAATTTCAACATGCAGGGGATCCACGTCAGATAGAGAAAAAAAATTGGGGGTGCAAGTTTAGACTTGTATCCAAGCTTTGCAGGGGGCAGGGGGTCTATGGAAAACAAATAAGTTGGCAAGTGGTCTACGGGGCAAAAAAAGTTTGGGAACCTATCATAGAGTGTGAAATTATGATTGTTAAGGAATTTAGGAGGTAGACTACAGAAATCTGAAAGTATGTGAGTGACTTTTTTGTGAACTGATGCTTGCATCTTGAGTGTTGTTGTTTATGCTTTGTACTTTTACAGTTTTAGTGGGATTGATTAAGTGGGCAAGAATTTTTAGCACCCATGGATATCAAAATATATTTTGAAAGCTTTCTGTTAAGGCAAAATACCTCTACATGGATTTTTAGTTTATATATTTTTGCCATGCCTTTCAGGATACCTTGCAAGGCAATAACAGTCATTGCACTCAAGGGCTGCTTGTGCGTTTGTCAAAGGGACCTCATGAGGTTTGCCAGGTGGCAGCATGCTGTTCTTTGAGATTACAGGGTCAAAACATGAAACCAGGCAGAAAAAGCTTGAGATGTCATGGGGTAGATTCTAGTAATATCACAGAGGTAAAGCAGACAAGGATTCTGAGCAGAGACTCAACTGATTCTGGGGCAGCTGACTGTGGAAATGAGCACCAGGGTATTGTAGGTACAGTGGACCCTTGACTTACAGATGGCTTGACTTACAGACTTTTTGAGTTACAGACTTCTCTGGCCGCAAAATTTAGGTTTGACTTGCAGACTGAGATTTAACTTACAGACCAGAAAAAAAAACAAAATGGAACAAAAATGGCCTGTTACGGGATTAATCGGTTTTCAATGCACTGTAGGTCAATGGAGACTTGACTTACAGACTTTTTGACTTGAGAACCGCCTACGGATTAAGTTCTCAAGTCAAGACCCCACTGTAAAGGAACCAGAATTTAGGAAACCTTTGTAATATGGCAACTTAGAGCCAGAGAAAGGTAGCAAAACGCATCCAGCCATTCCTGTGGTTGCCACCATGTCCTGCTGCTAAAGCCCATATCTCATGCACCTTTTTACCTGCAGCCACACATGACACATGGAAAGTCTTTCAAGGCTCTAACCTGCTGGTATGCTTGTGGAAAAGTGGATGTCAGCCCCCAAGATAACCTTTTTTCCAGGCCCTATGTGGCTGCCGACAGAGCCTGTGCTACAGGAAGGATCGTGATCAATGTTTGTACACCACTCTGCCTTCCTACTAATGGCACATTGGGTATAAGTAAATGCATATCTGGAATCTCTCACTCAACTCCTTCTTGGTTTTTTAGTATGCCAGTGTTACACAAGCACATTACACACAAAAATGCCTTTATCCTGAGCCAGAAATCTTTGGTGTTAGCTGGAAGAGGGTGGGGACTGGTGCCCAGACTTTAAAGCAACCTTACAGGCAGATATCAGATGTCTCCAGCTTTACTGATCTCAGATTTATTTCCCACTATGAGGCCCAGGGATGGACAAAGACTCCCGTGGACTACAGCTGGTATCCTGGTATTTTGGAAATTCTTGGCCACTTTGGTTAATAGGATGCTAAATACCCAGGATTTTGGGTGGATCCAGAAGGGTTCTTGAATCAGTTTATAAAAACTGAAAACAATGAAAACATCATAGCAAACAATTAAATTGTAATAAAACAAAATTACAGTTTTCCTTCAGCTGGCTAGTTTACAAGTACTTTGTCTTAATAAAACTCTTTCTGAACCAGGAAGTGCAAGCTACCAAAGAAAAATCTCCTGGAATAATACCTTAATAGACTAGCAAATCTGCTTTAGGAATATATTTCATAGTACTGTCAAGAATGACAAGTTTTTTATAAGGTTGGGCTTTGTACATTAGTGATAAAGCTGTAAGGCTACATTAGTGATAATGTTATAAGATTTATGGCATATAGAGCACATTTAAAAATTTTGACTGCTAAGTGGTAGGACTCTGCTCAATAGGCTGATAATGTTTTCCTATGACCCAGCTGCATGTGGAAGCCTTCATCCAGGGAAATGATCAACATGTCACTCTTTACTGCTAGGAAAGGAAGAGTATTGCTGCTACTGTAACTGGCAAAGCAATCTAGACCCACTTTATCACAACTTCTGTGCTGCTTATCATTATTTACATGGGCTGTTGGTAGCTGCTTGTCTTTGCTGATAGAATATTGTGGTAACAGTGAGTTGAAATAGGTATGCAAGGAGTTACATACCAAACACTGTGCACATTTTCTTTCAAGGGCAAACAGCACATGGCATCTATATTTCAATTTCACTTAAAAGCAGGTAGGGGGACATGGAGGTAGTAATCTGAATCACATGGAAGCTATACCTCTTAACGCTTTTTTCCTGCACATTTTCCCTCCAAAGTACAGTATCTATTATGTCCCCACAATAGATTTCCTGTGTTTTGTGTAGTTGGCCCACAGCAAACTAGCACAAAGAGCTGCAACTGTGAGCCTGTAGTGGAATGGGATCTACTTTCCTCTACTTTTTTTCTGAGTCCCGAGTTCTCCTTTTTAAGAATCTATGTAGTATCCACAAATAGCAGTGGAAGAACATAGTAGAGTTCATTTCCATGAATTAGCCATATAAACCCAAGATGGTTGCATACGGTGAAAGAATTGGCTTCCTCCCATTAAAGCCTATGAGTATTGTCTTGATTACTTTGCTGTTATTTATGGGAGTTTACTGAAAAGGATATTCAGAACTCATCTTAAGAAAACAAGGACTGAAAACCAACAATAAGTGAACAGTCCGCTATTTTATTTATTTATTTATTTCTACCCCGCCCATCTAGACCGAAGTCTACTCTGGGCAGCTAACAATAATTCATAAAAGCAAAAACAATATAATAAAATAATAACAACTGTAATAATATAATTCAAGATGGCAAAAGTAATTAGGCGATGACAGATATAACCTGAATCTTCAATTGGTTCAAGGACAAAACCTTCTTCTTCATTTTCTGCAAAGCCTCCGTAAAATATATCAGCCACTGATCTTATTTTAGATTCAATCCATGGGATTGATCTCAAATGCCATATCATTGGTCAGGTCTCTGTAGCAGACTAGAAAGACTTTTGCACAGAGGAAAAGGAACAATTGCCTTTCTCTAGGAGAATTGTTTGACAACCTCACCTCTTGGTCCACCTGCTTAGAGGTAATTGAGTAAAATGTGTCATCTTCATCCAGCATCAAAGATGAAAAGAGTCTGACTTTGCAAAACTCTGCATTTGATTTCTTCTCCAATGCCATGAGCCTTTTAGTTCCTTAGCAACCCCAAATGTGAACTTCAGTTTTCAAATACAATCCAAAACTTTATTGTTTTTCAGAGTCTAAAGCAAGGCAATTTCCAAAGGTCCAGGGTGGTTCCTTCAGTGTGTAAAAATTCAGCTCCTGGTAGAAAACCTTTATTAGCCATTAGATTAGAGGTGGGCCAAGTGTGGACCAAGAAAGTTGCACTGTATGAATTCACTATACTTAAATTCTATTATTATCATTCTGCTATTATCATTCATGAACAATGGTGATACTTGATTTATCTTAAACAAAACAAAAATGCTTAATCACTGAGACTGTTCCTTGTACAGTGAACTCCTCATGAGTCTTTAGCCTCCACTGCACCTGTGTATGATGCTTTTAATATTGTAACTGGGCATTCATGTACCTGTCTACCCAGAAGTAAAGCCTATTACATTCAATTAGTCTTAGGCTTGAATCAGACAGGGCTTTTATCTCATGTTTTGACAAGGCCAGTTTCAATCGATTGTCTGGCAATTACAGGCTGTACTGGTAACTGCAAATGTTTTTGATGGCTATCCACAACTTTTTGGATGATTAGCAGGGACTACTTACTTTTTAAGCATGGGTAGTATAACTCTGCTTTAGTTTGGTTTCCGGCATGTGTGACTGGTATTGAACCAAAGCGGCACTACGAGGGATTTTCCCTGACAATGTTAGAATTGTGTCATTTGGCTGGCAAGCCAATTAAGTGATATTTATCAATAAATGGTGGGGGGGGGGAGGAATCAACTTTGTCCTCCCCACACAGCAAAGAAGATAGAAAAGGGGGAGGGGAGGTGTCTTTTTTCCGTTTTTAATATTTATATTTCTTTATAATCCAGTGCTATGTCACTTGGGTAGCAAACCAATATAGCAGTATACTACTTCCCAATAAAATGAGGGGGGGAGGGAATCCAGCTTTCCCCTACTTCCTATGGAGGGGGAGAGGACATGGCAAGAGATTTTTCTTTCATTCATTTTTTTCCTGTACAATCCAGAGCTATGTCACTTTAGTGAGAAACAAATGAAGTGATAGGTCAGTTATCAATTTTTTTAAAAGCATCCAGCTTTCCCCTGATTCCCATGGTGGGGGACACAGAAGAGGACAGGCCCATGGAGGCTGACAGGGAAGAATGGGCGGGGGGGGCAGGCTCCATGCTTGGGGTGGGGGGCAGGCAGGTGAGTGAGCATCTGCCTGGGGGGGGCAGGGGGCAGCGTGCATGCAGGGGACAGGCATCCGTGTGTGCGTGCAGCAGGTGTGTGTGCATGCGTGTGGGTAGGCAGGATTGCGCATGCGCATGCACTTTCCTTTGGCCCTTGAATATCTGTCTCAGCGGCCTGGTCCTTCCAAGATCGCGGACTGGTATAGGTCAGCGGCCTGGGGGTTGGGGACCCCTGTCCTAAAGGATCCAAGGCAGCCTACATTATTAAAAGAAACAAAGTTTAAAAAGCTAAAATAATAAATTATTACAATGTTAAAAAATAAACAAATATAATATTAAAACATTACAAATAAAGCAACATTAAAAGCACAAGGAAAACAATGGAGTACAACAATCCCTTTAAAAACATCCCCTTGGTCAACTCGTGATTTAAAGGAAAGCCTTCCTGAAAAGAATGCCAGTGTGTGGAAGGGCAGCAAAGATGGGGCCAGCCCGACTTCTTGTTCCAGAGTCTGGGAGCAGCGACAGAGGAGGTCCTCTTCTGATGATCTTAATACCTGGGCAAGCTCATAAAGGGAAGTATGGTAGTTTAGATAGCTTGGACCCAAGCTGTTGAGGGCTTTATTGGTTAAAACCAGCACTTTGAATCGGGCACAGAAACAAATCAGCAGCCAGTGGAGCTGCTGTAACAGGGGAGTTATAACAAGCCCCATTAACAGTGGCATTTTGAACCCGCTGGAGTTTCCACACTTTCCAAAGGCAGCACAACATAAAGCACGTTATTAACAGTAATACGTTGCTGTTTGTTGTTGAATTACAGTATTATAAATCAATTAGATACATAATTGAACTGTTTAATACAATCATTTCAAAGCCATTTTAATATACATTTGAAAAGGTAAAAAAAATACAGTTCCCTTGTTAACGCTCCTTCCTAGCAGTTACTTACCTGACACCTGCCTAAAATGAAGTATCATTACTTGCTGATAGAAAGATAGCAGGGACCGGGTTAGCCTGCTCTCCCAGGGAAAGGAATGCCACAGTGTGGAAGTAACTCCTGAAAAGGCTGTGGCCTCTCCAAGAGTGTGACAGGATGGGAGTCAACAGAAGTGAGAAAAGAGTCTCTCCCAAATAGCTTAAAAGTCATGGAGCCTCATGTGGGGAGATGTACCAGGTAACTGTACCAAAGTCATGATATGGCTTTGTAGTTTAAAACTAGCATTTTAACTTGTGCCCCCAAACAGATCAGATCAAACAGTGTCCAAGTAGCTGCTGTCAACAAAGAGTTTATCTTTTTATTTTCTGTGTAACACTCCCAGCCACTGTCAACTTCTGGACATCCAAGCTCAAGGATGAAACCAGGAGCATGTCCAACTGTGAATCTGTTTTCAGGGGGAATATGACTCCATCCAGGACAGGATAGTTCCTTTTTCCCATACATGTCTTTGAAATGATCCTGTTCCACCTCTGTCTTGTCTGAAGTTTCAGTTTCAGTCTCTCATTAGGTTTTCTACTTTATTACTTTTTTCTCTGAATGTACTATATCAAACATTCATTGTACATTTTACTTTTAAAAGTTTAACTATGCAAATACCATCACCTTCTTATATAGGAAGATTTATTCAGTAATGTAAAATATGTAATACACAGTATGAGAAGCAAGCACGTTGCCAAAACCTGTCAGAGATTATATCCCAAAGCCATAATTTGAGAAAAAGTGTGTGTAGAGTTTATAATCTACTCAGTAGACGAGACTCCCACCTAAAAGGCAAGTGGTTCACTCTAAGGGGCAGGCTCTGAGGCTGGGCTCCTGTAGAGCCTGGTGGTCAAATACTGGCTGTTGGAATCCGCTTGCCTGCAGTTTCCATGGCATCTCCAAGCTCTTGCGGCCAAGTTGCACTGGAAATGGAGTACATAGGAGTGGGGGTGGGGTACAAGAAGGCACTCGAGCCTCATTGCTAAGAGCTCTGCTTTGAGAGCATTTTGGCACATTTAGGCCTGCGCTATTCATTAATGAGCTAGTTGTACTTCGCAGTCCGCAAGTACTCTGAGCACATTCCTGCCAGTAGTGACCTTGGTGGGCCCCAAGTCCTCTCCTTGCATAGATTAACCATCTGCCCATGGTGAGGAGGCAAGGAGAATGTCTCATTTACTCACTCTATGTTCCTCTCTTCTGCTTCTCTCCACATATTCAGTTCCCACAATGATAGCTGCCATTTGTAGCTTATGGCAGCCTCACAGGACATAAACGCACACATATAGGTGGAGGAGTTATGAAATGCTATTTGGAGTTCCCTAGGATTCCTGACAATTTTGCCATCACTTCTTACTACTGCTACCTTTCAGTTATGACAGTCCCTTGCTCCCAACAGTATACCAATACAAACCCATGGAATAGTTACAGTTGAAGGGACAGTCTCTGTTTAATCTTAGTTTTACGGATGCTTTCTTGCTTCAAAGATGTCATCATTTCTGTACAGTCAAATAAGTGCTCTTGCCGAACTTGTGAATTTTCTCTTTGTTTCTATCATCTACCAGCACAAGTGACTGATGAATAAAATGAAATGGGTGCCTCCTGAAATTCTGGAGTGAAGTGCACCCCCCCACACACACACACCACTTGGTTCATATTATAAATTAAATCTAAGATGTGTGCCTGATTTGAAAACATTCAGATATGGCGAGAATCCTAATACTTATGTGTGGAGGTGTAAGTCGAGCAGTATATATCTCAGTGGCAAATTGCTGCTAGCTGAATAGTCAGTTCTTGTATTCCTCATACACATTGGCTGTATGACAAGGGATAGAAAATGGATTCCTTAACTAGCAGTAATTCAGCACTGAGATCTAAACTTTTGACTGACACCGGCAGATGTAAGCAATAGGAGTCTGGCTTATAAGTATAAAACAAGTGCCACGACACAATTACTCATCAGGTTCAGCAATAAAATTCATGGTCAAATAATTTTTATCAATATATGGTGGGATCTCATCCTCATTTCCATCATTAGGAAAGGCTGTACATCTCTAGAATCACAAAATGCATTCAAGAAACAACAGATTTAACTCCCATTTCCATACTCTTCAGTAATGATCCCCATTTGCCAAGATAGGCTGACCTTGAGAATTACCAGCAACTGTTAAAATCCTGGTCAATAATATGCTATTTCACTAGTTATGCTTGCTTACACAGTATTACCATCTAACTTCCTGCTTGTTCGCATCACTTAATTTGGGCCTTTTGCATTCCTAGCCTTAACGCAGCCGAGCTTTTAATGTTAAAATATGATCAATAATGCTGGAGAAATTCTCAATTAATTTTGAAAGAAAGATCAGAACTTCTAGTCTGATCTTACACATATGTACTGAATCCACATGATGGAGTGAGCTCCCATCGCTTGTCCCAGCTCCTGCCAACCTAGCAGTTCAAAAGCATGTAAAAATGTGTGTAGATAAATAGGTACCACCAAAGTGGGAAGGTAATGGTGTTCCGTGTCTAGGTGCGCTGGCCACATGACCATGAAAAACTGTCTATGGAAAAATGTTGGCTCTACAGCTTGGAAGGGGTTGAGCACTGACCCCTAGAGTCGGACATGACTGGACAATTTGTCAAGGGGAACCTTTACCTTACCTTATTTCAGGAACAGACCCCGTGATTTCAAAATCTACTCTCAAGTAAGCATGCTTTGGACTGTAGTCTTAGAAGTGCTGTACTTCAACTGAAGTCCTACAACGGCGGAGATAAAAAGGAAGACACAACATCTCTCTCTTCTTGTCTATCCAGAAGTAAGCGACACTGAGTTTAATGAGGCTCACTCCCAATAAAGCAAATGTAGGAATGAAGCCTCAGTGCAGTATTGCCCTAGAGCGTTTTTTGATATCATGGAGGAAGGAATACATATGAAAGCGAAAAGTGCCAGAATGAATCTGCATTTCTTTATTTTTTTCTTCAGAGAACATGAGACTGCTGCTGTTATCACCAACACCTACACACACACACACACACACACACACACACACACACACACACACACACACACACACACACACACACACACACACACACACAACATAGGTTTCTTTACAGGTAAAAGGTTGTGTCAGAATCAAATAAAAAGGGACAACACAAAACATTTGATACAAGGATATCATGTAACACAGAGGACACAATCCTGGTCCTGCTATTAGACAGGGTGAATCAGCTGTCTAAGACAAAGTATTAATATCTCAGTAATAATAATCATGTGTTGTGAGGTCAATTCTGACTTACAGCAAACCTTTTCAGGGTTTTCCTGGAATAATCGAAGAATAATCAGAAGTGGTTTACCATTCTCTTCTTCTTGGGGGTGCCCTTGGACCCTGTGGCTTACTGAGGGCCACGCAGATTGGCTCTACTCACAGGAGACACAGCAGGGAATCAATCTCCCAACCTCTGGCTAAACCACTGAGCTATCCAGCCAGCCGTCTAACTTGGTATTTCAAAGGAGCACCTAAATATAAGTCCTGACAAAATGCAAGATTATTTTATTAATTTACTGAATAATGCAGTCAATTAAGAAGGAGATCTAATTTCTTCCTACTTCAGAGTAAATACTTGGGAGATTCTAGTCTAAGTAGCTTAGGTTTATAGGTATCTAATCCTATTAGTATTTGTTGCTATGTAGGCTCTTAAATAAGGTAATTCACTTTTGGAAATGGGATTTAGACAATTCTGAAAATTTCAGCACCTGAAGCATTGGCCACTTAGAGGCATTTTTTATCTTCTGCCGTAACACATATGTGCATTTCCCTTCTCCATCACAACTACGTGTTGTGCACGTGTTCTTTTTCCTCTGTATCCAGTAATACACTGTTAAGATTCACTAAAGCATATTCTGCATCTTGATGCAGCATTAAAAACCCGAGCAGAAATTTGGTTTGGTTTTGAGAGAGGTCTTGTGGCAACAAATGTATCTTAACATTTGTTTGAATCTGTGGAGGGGGAAGAAGGGAGGAGATAACATGGAGCCTTTGAGACTGGGTAAATGGGGGCATTTACACAAAGTATGGAATGACAGCTGTGAAGTGAGAGCTGATCAGAGAAGGAGGGGTAAAAGTCCAAGTGGGTCACTCCTGTATTCCAACAATCTGGGATCAAAAGGGCTACTTTCAGGCACCTGTAAACTTAGGCATGTTTGCTCTTCCTGTTTTCTTTCAACTGCAGGCGCCAGGATGCTTTTGAACGTCCTTCTCACTCATTCATGTCAAAAATGGTGCATCATGCAACAGGTGGAGGAGGGGGCTGTGGGCCTGGAGATGCAGGTCCAGAGTCCCACATGGACACTCACTGCGAGGCGTGCCAGTGCTTTTGCGCTCCTAAGCCAGGGGCCTGGAAGATGGGCAGTTCCTTGCTCATGACTGACTAGATGAAATTATGTCTGCTCATTTTTCTTCCATCACTTCTTGGAGTGAAAGGTTGGTTGGTTGTCAACTGCAGGAGACGAGCCTAAACTATTCTCTGGAGGCTTGGGCCCTGAAGCCCTCCCCAGTCCTGGGGACTCCTTCTCTGGTGCATCTTTCGCTTCTACATTGATGCCACGTGGTATGTGACAACAGCAGGACAGCAACATTGCAGTTTAGACTCTAGAGCATGAGGCTAGCCAAGTGCCCACTGGATCCACCTCAGGAGCAGATGGGTAGGAAGACCACATGGGCCAGGAAGTCGCAGATGGAGGAACTCGGGGAGGCGCAAGTCCCGGAGGAAAGCTTTGTGCACATGTGACCTGCGTGCTTCTGTCACCTGGGCTTCTTCCCTTGCTCTCCTGGTCACTGCTTGAAGCAGGCGAGCATGTCCCCCGGGCTCCCATTAAGGCGGAGGACCACCGCTTATTGTTTTCCACCTGACACTGCAGTCACCGCCCCGACCTGGCCCTCCACCTTGAGCGCTGCTGCTGCGGAGGGTTCATCAGGGAACCCTGCGCCAACGCTGGGCGCGCGCTGGCGTAAAAGAGAGGGCGCGCCTGGAAAGTGGGAGTGTGCAGTGCGGCTCCTTTAAGGGAAGGCAAGCAGGGTGGAGAACGCGGCGGTGCCTCTGTGTGTGTGTGTGTGTGTGTGTGTGTAAGGCGGGGGTGGGGTGGAGGAGAGGAAATCACCCGTCTTGTGCAAAGAGCATGCGCTCTGTGGGCAAATAGGGGGTGCTGGCGGGTGCTTTTCCTCGTCTCGATCTGGAGCGGCAGCGGGGGACATCCCAGCTTCCGAGCCATGGACTAGTAGCAGCGGCGCTGGTCTTGCTGAGGAGACCGATCGCGCCCCCCCTCCCCCAGGAAAAGCAGGACAGGGGGGAGTTCCGGGCTTCCCTTCCACCGATCACCACCTTCCGCACCCCCCCCCCCGGAGAAGCTCTCGCCGGCTAGCAGGAAGCGACCTTTCTCCCCACCATGGGCAACGAGGCGAGCTTGGAGGGAGGCGAAGGCTTGGCCGGGCTGCCCGAAGGTGTGGCCGGGGCCGGGGCCGGCGGCGGCCCCCCGGATGGCGGCTTGCAAGCGGCTCCCCCTTTGCCGGGCGCGATCCCGGCCGGCGTGGAGGCGGATTTGAGCCAGCTGAGCGAGGCGGAGCGGAGGCAGATCGCCGCTGTCATGTCAAGGGCGCAGCAGGGGCTGCCGAAAGGGAACCTGGCCGGGGCCCCCGGCGCGGAGCCGCCTCCCTTGCAAAGGCACGCACCGATGGAGTAACCTACATGCCGGGTCGGGAGGGGGAAGGCGGAGAAAGGGGGAGGGGGAGGAGATGGCTGGCTGGCTGGCTGGCGGACTGCACAGCGCGGCAGTCTGTTGCATGGGGAGGAAGACGGAGGGAGGGAGGGAGGGAGGGATGGCTAGGGTGCGGGTTGGCACGA
This sequence comes from Pogona vitticeps, assembly GCF_051106095.1. Lineage (NCBI taxonomy): Eukaryota > Metazoa > Chordata > Lepidosauria > Squamata > Agamidae > Pogona > Pogona vitticeps. The sequence continues at coordinate 105,964,662 of NC_135787.1, read as the reverse complement.
GGATAGGCTTTCCGGAGGATCCCTCCTCTTCTTTCCTGCCATATTTTCCCCATCATCCTGGAAATAACCCTTCCTCTTCAGTGGACTCTCTCCGCTCCCTCCCCTCCCCTCCCCTCCCCCCCCAGTTTAACTCTTCCTTGGCGATGTGGTGTAGAGTGGGTCGCCTTAGTTTCAGTTTCTAATGGAAAGGAAAAGCTGGCATGCAGGTTATTTGTAACCCCACCTTAAAATCTTCGGCAGTCTCAGCTGGGTTTTGCTCGAGCTAAAATGGAAGCCTGCAAAGCTTCATCCGTACCCGGGGCTTTTGTGGCTTCTGCTTCTGGAAAGGATGATTCTCGGGGAAAAGCCCCACCGTCCTTCTCCCCCGGAAGGCTCTTTCCATTTTTATGCCCGGAGGCTCTTCCACTCTGCAAAAGTATCCGTCGCCTCCCTTGGATGTATGTCTGCTTCCCGGCTTCCCCATCACCAATATCGATTGAAAAAAAAAAAACTAGGGAAATTCAACCTGCTGCCCAATAATAGCCTGTGCATGATGGGTGTTGAGGTGCCGAGATCCTATCCATAGGATCCCCTGGTTTCTCCTGCCCCCCCCCCCCCCCCAGGTTTTTCTTTCTCCATAGTATGTTGCGGAGTAGTTGCATCTACCTCGCCCGTTGATGATGAGGAACATAATTCCCATTTCCCTTGTCCAAGGTGCTGAAATGACTAGCTTTCCCGACCGTAACCTACAGAGGGCCGCCTCGGAGATTTCCTCTGCCTATGTGTTGCGCTGCCTTCCCAGCTATGATATAACCTATTTCCCCACCCCTGGTCAACCCATACAGTGTTTAAAAAGAACAAGAGAGAGAGATCCATATTCTACCATACTCTGAAAAATTCTTGCTCACCACGTTTTTATCTTACTTTAGAAAAATATCAATTAGATTTCTGGCACTCACGTTTTGTACAAGAAAAATGGCACAAGAACAGAAGGATTTGATAATATAAATTAATGTGATATACTTGAATTATATCCACATTGGTATTTGTCCCTTCCATGACCCATGTGTTATTTAATATGAGATTTTAAGAAACTTTACAGGTATGGTGGAGAGCTGCTACCCATGGTACACACGTTCATTTTCTGTGTCCTTCCCTATTCATTTGCTTACATGAGTTTGCAGGATTTCCTAGCATATCTCTGCCATGAATAGCTGAAACCATCGCCTATATCACTTTGCTTAGTGTTGCAAGTGTGTGTTCCTGTTGGAGTATATAATGAATTATATATCCCACCTTAATTTTTGAATTCCCTTTTACTGAACTGCAGCGTGTACAAAATGGTTCCAAATTAATATATATCTCTTTCACAGAACAATCCAGCATTTCCTTACAGTGCAATCCTAAATCTGTGCACTCAGGAATATGTCCCATTGACTTCAATTTGCTCATTAATAGGATTTCAGCCTTCAAATAATGAAACTGGCTAGATCTGAGGCTGGTTGTGTTTAATTCAGTTAGTTTCCCACTCTGTTGAGTTGTTTGATACTAGGGAAAGCAGATTTGGTTTGAAATTGCAAGAACAGATTGAAAGTGAGATATTCCCTACAAGCAGTCATAAAGCTACAGTTGTTGGATCAGGTCTAGTGCTTTTTAGATGATCCAGAGGTCAATTTCTGACTCTAGGACCCACCAGGCCCACATCTGCCCTGAAAGTGAGAGGGGAAGTCAAAACATAAGATTGCTGGAAGTCCACTTCTGGATTCATTTTTGTGAACTTGCAGAAAATGACTCTCCTTTATTTTTTTTTTGTTTTGTTTTGTTTACAGAACTTGTTTTGTGCATTTGGAGGATGCAAAGTTTTGACTAGAGGTCCCAATGTGGGCCATACTTTCTCTACCCTTGATTTTGAGTGACATTGCAGCACAGAACTAATTTTCTAAATACTCAAATAGTAACATCTGGCTTTCTAGATTTTATGGGAGTCCAACTTCCATCTGTCTGGCTGTCATGACTGACAATTAAGGACATTGGGAGTTGTAGTCCAAAGACAACTGGAGAACCATTGGTTCCCCAACCCATCTCTAATATAATATGCTGCTTCAGTGCCCCTCAGAAATCAATTGCTGTTTCCCACAGCTACAGAAAGTGAATTAGAATTCTTTTTAAATGTTTGGTGTTTGCTGACATCATTGTTTCTCCGATCCTAAATATTTCAGTGAATTGTCTCTATATATGAGAAAGGAAGTGCTAGATTGGCATGGAGGAGAATTCAAGGCATGAGAAATGTTTGGTACACTAAAATTCTTTTACTCAGATATATTAATTAAAATAATTTATCATACTAAATTATCTCTTGAATAATCTTCATCCTCAAATTCTATAAATTGCTCTATGCAATGTGCAAAATCCTGTTGCTTAGCATAGTACAGTAAATTGCTCTAATGTAAGCTTATTGAAACAATAGGGATTTAACAAGTCAACCTTTCTGTAAATTCCATTGATTCAAATGGGCCTACTCTAACTGTGAGTTGTTATGCTAAGGAATCGATTAGAGTAGGCCATTTGAATCAATACAACCTATGGAGGAGTTGACTCTCTAAATCCCCATTGATTCAATGGCCCTACTCCAGTGCAGTTAACTATGCTAAGCAACAGGAGTCTGGCCAATTTGCCCTCCCAATATAATTGCTTATTGTTGGGGAAGCACACAATTTGAAAAGTGAGATCAAGTTATTTGCTGTGCCACCTTCATCTCTAAATCCACAGGATTTAGAATATATCTAAATTCTATTGTCATATTGGCATTTATATTTATGGAATATTGCTGCCACCACGTTTGATCTGGGCATACAAAAAGAGCCATACTGGATCAGATCAAAGGTGCATATTGTTCATCAATCTATTTCCCATAGTTGCCAATTATCTGGGGAAATAAGTGGAAAGTACACAAGCAGGGCAAGAGTTCAATAGTGCTGTCCCACTCAGCAGGGACGTGGTGGCACTGTGGGCTAAACCGCAGAAGCCTGTGCTTCAGGGTCAGAAGACCAGCAGTCGTAAGATTGAATCCACGCAACGGAGTGAGCTCCCGTCACTTTGTCCCAGTTCCTCGCCAACCTAGCAGTTTGAAAGCATGTAAATGCGAGTAGATAAATAGATGCCATCTCGGTGGGAAGGTAAAACGGCATTCCTTAGTCACGTTGGCCACATGACAATGGAAAACTGTTTTTGGACAGGCGTTGGCTCTACGGCTTGAACACGACTGGACTGAAAATGTCAATGGGAACCTTTACCTTTACCTCCCACTCAGCAATTGGTACTGAAAGGAATAGTGCCTCTGATACTGCATTGAAAATATAGCTGTCGGAGCAGTAGCCATGGATAGCTTTATTACCCATAAACTTTTATAATCCCCTTTTAAAGCCATCCAAGTTAGTCATCCTAACGTTCTGTCACAGTGAATCCTATCATAATGCAGAGCGGGAAGAAGATCTTGTCTTGAACGTCTCAACTTTGACCTTCCTTGAATCACCTCAGGTTCTAGTAGTACGAGACACCATGTTGTCCTCCTTGTTCCTTTTCTACTAGATCCAGGGCTTCATCATGATGACTATTTTGACTTTGGATACAGCAGATGTAAATAATAGTGTTGTTTGTGTTGCATTGGAGAGAGTACCACACCATAAATAATTTTAGACACACTTGTAGTTTTCTTCCATCCCTTTAAGTGTCTTTTTTTCTAAACTAAAAAGGTACAATTTTCCAGATTACATTTGGATCAACCAGTTTCCAGATCTATGTGTAATCACTGAAGTCATCATAAATCATTTATTGTTCTGACGTCTCTGGCTGGTTGTGACTTCATTAGTCTAGCTAATTCTTTTAAAAGGGCACTTAGAGTTGAACTGCCCCCCCTTACATTTTAGTGGGAAGGTGCTGCATCCAACGACACTAGAAACAGTTCTGTGTAACAAGTTTGTTTGTTTATTATTTCACACATGCTCCTACTGACCTTCACAGAAATATTTTCAATGTGATTTACCAAAAAAAAAAAAAACAACAAAAAAAAAAGGAGAGAGGTTGGTTTGTTTTGTTCTTTGTAAATCCACCATGGACTGCAAGCAGCAATTAGGGCTGGGTAAAACATCACCCAGCAGAAATGAAATTAAAACAACAGTGATTAAAATGCCTAGGAAAGAAAAAGACCATTATTAAAATGCCTAGGAAATAAAAAGGTCTTCATTCTACCCTTAAAAGATATCAGCAGAGGCACCATGTAACCCTTAGTGAAGTGGCATGACAGAACCAAGAAAAAATATTTTCCATACACTTCTAACACAAGGAATGGCCACCAAGCAGATTTTGATGTATATGAATAAGGCTGTTCTCCAGTAAATATGTATCTTAAATTAATCTCATTTAAAAAGTGAATGTAATGGCCAAAACAGTAATAGTGGCCAAGATCCTGTTGCTTAAGTACACCTGCAAAAAAGAGATGTAACTCACAGTGGTAAATGGTTGCTAATTAATGAGTTCCCATTGCGCACACCCAGTTGGTTTGATGCATGAGTCGGAATCCAAGAAGGAACTTATTAATTAACAGCAATTTGCAGCTGAGAGTTATGCCATATCCATTTTGCCACTAGGAATGAGATTTTCAAATTTCCTGGACTACAAATTCCATAATTCTCCATTCTGGGAGTTCTAACTGACAAACACTTAAATGTGGTTTATGTAGGAAAAAGGCCTCAACTGAAAAGCTTTGAGGCTGAGCTAGGCATAGTTTCATGTAAGCTTCTTGTCCTGCCCCAGGCCTAGCTGGAGGTTCCCTGAACAGGAAGCTGTTCAGGAAACTAGGCTGAAGCTAGCTCAGCCCCAGAGCTTTCTAGCTAAGGGCTTGCTCATATGGTGTCTGCCAGGTAGAATGGAGAATTATGGAATTCGTAATACAAAAATACAAAAATCCTAACCCTATCTTCCAATATAGATTTGGCCATTGTTTATGTTTCAAGCTGGCAAGAACTCAAGGGACACAGGGGAGCAGAAGGCCAAATATTTCTGGTGCAAGCAGTTTTTGTGTCCAAAATCCTGTTCCTTAGTTACACATGTGGAAGGCAAACAGTATAACATAGAGTAGCATCTTACTGGCAATTAATCAGTTACTGCTGGGATTCTGGGGGTAGCTGGCTCAAGAATCTCAGGAGGGAACTTGTTAATTGCCAGCTACAAGCAACTGAATGTTACACCATTTGCCTTTCGCGTGTATAACTAACCCATAGGAATTTGGCCCATAATATATTTATATATTCTCTTAAGCACACCCATATTTTCACTGGCTTTGACATTTGTATGTAGTAATTATTTTAATAAAAGCCATTTTAAATTTAGTTAAATTGTATTAATATATTGGTATGTCATTTCTACCTCTTCATTTAAACTTAAGGCATTGAAGTATTTCTTACTCCACAAAGATTTGCTTGATGATCTAAGTTACCTTAATTGTGACTTAACTGGTTTGAATGTAGTGTTTAATATCATAAGAATGAACTTCAACAAGCCACAAACTTGCATGCTTCCCTATCCCCGAAATCCATTTTATCTTAACCAAAGTTTAACCTGAGGTCCATCAGGTCTGGTCTCTAAAGCACCTCTTTTAGCTAAACCCCTTGTCTTCAATTACTCTGATACCATTGAATTTTGGTTTTTCCTACATAGCAAAGATAAGCATCTGTGACCTTTACTGATGTCCCTGAACCACAACTTCAATCATGGTTAGCTGACATAATCTATATTGAAGGATTGTGGAAGTGTAAGTCCAACAATATATGGAGGACACTTGTTAACCATCCCTGGCTTAAACTATGATGATCCTTAACTGTTTAATGGACAGGCTTGTAAACCTTCATATGAAATTTGTGTGCTTCCACCAATAATCATAGTTAAAATGCACTACAATAACATAACAAACTGTACTTAATCCAGTTAGGGTAACTGCTTAGATTCTGAGTAAACATCTTGTGTTTCCTGAATATTATTACTCTGGATGCAGCTATATATATTTATTTATATATAAATCTAGCAAAGGCAAAAATAAAAATAAAATCTAGCAATGGCAAAATAAAATGAAATAAATTCAGCAGTAGATCTGTTAGTACAATTTTTATGCTAGCTATTTTGGGGGTTGTTGGGGGTCTTTTAATTTAAAAAAAAAATTGTGCATAACAAGTGGCTGAAAACTGAGGAAATTTTTTACAGCTTTCCAAGTGACAATAACTGCTGGATAACAGCAGTGGATAATAAAAGTGGTTAAATATCTGGCTGCAGAGCCAGTGGTTTGGAGTTTTATCCTCCATTGTGCCTCTTAAACAGGAACAGAATCTGATGATCCGTAGAGTCCCTTCCAGCTTGGCAATTCTAAGATGGCAATGATTGTGATGTCACCCGATCTTTATCGGGCTGATGTAATTTTTTAACAGGACATATCTGGAGCAGGATAGTGGTGGCAAACTGTCCCATCTCACTGGTGAACGTTAATGTCAAAGGCAGCAAATATCCAAGTAAATAAAGAAATTGAAAATTAGAAAATATAATTCCAAACTCTTATTTGCAGCCGTGATGGACAGGGGGCAAAACAAGCTTGAGGATCAGATAAAGATGGTTTAGGATTTAGTGTTACACCTGAACCAGACCAAAATGATGGGGCAGCAAGAAATGAATTGTTCTTATCCCCAAATCATACACGAGAATTGAAATGTTTGCTTTGGTACTTCAGAGTTGCTACAGCCTTTACTGTACTAAGGCATGACATCTTAAGAAATTTGTAGTTACGACTGATATTTCAGTACTGTTTAACTCAGAGGGGTTTATGTAACAAGAGAAGAACGGTTGATAATAGAAGAAGCCTTTCTCTCTCTGCCATTTTGTAAAATGTTGTGTTATATAACTAAGAATTGTTCTGCTGTAATCTACCTTCAGACCAGGGACAAGACTAAGTGTCCTCAGAATAATTTTGTTACTTTTTGTTTTGTTTGCCTTATGCCTCAGACATTTTGAACAGCTTTTAAGTAAATGTTTATTAAAGTGCACTCCACAAACCTTAGTAGTCAGTAGTGCACTCTCATGTATTCTTCAGGACTAAATGAAAATGATAAGGTGATAATTATAGTCTTCTGGCAATCAAAGTGGGATGGGTACCTTTTAAAATGTATGCCTTTCAAAGTACAGCTGGGGTTACATGAATGGCTGTTGCTAGGCAGCAGGTAGATGCATCTAAGCATCTATATATTCCACATCAAATCAGTCTAAACAGTGGCGTTCTGGAGCACGAGGAAACCAAGCTAGTCAGCAAAGTTTAGAATGTATTTAAATTTCCATTCGAAAGCCTTCCAAGCAGCCCTATACATGGTGGCGGCAACTTTTTTTAAAATGGTGGCCAAGAGAGTTAAGAATAGGCAATTGAGGCTGCAGTCCAAAAAATGTTGGCTAGAGAGTTAACCCCATTGTTTCTACTGGCATTTATAGAAGAATATGTTTAAGATTGTGCACACTGTTCTTCAGAAGAATAGCCATTTTCTACTCTGTCACATCAAAAGGACCCAATGGTTTTTTGTTTTTGGTGGCATCTTAAAGTTCAACAAATGTACTGCATTTTTGTAAATAAATCTCTGATTTTGGTCATGGTAGAATATTTTAAATCTTTAGAAGTGTGTTTAGCGCTGACAGAAATGCAAGGTATTATTCAAAAGGCATACTTACACCTCTCAGTAGGATACTTGAGCAAATGCTATTTGTCCTTTCTCAGACATTTTCAGTGAAGACTAATAGTTCACAGTCTTGATAATCACCTTGCTCATTGGATGGAGGCTGTAAGGAATAATAGCTCAAGGGTCAAAGATGGCCTGAGGTTCTGAAGTAGTTGTGAGCAGCATTCGTAAATTGTGATTTCATTTTTAGCTAGTTCACAGAATCCTATTCACACAATCGTTTGGGAGGGAATGTGTGCTGCATATGTCTACCTGAAGTGACAGACAGTAAATTCCAGTCTCCTTTTTGTTTCCCCAGGGGGGAAAGAAAAAATGCTACCTTGTTAGGCCTAATTCCAACTGAAAGCTGGCAGAGTGAAAATCCTTACCAGAATTACCGTGATGGATCCTGCAAGACTGTCGTGCTTGTACAATAGTGTGTCTGTGCGCTTACACAACCATGCAATTTTGCTGTGCTTGTGTGACTGCGCATTGGTACAGTCAGCTCTGCACAAGAATAAGAAGCAAAAGCTGCTTGTGCAGTAGAGCATTGAAACAAACTTGAACTACTTGTACAAACAGGTATTGCCAATCATATTGATTGGATGGAAACCCTGGTTTCCAACAGGATTGTATTTTTAAAGAGTGCACCACTACTTAAATTAATAGGAACTTATTATACTGAAGCACATCATACCTGTTATCTTCAATGTAGCTTTACTGGGGAATTTAGCATTAGTAGCTCCAGATCAACAGGGAGTGGTTTGGGCTGTCTTGGTGACAAGACTGTTTGAGCTATGAGATTTCACACATCCCACTGGAGGAAAATCATTTTAGCATTTCAAGAAGTTGGTCTCATTCTCTTGGTTATGATTTACCATATAGAAGAGCTGTGAAGAACAGTCTGTTTTCAGATGCCATGCCTGTACATCAGAACTTAGAATGATGTATGCTGGATTAAAAAAAAAAACTACTGAGATTTCTCCTAACTACTATAATTTCTGGCAGTGCTCTTTACAAGCTTCAGTTTATTTACCTGTTGTAGCTGTATCTAGAGAAAGCAGACATAGCTTCATTCACACATGCTCTACCTGCATCCAAACTAGACTACTGCATTGTATTCTGAATGTGAAAACTTTAAAGAGGATTCCCTTGAGTTTTGCCAAATAGCTTTGCCACACGCACACCCAGTCAATCTCAATTTTTGATCCTAGGAAATCTTCAGATTCCAAATAATATGTGGGACAACTTCTAGACTGTGTGTGCATCATCTGAGAAATATCTTATTAAGTTCAGATGTAAACAAGGAATGAATGAGTATTCCATTGCAGTACATTGTATTACAATTTACTGCAAAATGCAAAATTTCAGTCTGGAGAAAGCAAAATTGACAGATATGCTCATCCATAATAATAACATTGATACCTAGTGTGGTATATTGGGTAGAATGATAGGCTAGGACTCCAGAGAACAGGTTTCCAATCCCTGCTCAGCTATGGAAGCTCACTGGGGGGGGGGATGAAATTGGTTAAATCACTCAGATATCTCACCTTGAAAGCCCTATGAAGGTCACTGTTAGTTGGTTCCAACTTGACAGCACACAACAACAACAGTAATAGCATTATTTTTTTAATGGGTATATGTGCTAGGAGTTTTTGAATTTTTTTGTTTTCTGCTTTCACCATGCTATTTAAATGAGCTTAATGTACTAAAATTTAATGCATTCACCTGTATTGAATTAAGCTTAAGCACTAGTATGTAACAAGATAGTTCTGCAAACAAGCTCAGATTATGTTTCCTTGTTTGATTTGAAATTTATCTTCTCGAAATGTTAAATCAGACACATCCACAGCAATGTTGTTACTGAATTTGTTGTGGTTCTTATAAAGCAAATAAACTAATGACTACCACCACTTTTAGTGATAACAGAATTTCAAAAAGATACACAACATTGGGTTACATAGGCCTTCTGGCTGCTTCGGTGTAGCTCCTTCTATTTATTTGATGTTCTTCAATTTCTATATGCAGTCATTTAAAACACAGCATACTTTTTCTATATAATATATGTTTACAGACTTAAACAATGTGGTTTAGTTCTGATATTACTTGGCATCAAGAAGATCCCATTAAAATGGCTGCATTTGTAAGTTCTTCATTCTCTCAATACGAATGCTACATCATTAGTCTGAAATGAAAATACAGTATGTAATAGATTCAGTTTCAGTGTCCTGAAGATATTTGTTCATAACTTAGGGGCAAGAATTAAAATGAAGTTATAGATAAAGGGGTATCTGCTGTATAAACACAGTACAAATCTGCATAGCTCTGCTATTATGCTAGTTAAGGATGATGGCATATTTGTCAGCAACTGCCAGGCTGCTGCCACATTCCTTGTAGGAAAGATATGTTCTAAATCCTTTCCAAACAGAGAAAATGAAATTATTCTGAAATCAAATACAGTATGTGAGATAGAAAGGACATGAAGTGTTATAACGCAGGAGAAAGTGAAGCCAACTATTTTCCCACTCGTAACTAGAAATAAGTGATAGTATCCTCTTTCCATTTGTATGGAAGAACCTTGTGGCACAGTGATTAAGCTGCAGTACTGCAGCCAAAACTCTACTCATGCTTCAGAAGCATTCAGCAATAGCCGAATAACTTGGAAGTTTCCCTGTGATAATGTGCCATTCTATGAAACATCTACAAAATCTAAAACATGAACCAATTAAAAATAATGTCCTTCAGCATTTGAAGAATTCTGTTGTGGCATGCTTGTGCTATTTATACAGCTGAAACAACCCACTTCTGATGAAACTCTTAATTAAAAATTATTGCAGAATCACTTTGTTTTTATTGTTCTCAGAACAGGGATATTTTGATGGGTTAAATGTAATGAGTGCCATTTTTTAAATTAATATGCAATGGAGAATAAAGTATCTGGACTTGTGGGGCTCCGTTTAACTGCAGATGCTGCAAAGCTAATCACAACTCACAGTACAGTGGAAGTGCTGAGGAACATTGTTCCTCGGGAGACGGAGAAATACATTGCACCTCAAGCTTTCAGTAAAAACAAAACAGTGATATTCTGTTGAACAGAGTACAATTTCTTTCTGGCTTCCTTCGAGGGAATTAGCAATTTATACAGCTCTGTATTTCTGCTACAACAAGAGGCCTTCATCTATATACCGTACTTTTCATTATCCATTGCAATTCTTTCCTCATTCCTTATGAATTAAAAGATGAGCATTTTATTAACTTTTGATCAATATATATTATTATAATCTTTAATCTGGTAGTACAGAAAATGCTGTAATACAGAACTTGCCTTTAGGGTGCTTCTGCTCTTGCCTAACATTTTATAGACAACAGTACTGGAAGGATTTGTTCGGCTTGGTTGTCCAGGTTAAGCCAAATAGCTACAGTATGGGTATTTTGAAAATAGTATTTAGTCTTTTCCTCAATGCTTTGATTATTTGAATTGTGCTGCACAAATTGCAGGATTGGATGGAGTAGATTCCTTCATAGACTCTTTTAGAAGACAGTCATTTTCTACACATAGCAGTTTTGAAATTTTGTATTTTCATGGGTTTTTGCCATTTACATGTGTACGGCTTCATGGCATTACTGTGCTGCCAATACATGTGATGTATTACATGTTTGAAATGTAATGAGTGCCTACCCTTAGTGCTAAGATTTTAGGTCGTTCACCAAGACATGTCAGAAATATTTGTGCCATGCCCGTGCTGACTGATGTTTAAGGTAAAGGTTCCCCTTGACATTTTAGTCAGTCAAGTTCGACTCTAGGGGGCAGTGCTCATCCCCGTTTCCAAGCCATAGAGCCAGCATTTGTCCAACGACAGTTTCCGTTGTCATGTGGCCAGCGCAGCTATACATGAAACGCTGTTTACCTTCTCACCGAGGTGGTACCTATTTATCTACCCACATTTACATGCTTTCGAACTGCTAGGTTGGTGAGGAGCTGGGACAAAGCGACGGGAGCTCACTCTGTCACGTGGATTCGATCTTACGACTGCTGGCCTTCTGACCCTGCAGCACACAAAGGCTTTTGCGGTTTATCCTGCAGCGCTGTGACTGATGTTTACACTTGCACTTTAAAAATGTTGTTTTATTGTAAACATTAGAAATGGAAATGTCATCTGCACATCCATTGAAGGCACAGTTGACTTCAAGACTTTATGTTATAGAATTGCAACATGCGTGAGGGTTGTGCAAAATAGAAAATGTTGTTACTTTTTTGACATTCATGTACTTAATGTTTAACTTGTGCTTATGCATTCATCTCTATCCTTTTTGTAGACATGCTCAGCTTGAGAGCAGCCACCATCCAAGACAACCAGGCAAGCCTCCAGATCCCGGGCAACCCACGCTAAGCAAAAGCAGAACAGTAGATACATTGAAAACAGAGCAGCGGGTACCTGGAAGGAGCCCATCTTCCACAAGTTTGAGACAGTCTAAATCAAGGACTGATTTTAAAGAAGATCAGAAGCCAAGTATGATGCCCAGCTTCCTCTCAGATGCCAACCCATTTGGCGCAGTTACTTCGGTTGTAAACAAATTCAATCCCTTTGATTTGATCTCTGACTCAGATACAGCCCAAGAAGAAGCTTCCAAAAAACAGAGACCTGTTCAGAAGGAACAGGAGAAGTCTGAACAACAGAAGGGACCCACCAAGCAACCGGCACAACAGCAGTCTCCAAAGCCAACAGGTCCACAACAAGGAGCTTCAAAACCAGCCCCTCAGAAAGCAGGAACTCCAAAACAGGTGCAGCAGCAACAACAACAACCACAGCAACAACAAACTGGGGTATCAAAGCAGGTTCAGAAGCCAGGGCCTGCCCAACCAATAGGCCCCCAGTCAGAAGAAGCAAAAACCCAGCAAGGGCCAGCAAAAACTCCATCCCAGCAACCAGGGGCTACAAGACCGGTTCAGCAGCAGAGTCCTGCAAAGCCTTCACCACAACAACCTGTTTCTGCAAAAGCATCTTCGCAGCAGCCTGATGCTTTGAAGACTTCCTCTCAGGTACCTGCCCCTACCAAGCCAGCAGCCCCGCAAGGAACACCACCTGGGAAGCAACCACCTCAACAGCCAGGAGGGCCAGCAAAGGCTGCTGCCCAGCAAGCAGGACCCAGTAAACAGCCTGTACAACAGCCAGGTGGTCCTGCACAACCAGCTCCCCAGCCAGCAGGTTCTACAAAGCAACAATTCCAGCAGCCTGGTGGGCCTGCAAAGCCATCAGCTCAACAGCCTGGGCCTACAAAGCAACCACAGCAGCGGACAGGCCCTACAAAACCTACAGTTCAACAGTCTGGGGTCTCCCAGCAAGGTCGCGTGGACTCATCTCAACAACCTTCTCAGCCTGGGGAACCAACTCCCAAGAAAACATTTTGTCCTCTTTGCACTACTACAGAACTGTTGTTAAATAATCCTGAGAAGGCCAATTACAATACATGTACTCAGTGTCAAACTGTAGTCTGCAGCCTATGTGGGTTCAATCCTAATCCACATATAACAGAGGTAAGCAAACATCTCTGCTATAATTTATGGGCACTTAAAAAAAAAGAAATTTCATTCCAAGCAAGCTAAGCATATATAAGTTCATGAATTTGTAGTGTAAGAAATTTATGGATTGGTCATGTGTCACCAGTGCATTTCTCGGATCCTTTGCAAGGCTTTTTGATTTCATTTGTCAGGCCATTCTCCATGATAACTTGCCAAATAACCATTGGACCTTTTAAATTCAGACATTAGCCTTCAAGGACAAAGGACAAAATAGAAGGCCAGTAGTATTTTGGTAAACATTTATCAGTAGTGTGACTCCTCTTCTTGCAAGCTTAGGTGGGGTTCTTCAGTAAGAAGACCGTTAATGATGTAATGCCTAAAAACAGATAAACTGCCATTGTCGTTCTTCTCCCCACCCAGGGAATTTCAGGCTTTGAAGCTCTAATCAGGCATTAGAAAATGTGTAGAATTCTCTCTCATGGGGGGGGGGAGGGGTAATCTAGCACCCTCCCTCCATTTTCACCCCCTTCCTCCCTTTGAAGGATGATGAGTCTGAACAGGGAGAACTTTGCTATCTTTGGTGGTGGTTTCACAGAAATGAAAAGCTGAGGTAGATTTTGACCACTTTCTTCCACACATAAATATTCTATACAGTTTGTAACATGTAAACTGGGGGAAGGTGGGGAGCTTTGCATTAAGTGAGCACCTCGACAAGCTGGAGTGATCTTGCATATGAACTGAGAGTACTTCTTTAAATGTGTCATAGACTTCTGTGCCTATGCAGACAGATCTGTGTGGAAAGAGTTTCCTGGGGTTTAAAAAAATCTGAAAAACTACTCATTTAGATGCAATGGGTTGTGAAGCAGAAAATATAGGCAGTTTGAGGGTTTGGGCAACAGTTCTAATTTTATAGGCTTGGGGAAAAATAAATATCTGGAATAAAAGAAACCTGAACAAAAATACTACAGTAACTAATTCAGGGGTGTTGTTTTTTCCACCGTCATAGCTATGCATCCCAAATACCCAAAATTACACCCCCAAGGTACTCTTTTGGGAGTAACAAGCAACCATAAGTTTTACGCTGGCAAAGTTTCCAGTTGTCATATTTTGCTCCACACAGGGAACTGTGGGCATCCAGTTTGCATTGCATTGTCCTGCTCTGCCTACCTGCCTACTTTGCTATAGCATCACTAACAGACGGACCTGTCATTCTGCACAAAGATACAGACTGGCAAAGTTTGCCTTGTTGCAAGAACTGAACAGGAGAGAGTGTCATACTCATGAGCACTATAAGTATTGCTATGCTTGTGCCTCGAGTCCATCAAGCTGTGGGGCAGTTTGTAGGCAGGAGTACAAGCCTTGATTATGCTCTGGCCTGAAGAACTATCCCTTAATTTGAGGGGTGCTTAATTTGCTGAAACCAGGGTCATAACTATTGGATTTTTCTTAAATGCCTATATCATATACTTAATCTTTTAAAGTGCAGCTTGAGGAAAAACACCAGATATTTCTGCTTTCAGCCATCATTTAGCTTTCTGCTTAATGACAATGCTTGGGCGGTCCGTTTCAATTCATTGTGTTTCTTTGTTGTTGTTATATGCTGTCAAGTTGCTTCTGACTTCTGGCAACCCTGTGACCTCCAAAAGGTCCAGTCATGAACAGCGCTGCTCCGGTGTTGCACTGTGTTACTTTGCAAGAGGCATTCTGTTCTATACTTGGATAGTCCTGTCCAGTCTTGTTCATGTTAATAGATGCAACATATGAACAAGTCACTCATGGCAGATGCATGCAGCTGCCAGCAAATTCTGGGAACATGGTCAGTCCTTTTCCAGCTCTCATTAACACTGTTACTAATGGCTACATCTAAATAATGCTGGGCCATGGGCTGCATTGTCTGAAGGAAAGCCTATCAAGGAATTATTATGTCAGCAGATGAAAATACATTGCGTGAAAAGACTCAGAGATGTAGCATTGCCCAGTTTGTTTTCAGATTGTGTATGTTTCAATCACAGGTAATGAAGAGGCCTTCTTCATACGATTACACTGGACAGTTTCAGAGACAGTCCCTGAAAAGGCTTAAACTAAGACCTACTTCTTCTGTATCTTGACTGTACTGTACTGGTTACATGGGGCCCCACATAGCTAAATGTTCCTCTAGAGAAGGGTGGTGAAACTTTGGTGCTTCATATGTTTTGGACTGGAACTCCCAGAATCCCCAGCCTGAACTGCCAATGATAAAGGACTGTGGAAGTTGTCATCCAAAACATCTGGAGGGCCAGAGGTTCACCACCCTTGCTCTAAAGATTTAGATGCCAAGAAGTCTATATGTGCAGCCGCCTTAAAGCTAACGTACTCTGTGTGCCATCAGACCATTTCTTGGGCCATTACGTACTGAATCAGTCAATGGAAAATTCACCATTCTGCCATTCAAGAATTGTACCACCTCTTGTTCTGCACATGTTAAGTCAGATAGAACCCTTAAGTCTAGGGAGCTTTAGAATATCTACTGCAGTTTTCAGAAGGCTGAGTTTGAAGCAGTGGCCATGCTCCATTTAGTTCTTGGCTGTGATTCTTGGTATACAAATAGAGAATCTGTAGGCATTTATAGTTCTTCCATGAATCATCAGGCACAAACAGAAAAATGTTAGCAAATGTGTTGAATAAAGATGGGTATAAATTTCTTTTCTTTTCCATTCTTTCCTCTTTTTTTTTCTTTTCTGTTGTCTAGTTCTAGCTAATTGCTACATCTGTTCAAACTCATGGAACATAGTAATGTCAAATTGACTTTAAACTGACTTTGTATGCAGTTACACAAATTGGATATTAGCTATGGTGGAGTCCATAATGTTCTGTAAAAGTGCAAGGCAAAAGTCAGTAGATAAATCAGGAATAAGGCACAATCTGGAAGCTTGGTTTGAAAAAAACTTGGTTTGAAAAAAACCAAAAAACCAAAAAAACCAAAAAAATCACTATGAAAAAAGATAAATTTCTGCCCCATTACTACAAGTTGTGTAGTAATTAACCAACAGCTTGTTAAAATGCTAATTTATTGCTAAAAGAAGACCATATATCATATGGCACATATTATATTATTTCACTATTTTAAATTGCGTGGTAGAAATTGGTATCTTACCATTGGTCTGGCAGAGGATGCCATGTATGCTACTAGGATGATCCTCTGACTATACCCTGTATTCTAGTATTCCAGAATTTCACAAAACCTAATCCTCTTTTGTCTTCTCAAAGATCAACATATGTCTGTTTATCACCCGTTGAGTCTATTAGTCACATTTACATCTTGTGTCATGGAGAAAAAGACATTTTATGTTAGTGGTATCTAACACATTTTGCTTCTGGAAAATCATGGGCATTTAATCTATAGATAATTGTCCTGATTATGTTGTTCTTTTACACTGACAAAGAAAGCAAGTCACATTGGAAATCCATGTAAAATTAGTATTGAACTTGAAGGAATTTTGGCCAAAACAAGAGAGAGGTGTTAAGTGGGGAGAATGTTGGAAGTTCACCCATTTCCACTGTCACTAATTTTGCAATGGCACTAGGTTTGATGATACTCCACTTAGCTGCTGATGGTGTATAGTTCTCTTAATTTTATGGGACTATTTTCTGAATGCACACTGTGAATACAATAAATGTTGTTAAGATTTGAAATTTCAATTCAGCAATAGTACACACACAGCCCACTGCAACATTCACAGTCCTTTATCGTTGTGGCTGCTATATGAAACATAGGTATGCTCATGAGTTCCATGCATGAGCAGTTCATCAGAGTAGGAGTCGCCTGCAGAAAATGAAGTCCCCAAAAAGTCTTCCGCATCCTAAAATAAAATGCAAGGGTAGATACCAGTGCTGTCACTATCAGGATCTCCCCTTCTGTTTCCCCTCCTGGACACATACATTGGCATTCTATTATTTAAATCAAGGTGATCAGAGCCTAATTGATATTTCAGAGGAACAGAAGCTCTCTTCCTGTCTGCTTCATTTTCCCCCGAATTGAAATGTTACAATCACAGCTCCATCCTAAGGCTATCCTCACCCAGCGGACTGAACCAAATTGCTTGTAGATATGAAAGTGGCAGCCATAAGTGTTGTATGCAAGTTTTCTTCTCTGTTGTCCATGCACATCTGTGAAAGTCATGATCAGGATAATTCATCAGAGACAAAACAAGAATTTTCCAGACTGTAGGCCCAATAATTATTGGGCAGAAGGAAACCTGGTGAGGCAGTGGATTGTTCAGGAGAAGCAAAGAATGGAACAAGAGCTAAATCCTGCTATGATTTGTTGATTCCTTGCTTCTATTATTAAATGAGCAAACTCATTTTACCTGTAATATATGATGAGAGCCAGTGTGGTATAGGAAATAGAATAATGAGCTAGAATTAAGAAGACTGAGGGTTCAAATCCATTCTTGGCCATGGAAACTCATTCAGGAGGTGAGGGGTAGTAACAGTAAACAAATCCTTAAAAATCTTGCATACTATGAAAACCCTATTAGGCTTGTTATAAAATGGACTAACATGGAATATGACAACAACAATATATGCACTGCATTTCCCTCTTTAACTTAACCAGATTGGTATTTTAACCACTGTATTCTTTATTCAGTCCTTAACTCTGTGTTTTAAACTGGATCACTGGCTCAGTTTGAAGAGATTAAAAGTGTAAACATTGCTTTAAGATGATCGTATTCAGCTCAGGCTGCATTTTAAATTAAGCTACTACTAAAGAGAGAATTTTGCTGCAGTTGGAATAATAAAAATGGAGGGGGGATCACTTCTCTAATTACTTTTTAAAAATCTAATTTTAAAAGTAAGCATTAAAAATTAAAAAAAAAGTTTCACAAATATATTTAAGTCAACGTTTCCAATGAGCTGTTTTATTGGACACCTTCGGTTTATGCCCTATAAGATTACAGCAATTATGGAAGCATCCTCAATCAGCAACTGCATGCTCAGCACATTCCTAATAGTACATCCTTTCACATCTCAATTCACAAGAAAGATATTGTCCATCATTCTATGCACTATACCACACTAGGTATCCCATATTCATATAGAATATGTTAAAAGAGTAAATGAGCTAAATCCATTGCTTAGTCCCAACTAGAAAGGATTCATTGAATCAATGGGGCTTTTACTAGTTTGACTTAACTTATGCATCTTGTGTGTCAGTTTTAGATGTGACGAACAACTGGATTTGCCTTTTTATATTTTCCATTCCACAAATAGGATTTTAAATCTCAGTATATTCTTTTCCCAAGTTTAGAAGAAAAATAAAATTCCCTGTCCTGTCCAGGATTTAAAAAGTATTTCTTAAAATTTAGACTCTTCGTCTGATGAGGCATCTCAGTGAGGAATGTTTAATCTTGCAATATTCCTCATCATCAAATGAGAGCAAGATGAGGAGCATTATTTTTCCTTCTTGATATCTCAGTATCATAACCAAACTGATTATACAAAACTAGGGTTCTTTCCCTGTGAGAAACAATACACACAACAGGCACAGAACAGTGACTGTTAAAGGAAACACCTCACCCTCGTGCTTCTTGTTCTTAACACACACACACACACACACACACACAGACAAGGGGGCTGTATGCATATATATTCATGCACACACACACCTGTTATAGGATGAAGAAAATAATTTTGCCACTCCTTGCCTTTATATCCCCATTTTCTCCTACTACCTTCCTATCTCCAGACCAGCATATTACAAGTGAGTGCAGCCCATTAGAAATGGAGCTCACAGTGAATTTTTGAGATAGCTTGATTGCATACACACGGAGAGACCAATCTGCATTTCATCTTGCAAAGCCTACAGGCACCTCTGTGTGTGCATGCACGTTGGTGAGAGCTGTCAGCAGGATTTCTGTTCCTTGAGGTTTCAGGGACAAAAGCTGAGATTCTTGTTGATGCAACAGGAGTAGGTCCTTGAATGATCACAGAGGTGAGGAAGCCTTTGGGGGCTTCTTGACACAGCAAGGAGGAGACATTAATACTAAAAAAAACCCACTGGATTCCTGATAGCAAGATCAGAACTGCCAGTGCCAATCTGTTTGTGCTTTTTTTTCCTTTTAAAGTCTCCTTTTATTGGGGGGCTTTCAATGAGTTAAAAATTAAATATTTTTGATGCCCGATCAGGGTTACACTGGTATAAAGCTACACCGATGGGATATTGCCCACTGTGTTTTATCTGCCTGAAGGCTTGGTTGTTGTGTTCTCAGATATGTATGTGTTCTTTTTAAATGCCAGTTTAGTCCACAGTAAGATCTCCCTCATTCACAGCTTGATCATGGATGAGTCAGCCGGACTGCCGTTTGTAACTGACACCTACATCAACAAGAAGGGAAGTGTTAGTACATCACAGCTTTGCCTACTTGGATGCTTGTTTTAGTATCAGGGAAAGCTCAAGGATGGGCAGAGTCGCTGTCATCTGTAGGAAGTTCATTTCTTTCTTTCTCAATCTCTTTCAGTTCCATTTGCTGAAATGGCAATTTATAGAGCTTGTATCTTTACTAGATTAGTGAGGACAGATCAGGAAGTCTGGTGGAACAGGGGGTCTGGCATTCACTCTGAGCTGACAGGTAGTCTCAGATGTATAGTACAGATGGATGGGAGCAAAGACATTAAGGCATTCTTCCCAAAAACAACTATCCAAACGTGCCATCAGTCTTAACACATCTGCAGGACACACTTTGGTTCTATGTTCAAGAGTGTGAAACTAAAATAGTCAGTGCTTTATTCAAGAAAACCTGACACAATATTTTCTAGGTAGACTGCAAGATATAAATTCTGTCAAGCAATGACCTATGGTATGAAACACAGAGGAGGTTACAGTTCTACAAGATTACAATCAGAAACATATAGCTCCAGTGGCACTAGCTGACACTAAATGTTTTTTTTTTTCTTTTAGTACTAAATGCAGGCTGGAATAAATGTGCCTTAAGTGTGTTTTTGTTTGGTTGCAAAGTCAGTAAATCCATATCTATCTAGAATTGCAAGACAACCACTGAAGAAGCTATATCTCTGTTACCAGCAGACTAACAAACCTATACTCTGCAGGACCAGAGTATAGGTTTCCATGTGTGTGTGTGCATGTGTATGTGTGTGTTTGTGTGTTTAAAGAGGACTATAAGGATAGCTCAGTGGTTTAAGTACCTCGCTGCAGCACCAGATTTTGGGAGTTCAGTTTCCTATTGTGCATGCTAGGGGAAGAGCCAGCCTGTGTAACCTTGGGCAAGCTGCACAGTCTGAGGAAGCCTCCAGAAGAAGGGAATGGTAAACCATTTCTGAGTACTTTCTATGTAGAAAACCCTGGAAAGTCGAAATCAGCTTGATGGCACACGATTATTGTTAGTAAAACAATGATAATTACAGTGAATTTAATACATGGTTAAAACAAGATCAAATTGGTTCAAAATGTCTTTCCATATATATGTGTGCTGTCAATGACAGCGCATGAGTAGGTCAGGTAGAATACATGTATTCAGTAAAAGGGTTACCATTTAATTTTTTAAAAGGTCATTTTGCTGGTTAATGTTCTTAAAGCATAAGTTTGATGTGTGAGTTTTTCCATGACATGTGAGTTTTCCATGATATATTTTTCCATGACAGCTAACTGCTGATTTTGGAAATCTATAATGAGAATGTTTGATTACCTCTCCAATTTGTAGGAACTAGCCAGGAAAATACAAACAATGCATAAGCTCCAACTCTGATTTTAATTCTTGTAGAGGTGCATGCAGGCTGTTCATATGGTAACATACTTTCAAATAAGGTAGGGCTTTGATACCTACACCTTGAAACAAAGCCAGTGTTCATTTCTCTGAAGAGAATAGAGATAAATAAGTGCAGTGTCATCTGACTTGCCTTTCTCCTGCAAGTATTCCACCAACCATATTCTGGACCATTTGCCATTTCTGGGCTGTTTTCAAGGATAGCTGAATCTGACGCATTACAGTCTAATAAACTGGACATAATCAAATTATATGTCATTGCAGCTAAGTCAGCCTTCTCTACTATCGGATGCTAAATACTCTTACTAATACCTGCTGCACCTCAATACACAACATCATATCAAGGAGCATTTCTTGACTGTGATGTGATTTTACAAGTGAAGCATGACCCCATGCAGGGTGAGAAAGATTCCTGTCCAAGCCCAAGTCCACCTATCCATGTCCTGGGGGGGGGGAACTTTATCTTTTACACACCCACATCCAGATGGGATGACATGATCAGGGATGGCAGGCATCTGTGGGAAAAGTAAAGATAAACATGTTTTGTTTTTTTCCTGCTTTCCCTGCCAGGAGATTAGAGCTTGCTGGAGAAATTCCAGTTGCCATAGATGAGTACGAAACTTGTACCCTTCAAAAAATAGAAGAGAAAGGTCAAGATATGTTCACTTCCTTCCAAATCTTTGGAGCTGCTTGTCATTGCCAGAGTGTTATGGATAGTGTTATCACTCAGATTACTAGGGTTTAAAATGATGGGTTCCCCCCTCTCAGGAAGGACCAGAGCCGCTGTGCCTCCAGGTTCTATCCCAAAGAGGCATCCCAGAAAGATACTGTGGTTGATGATATTGAAAGCCACTGAGAGATCCAGCAGAACCAACAGGGACACAGACCCCCCCCCATCCAGTTCCTGATGTAGGCCGTCCACCAAGGCAACCACAGCAGATTTTATCTCATAACCAGGCCAGAAGCCAGACTGAAATGGATCTAGATAATCTGCCTCATCTTAAAACTCTTGGAGCTGAGAAGCCACAACCCACTCCAGCACCTTGCCCAAGAAGGGGATATTAGAGATTGGTCAGTAATTATCCAATAGTGTGGGGTCCAAGAAGGTTTTTTTCCCCCAATAATGGTCTTACTACTGCCTTGTTTAAGTATGCTGAGATCCTACCCTGATGCAAGGATGCATTCACCACCCCTTGGATCCACATGGCCACTCCCTCTCTGGTTTTTATAAGCCAGGAAGGGCAAGGGTTCAGTAGACAAGTAGTAGCCTTCACCTCTCCAGGGATCCTGTCCACATAATCAGGGTGCAAAACCTGAAACCTGTCCATTAACATGGAACAAGCAGGGGCCATAGTTACATCCACAGGACATGTATGAACTACAGCATCCAAGTCAGAGGAGATCTGATCAATTCTCCTGCAAAGTGCCATGTAAATTCACCCCAGCAAGCCACGGTGTGGTCTGCTTTGTATACTCTGCAACTCATCACACAACAGATGTCTGTGGTGACTTCATGCCTTGAGCACTTTATCCACAAAAGTTCTACTATTAGCATTAAACCACAGGAAAATTTTGACCATTGTGTCATACTTATTCTCTTCTTGAAACTAAAGCACTTTTCACTTTAAATAGGTTGTGACCTCGCTGTTCTGTTCTAAGCCAGGCACCTGCTAAAATATTTTAGCATCTTATCACTTGTTTCTATTTCAAATTTTCTCTCTCTCACACACACACATACACACCTCTTGTCACAGTTATCTCTTCCAAAACTATGAGTATTGTTATTTTCTAATGTACACTTTTTGTTTGTTACTTTGTTAATTGCATTGAATGGAAAGTCTTAGAAAAGGTTCCTGTGCAAATTTCTTGCCATCCCCTAAAAAAAAGCCCTTTTACAGTTTTTCACACTCGTAACCTATACATTAACTCTGAATCGCTAAAGATAGTAACCCATCTGCACCAGTATTGTGGTTGCCTAGCAACCGCACCTTACTATTATAGCAAGGTCATGTGATTTGGAATGTTTTCTAGGTAATCACTGGCAGGAAGTGTAGTTGATTTTTATTTTAGGTCAGACAGGTTAATCCTCTCTCAGATCCCAATCATATTCTTCCTCTTTATGGCTGCAGCACACATGATAATTTGCCTTTCAACCCCGTGTGTGGCACTATTTTGCTGCTTTAATAATTCCTCTATGATGTTACATTAATTATGTTACACAATAGTTGCAAAGCAAATATATATCACTGTACAGTGCAGTGTCACAACTGGACAGAAAATATACTAAAATGGCATCTCATGTAGTTTTCTGAGCTGTCTGCTCTCTGAAGTAAATTGTAGGAAAAAAATGCAGCTGTCTGAGATAATTCTTTGTTTGCAGTCAGTCAAACTGTCCATGTGAATTATCTGTTCTAAGCAGAGCTTGTAAACTGCTGCCTTTGAGCGTATAGCCATGGCCATGTTGGCTTGGAATTCTGGGAATTATATTTAAATAAGTAACTTTTCCAAGCTTTGATGTTCCCCTATAGAAGTTCTTCACATAATATCTAAGTGACCGGGAGCCATCATGCAAATTTATTTTTACAAAAATAATGAATCATGCATTCATTTGGGAGATTTTCATGGAGATCTCATATATTTGTCAATCTATACTGTGATTATAATCTTCAACATTTCTCTAGACATCTTAAAATCTGTGGAGAAAGAAGTTTGCTTTTGCACTTCCAAATAATATCTGAGATTTTGGATTTTTGTACAAATATAGAGAACAACTGAAGTTGGAATCAATACATATACAGTGGGGTCTCTACTTAAGAACTTAATCCATATTGGAAAGTGGTTCTCAAGTTGAAAAGTTCTTATGTTGAATCTGCATTTCCCATAGGAATGCATTGAAAACCATTTAATCCGTATCTGCTCTTTTCCGTCCATAGAAACTACAGTGGAACCTCTACTTAAGAACTTAATCCGTTTTGGAATGGTGTTCTTAAGTTGAAATGTTCTTAAGTTGAAGCAAAATTTCCCATAGGAATGGACTGAAAACCAATTAATCCGTTCTGGCTGTTTTTTTTTGTTATGTAGAGGTGCGTTCGTACATTGAAGCATTAGTTCCCATAGGAACTAATGCAAAGCTGGTTAATACGTACTCTACCACTAGGGGGAGAATTTTTTTTTAACCTAAGATGACCTAAGGTTAAAAAAAGAGCAGGAAAGGTTTTTTTTTTTCCTGTTCTTATCTTGGATTTCTGTTCTCAAGTAGAAGCAAAATTTAGCAAATGGAGCTGTTCTTAAGTTGGATTGTTCTTAAGTAGGGACGTTCTTAAGTAGAGACCCCACTGTAACTCAATTCTTAATTACAGGAGCATTCTTATTGTAAAATGGGAGAAACATCAATGTAATATGATGTGGTGAGAACATCCAAAGTCTTGTTCTTTTTGATATTCTAAGTCTTGCCATGCTAAAACTTCTTCCCTAGTCTCCCTCTTGCACCAGCAAAAATGAGATTCTTGGTCTTGTTTTTCACATGCCCCCACCTCTTTTGTTCTTGAAACAGTCAAATTCTCAGCCTCTGTGCTCTATCCATGAAAGTTTGCATAGGAAAAATGTCATTTTGCATGCAGTTGTAATAATTCCGCATGGATTGATGCCTTCCACAACTCATGAAATATCTAAGAAATCCCACAATGTTTCCTGTGAAATTTCTTGGTGGAGAGTGGAAGGAGGATCTCTCACAAGTAAATCTTGCTGGAAGGAAAAGAGAATGGTTTCTCTCTCTCTCTCTCTCTCTCTCTCTCTGTTTCTTGCTGAGAGCAAAAGGCTGTGAGATTCATATCCTTGATATAAAAGAATGGTGAGTGGACTTCATATTTATAACAAGATCTACTTTGCTTTTCACCAGAAGGTCCCCAAGGTCTTTCAGCCACAGTCAAGCAGAAAACAGTGAATCAAGAAAGCAGGCAAAACTGCAGAACAAAGTGTATCTGAGTGCATATTCAGCTCAGAAATTTCTTACTGGTAGCAGAACTGGAGCCTAAACATGCCTACACACATGACTTCTGATCCTGTTCTTAAAAGTCAATAGCATAGAATCATAAAGCTGGAAGGGACCTATAAGACCATCGAGTCCAACCCCTGCTCAGGCAGGAATCCAACTCAAGCAGATCTGACAGATAGTTGTCCAATTTTTTTCTTGAATGCCTCCAGTGTTGGAGCACGCACCACCTCCCAAGATAATTGGTTTCATTCTCATACTGCTCAAACAGTTAGGAGTTTATTTTTCCTGATATTTAGCCTAAATATCCTAATTTGAACTCATTATTATGTATCCTGCACTCTGGGCTGACCGAGAACAGATCCTGCTCCTCCTCTATATGACTACCTTTCAACTATTTGAAAAGTACTATCATATATTTCTTCAGCTTTCTTTTCTCAAGGCTAAATATGCCCATTTCCTTCAGTCTTTCCTCATAGGACTTGGTTTCCAGTCCCCTGATTATCCTTGTTGCCCTCCTCTGAATTTGCTCCAGGTTGTTGATATCCTTCTTCAAGTACGGTGACCAAAACTGTACACATTACTCTAGATGAGGCCTAACCAGTGCTGAATAGAGAGGAGCTACTATCTCAGATTTAGCAGACTTTCCGTTGATACTGTTAACAATTTGGGAGGCAGAAAACTACAGTTATACTGCAGATCACCTAGAGGTGAACTAGTAGATGTTTTGCCCTAATATAGGAAAAACAGGGTCATTATCCAGAACTGCTTATAAAGACATTGCCATATTGTGAGGTTCTCTCTGATTGATCTTGTGGGAAGGTAGGATGGCAGGATGACTGATATCAATTTTCCATTGAAGGCCTACAATGTAGTAGCTGCAGTGGTACTTTCTTTAAAAATTTAGTGTTTTCTTCTCATGTGGCTGAAATGGACAGATGGTGAAAGAAAATTATTTCATTTGTCAGTTCAGGAGGTGAGCGGAATGGAAATGAAGTAAGATTTTCCCTTGCAATACTTAACCTACCAAAGAAGACTAGGGTAGATTTCAAATTCTTCTTTCCTAGCAGCCTTAGAGACATAGGATTACATGGACTCTCACCTCCCATGTGGCAAGTGTGATATTCTCTGTGAAAAAGCTGGAAGATGTGCAAGGCATTTTTGTTCAAGCAAGTGGAAATTGTAATAAAGTATGAGCATGTCTGGCCTGAACTGTTTCACTCAATTAAAATGGCATCTAGTTGCAGCTGTTTTTCATCTCCTACAGCTCAAGGGGATTTTAAGATGCCATGTCTTGCTTATAGTGATCTTCTTGAGGGTTTTAGTACTTAAAGCTTCCTACAGAAGTATTGGAGAGATTTGTTGTGCCAAAAGCAAAAAAACTTTCAGTGGGATTAATTAAGTCCCTAGTACTGAATGAATGCCGTACTTTCTTTAAAAATTTGAACAACTGGAAGATTCTTGTAATGCAGGCTTTAAAATGTAGGAGTTTTATTTTCTTTTAAGATTTTCATTTAAAATCAGGTGATACCAGTTGCAATGTTAGCTCCCAAAAATCAGAGCTTCAAAAACTTGATCAGCCCTATAAGAAAGGTACTTGAACTAAATCTATGCAAAGGAAAAGCATCCACAGGTCAAGAATTATAGGTTGGCTTTTTAAATCTCTTATCTTCCCATGTCAACAGGAATATAATATTTCTAATTCAGCTTCCAGAACATAGTACAGGCTTATTCATTTCAGTGAGACAGAATTGTCCTCATCCCAAGCATTCTATCGTAACCTCCAGCATTGCCATTTTGCTGGTTTCAAGATCAAGCTGTTTTAACAGTTTGCTAGAGTTAATACAGGGATGTGCACTAGCACCAAAATTTGAATTTGGATTAAAACCCGTTGGATGAGGAATTTGGAATTTTAAAAATTCTGAATTTCTGGATGTCCAGAAATATGTTTTCCTACAGATCCAGGTTCCAGGCATGAGCGCCGTGGACTGAAAATGGCCCCTGCCTGAAAGAACTCTCTCTCACTAGGTACACTAGCTGATGGGCAAGACTGCGATCCCACTGCCACCATGGCCAGACCTCACCAAACAGACTCCTTCTCAATCCTGGAAGACAAGGGATCAGTCTCCAGTACTCTCTCAAGCAGGTAGAAAATGGAGTTCCATTGAGTTGTCGAGTGATGGACTTGCAAGCCAATTTTTTCTTGCCTCTACTGCAACAGCTCACTACCCCAGACATTGTGGTGGAAATGCCCTTCCACCATTCTGGCCCACTCCGTTATATAAAGCAGTGGTTCTTAACCTTTGTTACTCGGATGCTTTTGAACTGCAACTCCCAGAAACCCCAGTCAGGACAGCTGGTGGTGAAGGCTTCTGGGAGTTGCAGTCCAAAACTCCTGAGTAACCCAAGGTTAAGAACCAGTGATATAAAGTATGGGGGTGTCTTCTGTACCCTGCAATGAGAAGAGAGCAACAACGTTCTTTTCTTTTATGTGACCTGAATACCAGCTGGTAGTGGATTAAGGCTGTGGGCAGGTTCTAAAACTGAGCTTTAAGACAAGTCAAAAGACAAGAAAAATATATATCCTTAGCCCTAATCTTTCTTTTTGTGATTCTAGGAGGATTTTTTTCCATTTTTTAAAATAAACGATGCAGCATATCTGTACTGCCCTAGTACAGTCTTTAAAAAAATTCACTTCCTCTGCAGAGGAAATGTTTGATCAGCCAATATTGTTTTCTTAAGTCATTTCATGATATGGGAAAATCCCAGCAGGAGAAGCCTTGATAGCCCCAGGCTTGCTTTGGTTTGTTTCCAGGAATCTCACACACTCGGGGGGGGGGGACAGATTGATCCTACCCACACGGTCCTGAGGGGGCCCCAGAAAGGTGTGGGTAGGCATGCTGTGGGGATGGACTGGTGATTATGTCATATGATCACAAGGAAAAGGAGAGAACCAGCTTTCCCAGAGCAGACCAAACAGCAGACTAACTGCCCATCTGATTGCACCCTGAGTTTGCCAAAATCATTAATGCTTCATGAATAAAAGACCTATGCCTGAAGCTCATAAATACAGTCGAACACAGTATCAAACATGCTAAAAATGCAACAATCTTCACTAATGGCTCAGCTGAATTCTGTTAATGCTCATCCTATGAAAGCCTACAAGAGCATGGTGAAATCAAAAAGGCCATATCCCCTCATTGATTAAAGCCTCCTTCCTGAAAAATCAAAGAGAGTCACTATTTATGAAGAGACAGGAAAAAAATCAGGAAATTATAGAGGGAAGAGTGAGCATGAATGTGGAAATTATACAGACATGAAATTTTTGTGCCAGTTGTGAAACCTGTACTTCCACTAGCTCCAATAATATGCAACTCTTCAGGGGATATATCTTCAACGTTTTCTCAACTCTCAACTTCCTCTTGTTTTTCTGTTCAGTCAGAAACCTGTGGAGGAGCACAAATTAATGTTTAAATAAGGAGATAAATTCCCTGCTGAGATGTTTGCTGGATGTCTTACTGGGCTGGGCTGAGAAAGCTATGCAAAATACGGATTGAGTGACAAATCTCTGTTTTCCTTAGAATATATATCAGGAATCACAACTGCAGCAAAAACTTTCCTCTAAAGAGAATCAAACATACAAAAGCCTAGATTTCTTCTTATGCTAGATAGGGCAGGAGGTAAACATCAGGTACTGGAGTTGCAGACAAAGCTTTGTTGTTTAAATAGGAAATCATTGATAAGAATGGTTTACTGCTGGTTAGGTGTGCAAGTGGTTGCCATTTTCATTTCATTTTTTCAGACAGTGGGTTTCATCTATTAACCCTGCTTTACTGCATGATAAAAAAATGATTTGAGGTTGTCTGAACCAATTGTTGAGGCTCATATCAAAGTCATATATGATTTGTAGTTGTTGTGGTTTAATCGTTAGGTTGTGTCCAACTCTTTGTGACCCCATGGACCCAAGCAGGCCAGGCCCTCCTGTCTTCAACTGCCTCCCAGAGTTTGATCAAATTCATGTTGGTAGCTTTGATGAGACTGTCCAATTATCTCATCCTCTTTCGTCCCCTTCTCGTCTTGCCGTCACACTTTCCCAACATCAGGGTCTTTTCCAGGGAGTCTTCTTCTTCTTCTTTTGCTGAACAGGAGGCTGAGGCAGGAAGTAAACTCTGTTTGGGGGCACATTTTATTTATTTGGGGAGGTGTTTTTTTCTAAGCTGACCTTTGCTCTCCCTGACCACATGGTCTGAGGGGGTGGGAGTTTAGTTTTAAATGAACGTGAGCAGAACTGCGCGCCTAATGGTGCGCAAATTTTTCTGATTCTATTTTTGTCTCTAATCTGGTAAATAGGATAGCCAAATAGCATTGCATACACCTGGGGGGCAGGAATGTTCAGATCATACTTCCACACTATTAAGGAGCAGGCTGGGTAGGTGGGGCTCTGTCTCTCTCCATAATTCAGCACATGTTACCAATCTGGTCTCTAGTTTCTCTGCCTCTTCGAAATCCAGCTTGTACTTCTGGGTTCTCGGTCCACATACTGCTGAAGCCTACCTTGTAGGATTCTGAGCATAAACTTGCTAGCGTGTGAAATGAGTGCAATTGTACGATAGTTGGAGCATTCTTTGGGACTGCCCTTCTTTGGGATTGGGATGTAGACTGATCTTTTCCAATACTCTGGCCACTGATGAGTTTTCCAAACTTGCTGGCATATTGAGTGTAGCACCTTAACAGCATCTTTTAAGATTTTAAAATATATTATAGCAGGGCATAAATATGTGTTTACAATACTGTCATTTTAGGGTATGTTCATGTGACCTAATCCAGGTCACCTTCAGCCTATTTATCATATAAATACAGGTTAGAAGAAGTAGTTCAGTAAAACAAGCTGAAGTTGCTTCCAGGGAGACATCTCCGGGGGTTGTGCAACTAATCCATCTTTAATTATTTGCCTTTTTCAAAAATAGAAAAACAAGACAGAAGTGTTAGGGGAAAATGGGACAATTGTAAGGGGTGGACGATACCATCTAGATATCTTCCTCAATTTCAAAGAACGAGGCAAGGTGATTGTACAGTAAAATCCTGATTCCAGAAACTGAAAGCAAGGTTTTCTAAGGTAGGAAGAGGATCAAGAAAACTGTCCCAATCAGACTACTGAAGCAACTATTTTCAGAGAGGGTTAGGCAATCAGACAAAAAACAAAAGAAAACAAAGCAGGTCAGATCAGGTCAGATTTCTCACAGAACGAAATTACTACTAAAGAATATAGTGGCAAT
The DNA here is from genome assembly GCF_051106095.1 of Pogona vitticeps. Taxonomy (NCBI): domain Eukaryota; kingdom Metazoa; phylum Chordata; class Lepidosauria; order Squamata; family Agamidae; genus Pogona; species Pogona vitticeps. The sequence continues at coordinate 105,934,393 of NC_135787.1, read as the reverse complement.
GCTAACCTCGTCACACTGAGAAACCCAGGCAAAGACCAAAATTCCTTTGGTGTCACCTGGCTTCTCCCTCCTTATTAGAGGGCTTTCAGGATGCATCCAGAGTTGTGAACTCAACTCTCTACATTATCAGTTTCTGGTGTGACCACAGAGAGTGTCTCATCTTGCAGTGGCAATATAAGATACAGTACCTTCCTTGCAATGAGATCCTAAATGACTCTTGTCATCACACCTACTCATTTCTTCAAGACTCCAAAGATTATATCCCTTAAGTTGCATGTTTTGATGAAGCGGAGTGATCGTTTTCTATCACTGTCCCAATACAAATATGGAATTAATCTCATATTAGGAACAGTTTAACAGAGATCGAACATGTGTCAAAGTAACAGCCAAATGGCCACAAAGGCTGTTTTGAGGCATCTCTGCTTTAACTTGATTTACATTACCTCCCTATCTAAAACATGTAAGCTGCATCCTTTTAACATTTAAAGTGTAAATTTAACTTTTGTTTTATTGTTATTCATACAGATTAAAGAATGGCTTTGTCTAAACTGCCAGATGCAAAGAGCTTTAGGAGGTGACTTAGCTCCAGCCCATGGCCCTGGACCACAGCCCTCTGCATCCAAACAAAAGACGCCTCCTCCAGCTTCAGTAGCCAAACCACCTCCACAGCCACAACAACCAACACAGAAGAAAGATGCTCCTCCAAAACCTGATGTCACCCAATCACCCGAACACAAAAAGCCACCAACACAGACAAAAGAGCCTATCCTGCCTGGTTCTCCTGTGAAATCAAAGCCTTCCACTGCTGAATCTCAGGAGTTCACAAAATCTGATCAGGCCAAGCCAACATTGAGTGAAGATAAGAAAATGCCGCCCACAAGTCAGAAAACCATAAGTGACGCTGTGCCTACCCCTTCACCATCAGACCCCAAAAAAGATTCATCTGGGCCCAAACCTGTACTGGCTGAACAGAAGGATGCACCTCCTCAAAAACAAGAGCCTGCCAAGCCATCTGGAGACACACCACTGCCTGTTGATAAAACTGCTCCTTCAGATTCAAAAATTTCACCTCAGGTGTCTCGGCAGAAGTCTGATCCCAAACTTGTTTCTCAGCCTGGACCTGGAGTGGATGCTAAGGCTCAAAAGCAAGCAGAAACAATGGAAGGGAAAGACCTTAAAAGACCCCAGATGAGTCCTAAACCAGATGCCAAGCTAGCTCCCAAAGCACAACAAGCCACGGTGGGCCCCAAACCTACTCAAGCCCAGCTCCAGCAACCTCAGAAAACCCCTGAACAATCTAGGCGATTTAGCCTTAATATAGGTGGCACCAGTGAGCCCCCTAAACCGCAGCCAACTACCCCCCAAGAAACTGTAACTGGGAAGCTCTTTGGATTTGGTGCATCCATTTTTAGTCAAGCTTCTAATTTAATCTCCACAGGCCAGCAAGGAGCCCAGCCGCAGGGGCCTCCCTCGGGATCTCCTGCAAAGCCACCCGCTTCTCCAGCACAGCCCTCTGGTCCTGCAAAAGACATCCACCCAGCTCAAGCACCTTCCAAAACCACGGCTGTGAGGAAAGAGACAAAGCCTCCAGGGACAGAAAAAGCAGAGCCACCCAAAGCTGAAGGTGCTTTCCCTGTTAAAGAGAAAGGATCTGAGAAGAAGCCTTTGCCTGCCAAAGATACGAAACCCCCAGCTGTTGAAGCTAAACAAAGTGGTGGGCCACCTGAGATGGTTCAGCCTTCATTGCCCAAGTCTACTTGTCCTCTCTGTAAAATTGAACTCAATGTTGGCTCTAAGGACCCTCCCAACTATAATACATGTACAGAATGCAAGAACATAGTATGCAATCTCTGTGGATTTAACCCGATGCCACACATAACAGAGGTAGGCAACATTTTCTTTTGCATTATATTTCATGAATCACTCTGTTGTAAATGATGAAATCCAAATGGAGACTTCATTGGCTCTTTAAGGCTGCAATCCTGTACAAACTTACTTGGCAATAAGCCCCACTGAACTTGGTGGGACTTATTTCTGATTGGGCAAGCATACAACTGCATTTTACGTTAAAGAGTTTGGTAGACACTGACATATTTTGTTATGATCTGCAGCTTTATGTGCTTTTGATAAATTAGACTCAGCAGTAATTTAACCATGAATTTTGAGCACTTCTGATTGTGTAGTGGCAGATGAAAGCAAGCTAGAGTCACCAGTAATTTGCTGCTCTTGGGCAAAGAAATGAAGAGTATTTTCAGTACACTCACTTGATAGATGCTTGCAATTTGTTGTTTACTTGTCTGACATCTCTCCAGTGAGTATAGTGGTTTACAAAGTGACCTGTGTGTGCACAGAAGTAAATGCAGACTTTTCCAGTATTTTCTCCTTCATGTTAATTATCTGTGTTTGGGAAATGTTAGATTGTGAGCAAAAACACTGGCTTGCAACAAAATGAGGTGTCTCCTTTGCTGAGGAAGCATTCCTTCATTTTCCGTGCATGTTCTTTGAATTCAAATCAAAAATAGACCAACAGTTTTGGGTATTCGTTAAAGCGAATCATAACATTTTAACAAACTAACCATTCTTGAAAGAGCTCCTTGTGTCTACCACTATATCACCATTGTGATTTTGTTTCCACAGCTAATTGTAATTGTTCTGGTTTTACCTAATGGAGTTACTTGAATCTGGGTGTTAGGTAGCTGAATTTTTCTGTTCTCACTTACCTGGGCTTGTTTTCCAGCATTTAAGTTGTTCCTTTGGTTCAATCTGGTTTGGGAGAATTTGTGAAAGATGTCATTCTACTAAACTCCATTTGTGCAAAGATGGGCAATCCCTGACTTAAGATCACATGCTATGAACTGCAGAGGATGTAGGGCATGGCAATCAGTTGATTAAGAGTCACTGTAGACATTACCTGGAAGAAAAGGAAAGGAAACATCAGCTGATTTCCTCTTGACTTATTTGTATATACTGTACCTAAGGCTGGCACATGAAAGAGAACAGAGATGATCATGTCCATTTCTTGACAGGCATGATGTAAAATTAATGAATCTTTGTAATACAATGCTGATTTACATGATAGCCGTGAGAGTCTTGTGTTTAACACCTTCTGCAAAGTTGCTTGACTGAACAATTTGGTGCATATCTACTTTAATGCCAGGATGCCTGAAAAGTAAACAGAGGATGATTAAATAAAGGAAACTAGATAGAATATGAAGATCCCATAAGGATGTCTGCACTCTGAGGGATTATCATGGGTGTTAGCCAGTGTTCTTATCCAATGATTTATTCACTGGGGAGGAGGAGTGTTTACCAAGGCTTTAATTAGACTTCCTGTGGACTTGTAGTTCAGGTAGTTCTATTTTTAGAACCACAGTACTAGGAAATACAGGAGCTGCAAAAATAAATAAAAGAAGTGTCACTGACCATTGTGTACAGCATCTGACAGCAAAGAGGCACTGAACAGGATGCATATTGTGTGATTTAGAAGTTGAATAATTTTAGCATTGGATTGGAAAAAGCTGCTTCCCTAAGTAGGAGGGAGATAATATATGGCTTTTTAAAGAGAGGGTATGTCATAAAAATGAAAGGGAAAGAACTGTAGAAAAACTAACTAGACTTTGTTTAGTGAGAAGTAGAGATGGGCACAAATCACACTTCAGTGGTTTGGCCCAGCTTGGTGTGGCGCCTACACAGGTGGGTCCACGCTTCCCTCCCTCACCTCCTTTGGACATTTGCCCACTCACAGGTGGAAGGATGTTCACCCTCTCCATGTCCCCCTCCCGGCGGCCAACCACTTACTGTGTTCATGCCCATCTCTAATAAGATATTTAATTGTTTTTTTTTATTGAAAATTTGAAAATACATGGGTTTGTGTGCTGTGTGCATTCAGACAGATATAATTTAAAGAACAAAAAAAGAAGTCTGGAGTGATGTTCATTTTTATAAGCAAATGCAAGGATTACACTTTTGTTTAGATACTGTTTCTTTCACCAGACCTTTATATGTTATGAGATCAAAGGAACTATGGCAAAGAGAAAGTATGAAATGATACATTTATATTATTTTCACATAAAATCAGGCATATTTGTTGTCTTCTGATAAATGTTTAAAAACAAACTGAAATGGGGTCTGTGAGAATTTTCTGAGGCCACCATGAGGTGAAGCAAAGAGCCCAGAGACATTAATGCGATGGAGCAGCTCATACGTAGATCCCGTGTGTTAAATTTGGCCCTGATGCATCACAACAGGGAGGATGGACAGGAACAGTGGACAGAAAAGCAGACTTCACTGCACTATAAAAAGGCACCAGAAAGGGTGTATTCTTTGCCCATTTAGTTCCTACTCACTCTTATCTCAGTAATGACCTTAGGAAGATGGTGGAGAAACAAGGGGGAAAGTAAAAATATTTTCCACTTCCTTTTTCCAACTGCCATTGTCCACTGTTGTAGCTATCACTACCCTCACTTGAACCCCTTTGGTCCTGCCTTCACCATTCAATTGTGCATTTCCCTATTCGTAAAAATGAGGTCTTCACAGAGAACTAGTGCATAAATACCATCATGGGCCTGAACAAAGTTCAGGTTGAAAGTTATCCAAAAGGGCAGAGGAAAGGGCTTCATTATCTGAAGCAGAACAATTGGAGAAACAAAGGAAAGTATGGTAGGGCCTGCATAACCACAGAATCAGCATCTGTGGTTTCACTTATCCACAGTCTGAAAGTAGTAATAATATTAATAGAAAAAAATAGTAAATACAGTGTATTTGTATGCTGTATTTACCAGAACTGGCCACAAGTCCTGATAAATACAGAACATATGTATTCTTGTTGGTGAAAAATACATTAAATGGTGTGTTGTTCCCTTTAGTGTCCAGTTCTGGTAATACATGATGAAAATATATATTTCAGTTTTTTTTTTCTTTTACCATGCTATGTATAGTGTTCACTATTATCTGCAGATTTCAGCTGTGGGGATGCTTGAAACCAATCTCCCAGAGATACAGGGGTCCTACTGTACTTCTTTACTCATTATGCATTATCAAATTATGAAATGTCCTTCCAGAAAACACGATTCAAATCCAGTGGGCAGTTCTTCACAAAGATAAAAATGAGGTAGCTGTGACCATGTTGATTCTTTTGTAATTCTCAGTGATTTTCATGAATGTCAGCTGATCTGCACACCCTTTATTTGGCCGCAAAGTAAGCTGGGGGTTCCTCAAGAGCCATATAAGGAATTATCACCATGCAGTCTTTTTTTCGAACATTAGAATTTTTGTGGCTGGTCTGCACTGTAGAAATGTTTGGACATTACAGGCTATTGATCTGGGCAAAGGCATGTAAAAGGTTCATAGGCAGGTCATATATTTTTATTGTATTCAAAGTTGTATAAAAGATTAATTTCCTGAATGGAATGAGCTAAATGTTTATGATAGAAAAAAGTCTTCACTTCCATTTCTAGTCAGTTGTAACATTCTTATTCAGATATAGTAAGCACTTTTAAATGAGAAAAAAGGTTATTGATTAAAGTTGTGATTTTATTGGAATTATTATTTGATTTGATTTAAATGATATTAACTATCTTGAGGCTATTTTCTAAGGGAAAGGAAAGATAAAAATGTAAATAAGTATATTCTTCAAGTACCTCCCTCAGGTCAGAAGGCATCCATCATGCTACTGAGGAAGAGTGGAAAACAAGTACAAGTAGCTCCAGAGCTAATGAAGTGGTTGCGCCAAAGCTGAAAGGATGCTCAGCTCCGGACGCACCTGGAAGTAAAAGGAGAGTCCGATGCTGCAAAGAAAAATACTGCAAAGGAACCAGGAATGTAAGATCTATGAACCTTGGTAAGCTGGGTGTGGTCAAACAGGAGATGGCAAGAATAAACAAAATATTGAGTTTGATTCCATAGCCATCCTATTTCTGTTTGTTACCCCTCAGCACCACCCGACCACAAAGATCTAAGTGCACATGGATGGAAAAATTGAGACTTTTTCAGTGTGCCTGCTGAGATCTTTGTGGGGAGCAGTCAGGAAAGGAAAGCTAAAACATCTCTTCCAACTCTTTCATCTCCCTGAGGTTGGAAGATGATGCTTCTTCTTCACCACAGTCATGGGCAAACAGAAATCTCAACAGAGAGATTGTTAGGAGTTGGTAAAAGTGTCCTTCTTTCCTATGCCCCACCAGTCCTGAAGGAGGTAGCTAGGTATCCCACTATTGCTAAGAGAAACACCAGAAGCATGCTTCTCCCGCCATCCAGCTAGCCGGTGGGAAAAGTGAGTGGGACTCTTTGGCTTCACTAGCTGCAAAGGTATCATCCAAAGGCTACATGTGATTTGTGGATTGAAAGCCTCTGGCCTAGATGGACTATTTCTCTGATTAGCAGAGAAATACTTGTGTTCTAAGAGAGCAAAGTGAAATATGAATCAGAGTCCAGGGCTTTAAACTGGCTTTTGATTTCAAATAAATGTTATGGAGCTTTTAGAGTTACTGTATTTTATTTGTTCTTATTCCTGCTATTTGCTGTTCTTGTCTCCTTTGCCCTTCACAACCTCACATTGGTACATGTGAGTCAGTGTTGTTTGTGCAGATAGTAAGGCAGATAGCGAATGCTACAGATGGCTTTTGTTAGCCTGGTAATAGGCTGTTGATAGTCTAAATGCTAAAGGGTAATTCTTGAGGTAGGTGTGGATGATGAATCTGCTTGACAATCCTTGACAGGATCTGCTGTGCATTGAACTTTGAGCTTGTTGGTCCTATCCACATTTGTATTCATTAGCATCTTTCAGCATGAAAACAAACCTTATTTCATGAAGCTTTGAATGCTGATATTGATTTTTTGTGAGTGTCTATCCTTGATAGTCTCTGGTCTACAGGTTTCATGGTGATCATACAATGGAGTCTTAAGTTTGAAGTAGATAATTGTCAGAAATTACTGGTCTGATTTTGTCTTGACTGATAATTCACCTACAGTAATGATCCCAATTAAATCCAAATATTATCTTCCACCAAATGTATTTCACACCAAAATAGAAAAGGAATATAGCATTCAATTCACCTTATAATACTCCTGACTAAAGAAACTAAGCTGTGATTTTGTTGAGGCTACTTAGGCCTCCATTGGCCTTTGCATACAAACTGGGTCTTTTGTGATTTTTCTGGATTGGCTAGCCAAATGTTTTACCTATCAGTTCCTTAGTAGATTGTATTATGTATTTTAATGTTATATAAACTGCCTTGTCAGCTGGATATTTCAGCTGGAACAATGCTGCCTCAATGTTTTGAATGTATTCATGTTTTTGACTTTGCCCCACTCCCTGTATTTATTTCTATTTATTTTATATGTGTGCATATATACCTTCTTTCTCCCTGTATAAAGGACTCAAGGCAGTTTACAACATTTAACAACAAGCCTATAAAATATAATAGATAAATCATTAAAAAGATTAAACAAACAAGAATTAAAATGTATCAAATTATAAAAAGCATATCAAAGGATTTAATTATGATGGGTCCCACACAACATCACATGATGCATCCAAATTTAGATGCCAAACTCCTGTTTTAAAAGAAACATTTTTCTGCCAGAAGGAGAGCGAGGAAGACACCAAATAAACCTCCCAAGGAAGGACATTCTGTAGTCTGGGAGACGCCACTAAAAAGACACTGTCTGCTCTCGTTATCAAATGAAACTGTGAATATGCACATTGCTATAAACTTGAGAAGCTTATATTTTATTGTTCATTGTTAATATAAGCATATGAAGAGAGTACATACATAAACAGAATGAGCATGACATGAAAAGCCCCAACCAATAGAGGAAGGGCCTTTTATTGTGCAGTCTGCCCTTGAACTCAGTCAGGGTCTGAGAGGTGCCGGCAAGAATATAAGATATATCTGGGGTTGCCATGTTGCCCGGTTGGCCAGCTTTCCCAGGACTATATGCATGCTGCCCAGATTTGCAGCCTTCATTTTTTAAAAAAATTAAGTCTCTAGCCCTTTTAAAGGAGGAGATGTGAAGCAAAATATCTAGTCATATTCTTCCCAATTCTTTTTGAAGAAATTAGTCAGCTACAGCCTTGTGGTGTGTTCAGCCACTAAGCAAAACCATCAACAGTTTGATGTCTTCCATCAAAGATGTGATACAAGTAAATTTATAAAGTAGAATGATTCATAATCACTTAACTTCTAGGTAGTTGAGAAATCCTAGGCAGTTTGCAGACAACTAAGGTCTGCTTGAAAGAAATGCTTGGACATAGTAATGGACCTGTAGGAATGGAGGGACAAAACCACAGAAGTCCTCTATAAAGTGTTGCAGAATTTTGAATTTCTGGTAGCATTCCCTTTTTGCTATGCAGAGGAAGTACAAAGATTCAGAGAGAAGAATAGCTACACTTCCACGAGAATTGACCTTTTTCTCATTAACTGGCAATTAAAATTCTCAATTACTCACTCTAAGACATTTTGTAGGAGAAAGAATTTTAAAAAATTGATTTCTTAGAGTTGCTTGAAAACTTGTGCATGCTGTTTTCTTCGCTGTCCACATACTAACATCCAACTGAACCAACAGCAAAAAGACAGCTGTCATCAACCAATGGAAGAAAGAGATAGTACACTCAGCAGAGAAGGAAGGCTTACTTTGAATTTCAAAAGCTGAAAGGAACAATTGGTTAGTGCTGGATAGACAAATTATCACACCAGTCCAGAAAGGTCCCTCTCAGTCACACAAACCACAGGCATCATGAGAAGTTGTAAATAAGGCAGAGTAAAAAGTGCCAGTTCTACACTACAATTTTAATATTTTAAGATCCATGGACTCTGTTGTTTTTTGTTGCAACAGACTTGACAAAGCTTAGAAGAATAATTTTTGAGACTGCAGTCCCTAAAGTCCCTTAACCGACCAGGTCAGTGGATTCTGGAGTTGTAGTTCAAAAAAGTAATTTTTCAAAAGTTTTCATACTATGCGTCTTAGTTAATCTTGGGGGAGGGGTTTCCACAGAATTATGGAAGTTTAACCGAAAGCAGGTCTTGGGAAAAGGCAAAAGGAAAGGAATATTGTATTGATCTTACAGCAGTTGTACATACTGTGAGTTTTAGATTTTTAGAAAATAGTTTCAAACGAGGGAGGGAGGGAGGGAGGGAGGGAGGAAGGAAGGAAGGAAGGAAGGAAGGAAGGAAGGAAGGAAGGAAGGAAGGAAGGAAGGAAGTGTCCTCTTGGTGGCATATACTCTGAATTTACTTGTCTTGGGACTATACTAGAGCCCTTTGAACTGATTACTCAAATTTAGTCTTACAGTTACTATGTGCCATGAAGTCAATTCTGATGTATGGTGACCCTTTTCAAGGTTTTCCAGGTAGAGAATACTGAGAAGTGGTTTACTGTTCCCTTCTTCTGGGGGCACCCTTGGACTTTGCAGCTTATCCAAGGCCACATAGACTGGCTGTTCTCCTGGGAGGCACAGTAGGAGAATCACACTCCCAACCTCGGGCTCTGCAGCTTAGGTATCCAACCCACTAAGCTATCTGTATACCTCCTTAAAAGTCCATAGGAGATTTACAGTTAGGTCTGGAAATAAGTGGACACTGACCCAAAACATACTGTGAAAGCAATGCAGGAGTGTTTTGAGGCAAAGATGTGGAATATTCTGCAATGGCCAAGTCAATCACCTGATCTCAGCCCTATTGAGCATGCATTTCACTTGCTGAAGACAAAACTCAAAGCAAAAAGATCCATGAACAAACAACAACTGAAGACAGCGGCAGTAAAGGCCTGGCAAAACATCACAATGGAGGAAACCCAGTGCTTGGTGATGTCCATGCGTTCCAGACTTCAGGCAGTCAATGCCTGCAAAGGATTCTCGATAGTGTATTGTTAAATGAACATATTATATATGATTGTGTTAATGTGTCCAATTACATTTCAACTCCATGAAATAAGGACTGTCTCTGAAAATGGTTCATGAAAAACATCCACTTCTTCATTGACTACACAAAAGCCTTTGACTGTGTGGACCACGGCAAACTATGGCAAGTTCTTAAAGAAATCGGAGTGCCTGACCACCTTATCTATCTCCTGAGAAATCTACATGTGGGACAGGTAGCAACAGTTGGAACTGGATATGGAACAACTGATTGGTTCAAAAATGGGAAAGGTTGTATATTGTCTCCCTGCTTATTTATTTTATATGCAGAATACATCATGCGAAAGGCAGGACTGGATGAATCCCAAGCTGGAATTAAGAATGATGGAAGACATATCTACAACCTCAGATATGCAGATGATACCACTTTGGTGGCAGAAAGTGAGGAGGACTTAAAGAACCTCTTAATGAGAGTGAAAGAGGAGAGCGCAAAAAATGGTCTGAAGCTGAAAAAAAAAAAACAAGATCATGGCCACAGGTCCCATCACCTCCTGGCAAATAGAAGGGGAAGGATATGGAGGTAGTGACAGATTTTACTTTCTTGGGCTCCATGATCACTGTGGATGGGGACAACAGTCACGAAATTAAAAGATGCCTGCTTCTTGGGAGGAAAGTAATGACAAACCTAGGCAACATCTTCGAAAGCAGAGACATCACCTTGTCGACAAAGGTCCGCAAAGTGAAAGTGATGGTTTTTCTAGTATTGATGTATGGAAGTGAAAGCTGGACTATAAAGAAAGCTGATTACCGAAGAATTGATGCTTTTGATTTGTGGTGCTGGAGGAGGCTCTTGAGAGTCCCCTGGACTGCAAGGAGAACAAACCTATCCATTCTGAAGGAAATCAACTCTGAGTGCTCACTGGAAGGACAGATCCTGAAGCTGAGGCTCCAGGACTTTGGCCATCTCATGAGAAGAGAAGACTCCCTGGAAAAGACCCTGATGTTGGGAAAGTGTGAAGGCAAGAGAAGAAGGGGACGACAGAGGACGAGATGGTTGGACAGTGTCATCAAAGCGACCAACATGAATTTGACCAAACTCCGGGAGGCAGTGGAAGACAAGAGGCATGCTCTGGTCCATGGGGTCATGAAGAGTCAGACACGACTTAACGACTAAACAACAATGATGTAAATGGTCGCAATTCCTAAATCTTTCATATGATATATTTTTTCAACCCCTTGTATCAAGGATGAAAGTCTGCACTTCAATGGCATCTTGGTTGTTTCATTTCAAATCCACAGAGCCAGAATTATGAAAAATGTGTCAGTGTCTAACTATTTACTGACCTCACTGTACATGTTAGGACATAACAGGAGTCAGAATGTGGAAATCTCACTTACTTGTATGACAGAGTTCTCCAGCGAAGCTGGCTAGTGGCCGCATAGGCCTGCTTAGATGGTTCTGTATGTTGTATTAAAAATACAAAATTTCCAAAGATAGAAGTAATCTTCCCTGTTGCAGTCAAGTGCAAACCAGTGACACAAAGCAGCAACTAGTGCAAGTGGGCACGAGAAGAAGTAGATACAAAATATGGGATGGAAGTATTAAGATCCTGCTGCATTGGATTGGCACATGCTTTGAAATGTGCATACTGCCAAGGAATACTTCTTGCAGGCCTTTGAGTCGTAGCAGGGCATACATTTGTAGCAGCAAAAATACCAAAGAGCCTTATGGCACTATAAAAGCTGTCAACTTCTATTTGTCACAAGTATTTCTGAATTCCAACACACAGATGCATGGAGGTTTATGCAAGAGATAGGAAGGGTAGTAGGAAAAGATTAATCCAAAAATATAATTCAGAAAAGTTTAAATTGGAGGGGGTTAAAACTTTAATAGTTAAGTTGATGCTAAATAGCTGTTGAAGTTCAAGATGGATGAGTACAAGAAGAGAGTACCAGAGTACCAGAAAGCAGCAGAAATTCTTTTTACCCCATCCCTCTGTTTCCTGTTTTGAGCTTTGAAAAAAATTGAAACAGCTTCATACATTTTGGGAAAACTCGTTAGCCAGCCAGCCAGAATCCTTCTTTTGCCTCATTTCTCCTCACCTCTTAAGATCTTCTCTTCCCCCTCCCAGCGATATTTTCAGGGGATCAAATTGAGTTCCTGGGACAGATGTGGAGCCTCTGTGTGGTGTCCTCTAATGTAGAATGTAGCAAAACAGCCATCTTAATAAAAGGAAAACCATCACACCTTTCCAAGTCATCTTTATGCTGTAGCTTTTAATCTTTCATGATAAGGCTAATAAAGTAATTAAGGGTACTAGTTTTGTCCTCATTAGGTTAAAGTTTTGCACTCTTCCCATGTACCAGGCACCGTTCAATGGTCAATAAGGCTTTACTTCCCTATAAAGCAATCACAGGATTGCATTTAGTTAACAGTACAACCTGATGCAAAAAGGGACGTGGTGGCGCTGTGGGCTAAACCGCAGAAGCCTGTGCTGCAGGGTCAGAAGACCAAGTAGTCGTAAGATCGAATCCACGCGACGGAGTGAGCGCCCGTTGCTTGTCCCAGCTCCCGCCAACCTAGCGGTTCGAAAGCATGCAAATGCGAGTAGATAAATAGGTACCATCTCGGTGGGAAGGTGAACAGCATTCCGTGTCTAAATCACACTGGCCATGTGACCACGGAAAGATTGTCTTCGGACAAAACGCTGGCTCTATGGCTTGAAGAGCGGGATGAGCGCCGCCCCCTAGAGTCGGACACGACTGGACAAAAATTGTCAAGGGGAACCTTTACCTTTACAACCTGATGCAGATGTACTCAAAACTAATTCTACTATATTCTTACTCCCATGTATAGTTTTATTTATTTATTAGTTAGTTACATGTATATTCTATCTTTTCTCCAAATATGTTGTTGATTTTTCTTTAAATATACTTTTTTCAGAAGGATATGTCTTTCTGGAGATGGCCTGTATGGAGGGAAGCTGTGATTATAGAATATTTAAACTGTAATCATGTCTCCACCTATCTGTAAGCAAACCTCAGTGGACATAGTGGGACTTACTTCTGAGTAGACATGCATTTGTGTGTGTGTGTGTGTGTGTGATTTTAGTCATACAAACTGAGCCTATACAGGCAACCTGCTTCTAAAATGCCAGTTCCAAAATGAGAGCTGCAGAATCCCTCTTTGCCAGCTGAGCAAAGAAGTCAAACATGAAATATTGCTCAGGCAAGCCTGCAAACTGAGGACACCTTCCTCCTGAGGAATACTTTTAATTTGGCTACAGTTAGCTTATCTAGTGTGTAAACTAAATTTTATTTCAAATTCTGTGATGTAGGGTTTGTCACATTTTTGTGTGACTCTGCAGCCCACCCACCCTGGGCAAAAGGAGCCAAGTGTTTTAACATCAGGTGTTGTGGGAAGGAGAGGTACTTCGTGATGGCAGCTCTCTGACTAACAAGCATGTGGCATTCTACTGAGAGAGAATGACATCTGAATCATGGAGCTGATTCTGCAGCCTCCATTTTGGAACTTACTTTAAACTTGTCCCACACAGCTGACTATGAATTTAGAAACTTGTATGGGTCTTATTCTGCACCTCTTTCAACTCTGTAATCCCCAGCCTGACAAAGATTTGTGTGGTGTCAAAAGCTAGTGTCTCTGTGTGGGATTTCAGTGATCCAGTAAAGGTATTACCCACACTTGTCTTCAGATTCTTCTTTTAGATATGCTTTAACACCCCTTACATGGGCAGACAAATGCCAGAGACAGCCCTGACTTTCCCTTTTACTTAACATGCAGTTTAAGTTTAAACAAAATTTGGAGATTTTTTTTTTTAAAGGCAAAGCCTTAAAGATGTTTTGAATAAAAAATAAAGCAAGTTATTTGGCAATGGGAGCTGCAGAGTGGTGTAAGGTCTCTTCTCGGTAGCTCCATTCAAGCTGACTTGGAGTAACTGCTTGGAGAACTCAGTGGTTTAGGTACCTGGCTGCGGAGCTAGAAGTTGGGAGTTCAATTCTCCGTGGTGCCACCTTGACAAAAGCTAGACTTGATGATCCATAGAGTTCCTTCTAAGGTTCTAAGAATTAGTACATGGCTCTCTAAGATTTATATGCCCATGTAAGGGTGTTAAAGTGCAAAAAGGAAAAAAACCTCTTGTTTTAGTTTGGGAGACAGGCAATGTTACACAGAATTGATTCTTCCACCTTTACGTGAAGAACAACATCATCTTTGCAATTTTCTGTTCTTCTCTCAAACTGGGAAACAATATTGATGTAAGAGAAGAAATGGGCTCCTGAAACTGTTACAATGTTATGGATGCTTTTCAATATGTGAGTGACCATAAAACCCTTAGTATTGACTTACTGGTTTCTGATGGAAACCTTTTGTTTTATGTTATGTGTAATGGCACTGTGAAGCCTCAGTTGGATGTGGCTAGTGTAGCTGCTGGCAGTAGCAAGACACCATATGGTGGTCTTCTGCTTTTAGCTTTCCTTGCTTCATAGTATTGTGTGTGTGCCCTTTTCGAAGACAGCTATTCGTTTGGAATTAATCTAGCTGCTGACCCAAAAAATAGGAGACAATATAGTAGAATTTAGAAGGAACTGGGCTAAAATAGCCCAATGTATATCTTTGCACACATTCTTCTAATGTATTGTACTTATTTTTTAGGGAGATTAACTATGGTTACATTTTAACCATTAAAAAGTCTTGGTTTTTGTTTTGTTTCAAACATATGCATTTGTGTGTGAGAGTGTGTGTTTCAGACATATGCATGATTTTGTATGTATTTTTACACTGCCTTCCCAGGAAATGTTTTGCAAACTTAAGAAATTTATGAATTTCTTTGGTACAAAGCACAAAGTCCTGGGCCCGGTGCTCTTCAACATTTTTATTAATGACCTGGATCAAGGGCTGCAGGAAATGCTAATCCAGATTTGTGGATGATACAAAATTGGGTGGAATAGCTAATACCTGGAAGACAGAAACAAAATTCAGAATTATCTGGATAGGCTTGAGCACTGGGCTGAAAACAACAGAATAAAATTAACAGGGTTAAGTGCAATACTATGAATGAGAAGGATCAAAGTACTGCACCTAGGAAAGAGAAAACAAACACACAGTTACAAGATGGGGGATACCTGACTCAGCAATATTATGAGTGAGAAGGATCTTGGAATTGTCATAGATCACAATTTGAATATGAGCCAACAGTGAGATGTGGCTCCAAAAAGGCTAATGCTATTTTAGGCTGCATTAATAGAAGTATAATCTCCAAATCCTGTGAGGTACTTGTTCCCTTCTATTCAGCACTGGTTATACCTCATCTTGAGTTATGTGTCCAGTTCTGGACACTACACTTCAAGAAGGATGTTGATAAACTGGAAAAAGTTCGGAGAAGGGGAACAAGGATGATTGGGGTCTGTAAGCCAAGTCCTATGAGGAAAGACTGAAAGAACCGGGCATGTTTAGCCTTGAGAAAAGAAGACTGAGGGGAGATATGATAGCATTTTTTAAATACTTGAAAGACTGTCAGAGGTAAGTTTCATTCAGACATGCCATCTCTGTATGAATAGCTGTGGAGAACAGTGTTGGTAGAGCTGATGATCAGCACATGCTCTCTTCTCTCTAAATCAGTTATTCCCAAACTTGGGTAACCCAGGTGTTCTTGGACTTCAACTCCCAGCACAGCTAGTGATGAAGGCTTCTGGGGATCACAGCCCAAGAACACTTAGGTTGCCCAAGATTGGGACCATTGCTCTAAACAACAAGCCAAACTAGAGAAGACATATAATATAACCTGTCCAAAGTGAACAGTTGTTATTAGGACTCAATGGCAAGTTTATGTCAATTCAATCTTCTAACTAAGCATTATGATATTAGATGAAATATAGTCCTTTTTTTGCCTGTACACTTCTCCCTTTGCATATGGCATGGTTTCTACTAAACTGAACTGGGAAGCTATGGTTAGTAGCTTCAGAACAAATTAATATTTTAAACCTTTGAAGCTGATATAAAGTAATACACTTTGTTCTAAAGTTGGTACTTACTTGATTTGGCTGAAACACCAACATGTAGTTAGATTTCTAGTTTTCTGCTTAAGTCATGAAGGCAGAGGAAGAAGAATTGGAAATGCTTGTTCATATCCTGTTTCATTAAGCTGAGATACTATTCTCCAAACTTAGGAGTTATTTGATGCCTTTGGGCAGTCTATGTTTTGGTCAATTTGTCTGTAATTATTCATGGTAATATGTATTGCAACATTAATAAGGGTGTGATTGAAACATGGAGTTCCTGCAAATATAGATAACTGCACCTTGCATCATTTGATAACTGTTTATTTTTATCAGTTCTTTTATTGTTTCCCTCAACACTTGACAGCTTATTATGAGAGATGTAATTTAGGTAAAACCAGAAGTGGCAAAGAGGAGAAAGACCATATTAACACGGCAGACCTAAACTGACTTAGTCGCCTTGCCTTGCTTCTAAGAGAATTTGTGGTAGTTGTGAGGACAACACTCTCAGTTCTTTCTTGGCAATTCTCATCTTCTAAAAACGCACTTCCCGCTGTTTTGGGGGAGTGATGAATCAATTTAAAAAACATGCATGAGCATTTATTCTCTCTTCTCAATCAAAGTAAATAGCACCTTAAAAATGTGATGAATGGTGGCTTCTCACATCCTGCATACTTCAGCAATGCATTGATGAATTTTCAAAGGACAAGCTCAGAATAGCTGTACCTTTCACAGGAGATACAACGTGCTTTGGGTGCCTCCTATGAGCAAAGTTTTGCATGAAGCCTGCCCTACAGATTAGGCTGATGAAGTACGTAGGAAATAATATGAACTGACTGTTGTTAGCCATGGCTACAGCTGAAGAATACAGCGAAGGCTTGAATAGGTCTTATAGTATAATGGTATGTCAGTTGCATATAGCCTTTACTGAGCACTATAACATCTGTCTGGAAAAGCAGGAAATGTCTCTGGAAAAGAAAGGAACTACAGTTCCTTTTTCTTTGGAAAATATCTGCTCCTGAGTGGGAATCCAACGGTATGACACAGCACATCTCAGTCTGATTCTACAATTCCCAAAAGTGTGGTACATGGCTAAGCCTTTGTTCACAAAGAATCACTACCACGTCAAGTGATGGCTTGGGCAATTTTAACAAGTCTAGTATTTTGGTTCCAGTTCTGATCCCAAAAGGAGCAAATAAAAGGGGTCTGCCTCTCACCTGGTTGCAGGAGAAGTAAAAGCACATGAGGTTTGCTAGATAGTAAAGTAAGGAACAGTATTTCTATTACGTTATACAGGATCTAATGCTTGGAGAGTTTTCCTTGTATTGCTTTTTATGTATATGTGGAATTCTGTGTTGGGAATTATGATGCTGAGTGTTGTGCTCAGGGAAAAGTGGCTATTTTTTCATGTTGTGACAGTGGATTTGCTCAGATATTACATCCTGTGTAAATGGTCCTCTGGACAACTGAACTGTGTTCATTATTCCATCTCCATAAGTGATTATATAAGCTTGAATTTGTAAGTGCCTGACAGGCATTTCATTTAGACAAATTTATTTTTGTTACATCTTTTAAATCAAATAGAGTTAATGCCAGCTTTTATAAGTAGCCTTTCAAATCCCTGTCCAGCTATTTTAGTATCAGTTTTTAAACATTTTCTGTCATTTGCACCCGCTGACTAGCTTGACTCAGAACTTTCAAAATATGTGTACTTCATGCTGTCAGTCTTCCGATCCATCTCAGGTTGTACTGAGCTGCTTATGCCTTATTGATCCCATGCTGCATTTTGTATATGATTATTTTTAAAAATTTAACTGAAACCTGGCAGAGTTTTAGGAAACATGATTGCTCTTTCAACTGTTCCATTTGCTCTTGATAATATGGAGCAGATGGGCCTATTTCCCCACCTGTTCTCATGGTGGTGCCCAGCTGTTTCAATAGTAATTAGAATTTATCAACCTAGGCTATAGTCAGAGATAGTCTCCAGAATTTAAGTACTGAAAATCTTTAGACCAAAGAAGCAATAAAGTGAAATTCTTCTGTTTTGTTTGTCATTCTTTTCTGTTGGTGATTACCTGCAGCTAAGAGAAAGCTATATGGGCCTCAAATCCCCTCCATCATCATTTGATTGGTCTTTTTGTGATGACCATTGGTAAATTCATATCAGTTATATAAGCCATAATGTCTGGTTTATCCATATATCTCATAATCAGGGATGGGGGTATTTGTATACAAATACCCTCGCACAGCTGGAATTAATGAGGGTCTGCCCCCTGACTGGGTGCTCTGGAGTGATTGCAGTGGTGGTGGTGGACATGGGAGTGGACAGACCCTGCTTTACTCCAGCTGTGTGTGGGGGGTATTTGTATATAAATATGAATACCCCCATCTCTACTCATAAGCTCTGGTTCAATTAATGTAACATAAAATGGCTACCAAAACAGTCATTCAGAAAGTATGGAAAATTGTTTACCCAGGAAGCAATATACCTTTACCTTTGCACAATTAGTATTTCTTATTTTCCCTTCCCCTTTCCCCCTTGTTTTCCCAATTCTCTCAGCATTACAGATAGATTCTCCAAAAAAAATCCTTCCTTCCTTCCTTCCTTCCTTCCTTCCTTCCTTCCTTCCTTCCTTCCTTCCTTCCTTCCTTCCTTCCTTCCTTCCTTAACACTAGGCAAGGAAGGGAGACTGATTCCTGAGGAACTGTCACAGAATTTCCTTTATATGAACATTTGAGGTAAATTCAAAGACCAGGATCATGCTCAGTACAAGGGGTTGCAGTGTGGGCAGTTTGACATTCCTCTCACTCACACAAGGAAGTATGCAGTGGAAATCAAGCTTTGTTGGCCTAGTGCTGAGCAGGCTGTCTAAACCTACATATAAAGCCAACAACATCACAGCTCTTTTGGATGAAAAGGCCACAACCTTAATGGTTCACAGCAGCAGTCTCTGGCTAACCGTGGGGGAATTGGATTCATTGCATCAAGAGACCTAACTGCCTCCTGAGGTCCACCACCAATCCTTCAGCAGCTTCTGAAGATTCCACCAGCAGTGACTCTCCTCTGAAGAGCACATGGGTTTACACAATGTGATGATTCCTGCCATATGAGGACACGGCTGGGCCAACAACCTCCAGGCTAGGCCAGACCATGGCCTTATCCCATCTCTCCCATACTAGGAATCCTATAACAATCTGAGGGAGCAGGCTCCTGCTTGCTGTCCTCATATCATCTAGATCCTACTCCAGTGTCCCAAACCACGAACAAGAAGGTGATAAAGGCAGCAAGACACACAGTAAAACATCACAGCAAGACATCACCATAAAACAGGGAGGGGAAAGGGGAGAAAATCCATCAAGGCACAAACTAGCTGGAGCAGTCCCCCCCACTTTTATATCCGGCAGGCAGACTACACTAAATGCTGCTGCTCCCCAGTCCAGAGTTCTAATTAGAAATCTCAAGCCAGCCAATGAAAGCTGGCAGGAAGGAAAGCTGTTTCCCCACTAGCCAATGGGAAGCCAGAAGTCTATCTGTATACCATCCTCCCAGTATCACCAGCTTACCATATCCAACAGATGTAGGCCACAATGCCGTCTCCAGCGCCTTTCACACCTTGCTGCTAGCCCACAGACTATTGCTCTGGCAAGAGCTGGGGAGCCCCAGATAAGTCTGGATCTCCCATCACAGAAGCAGTTTCTGTTTATGCAACAGCAAATTCAAGCATCTAGTGTTCACTACACTAGCAGGAGCCTCCTGCTCCACCAGCACACAGTGCTATCACAGCCATAGAATTTACAGAGCTGATCTTAGATGCCACCTAATCCAGCACCTGACTCAAGCCAGAGTCTGCAATATAGAATGCTGCTGCCACAGATGGCAAATGGCCATCCTAACTCTGTTTACATTCCAGTGCTGCAAGGAAAGCCCTAGACTTCATGAGAGATTTGCCTCACAATGTTAGCAAGCCTCCCCTAATATCAACAAGACCCTGCAATTTCTAACCCACTGGTTTTAGTCTGATTTGTATCTGGATGCCGCGGTGTGCAGTTTAACAACAAACAGAGTTCCACTAAAATAATACATCTATAGCAGTGGTGGTGAACCTTTTTGGGCTTGCATGCCCAAAATGGGGGGGGGGGAAGGGGTGTCATGCCGCAGCCGCAATAGCAGCGGCAATGGACCCGGAAGACCAGAACTGGAAGTGGCAGTTTAAGGGGGAATCATGGCGACGGACCCGGAACTGGGAGTGGCAGTTTAAGGGAGAAACATGGTGACAGACCTGGAAGTGGTGGCAGAAGGGGGAATCCTGTCTGCAGCTGCCTCATGAGGTTTGGCGGGGCAGGGGGAGTAGCGACCTATGGCTCGCGTGCCATAGGTTCTCCATCACTGATCTATAGGAAGGGGAAATGGATACAATTATTGACATTCCTCAAGAAAGTGAGTCTTTTGCATCTCTCTATAAATGGTGATGTAGGTTGCTGGTCCTTGGCTTTCACACTGGAGACATAATAAAGTCATATCCTACTGATACAGAGAGATGGCTTTTAAATTAGTGGTGATTCAAAGAATTATGTGAAATCTCATTCTGTCATTTTTTTATCATTGTTTACACAACACTTTGGAGAGCAAAAAGCTATATCAATCTTACAATGAACTCTCAAAACATTTTTTTTGACATGTTGCGCTCAACCACTTCCATAGCAATTTTATGGTTTTAATTTGGAAAGGCAGCTTATATGCCACAGCAGTTGTGCCACCAAAGCTGAATGGATGTGATCAAAAGAGACAGTTGGGTTTGCATGCTTGCTACTTCATGGGATCATAACTCAGAGATCTGTTTCGAATTAGGGGCTGGGATCAGTTCTCAACATCTCCTCATAGGGCAGGGAAAGATTTCAGTCTCAAAAACATGCACTGTCACTGCCAGTCAATATAGGCAGTCAAAAGCTTAAATGGACCAAAGGACTATCTCGATGTAAGGCAGCCATCTGTGTTCTTATGAATTTTAATACTGGACTTTTTTTAAATGGTAGTAAACATTTTTGTAAGATGTTCCTGAGGAAATAGGTGCCCACATTTTACATTGCATGGAAGTGATGGAGTAATCTTTCTGAGCAATCCCAGTTGTTGATGACAAGAAATATCATTTTATGTTGTTCTGTCTATAAGTGATATGTACTAAAGAGCGTTGATACTTGCAACACATTTTTGAGGAGAATGTTAAGATGCTTGTATCTCACCATACTCATTGCAACTGGAAAAGCATATTTCTTCCAGAAGATTGAGTCGTACTACAAGTACAGTAACAAGTGTAACTACTGTACTAGTACTACAGTACGAAGAGGTGGGTAACAGTATCTCTGGTTCACATCTTACCTAGATCCAAGGTAGCTTGAGGTAAATGTTCTCTCTCCCTCTGATTCTCATATTTTCACTCACAGAAAGCAGGCAATACAGTACTAAGCAATCTTATAATGTTATTGTTTGGATTTCTGAGGTAATATATGTGAGGCCATTTGAACAGTCAGACAGGGCTGAAAAAATAATTATACATGCTGCCCTAAATGTTCTAATCTAGTGATATGCAGAAATACTAAAGACTGCCATCTTAATTCCCGCATGCAACTGTTATTTATAGACTTGCTAGAATGAACAGCTGCTGCTGAATCATGAGCAGAGTGTTAAGAGAAAATCAGGTTTTTAACTCCTTCTTGCATTGTGTTCCCCACCCCCTTCATTTAAGGTCTTCTTGCTACTTTCTTCATAGATTTATTTCCTCATATTTAAAGAAAAAACAGAATCTTTACCCTAGTCTCTCTATATAAATTAGCACCTCAGAAGCATCTCTCTTGAAATAGTCTCTGTCTTGAAATGCCAGAGGTAATACACAACCATTGCCTTAACCTCCATTAATTTGTCTAATCCCTTTTTAAAGCCATTCTGGTTGGTGCAGTTTGTGCTGTTTCCAGTATGGCAGAAGAATCCTTCTGGAAACTGTATAGCTATTGAGTGAAGCAGCAGTACAGATACAGTAATATGAGCAGAATTTCTTGTGCTAAAATTGTGCTTAGGTCATCTTGAAATTAACCCAGATACTCTTTATCTGGGGAGATGGGATCTCAGGGAACATGTACCTGCAGGTACATCATACAATGGTGCCTCGCTTGACGACGATAATCTGTTCTAGCAAAATCACTGTACAACGAAATCGTCATCACGCGAAAGTAAAAAACTCATTAGAATACACTGAAAACCGGTTAATGCATTCTAATGGGCAAAATACCTGATCGTCCAGCAAAGATCCTCCATAGGGCAGCCATTTCCCGGTGCCTGTAAAGTGAAAAAAGCACTCCTAAACACAGCAGGGAGCCATTTTGCACAGCGGGTGGCCATTTTGAAACCCGACAATCAGCTGTTTTCTGATCATCGTCAAGCAAAAAAAGCCCTTTGAAACATCATTTTGCGATCGCAATAGTGATTGCAAAAATGTCGTCATGAAGCGATTTCGTCATATAACAAGGTAATCATCAAGCGGGGCACCACTGTATCTTCTTTTAGAATGCAAAGGAAAGGGGGAAAGAAACAATTTGGTTATATTGTGCAGGCTCCATTTGCCTGTTACATAAGTTGTGCAGCCTAAACTGTTTTAACTTTAACTTTATTATTGTGACCATTGGTCAGCCATAGTAGATACACAATGCAACAACAATGCATATAATATCTACAATCAAAATAAAGCAAACTGAAATTCAAATTAAACATTCGTAATCTAGTTAGTGCAGTGATTTGTTTCCTTACTGTACACACTGCTACACAAACGTATGCAACTTTGGCTCTGGTTTCATTTGAGGAATCCTCTGTTTTGCTTGTTTGAAAACCCTAGGTGCAAGTGATAGCTAAATTTCATAATTTATGCAAATTCAGTATTTGGCTACCACAGAAGTTTGTACATGTTTGTATGTGTTAGAGATGGGGGTATTCGTATACAAATATGAATATCCCCGCACAGGTGGAATATTCATATATTCACTCACATTCGCCGCTACCGCCAGCTCTGTGATGCCTTCCTATCGTGCCGTTGTCTGCAATCAATTACTCAGTCCTGGCAGGAGGCGAAATGACGACCCTCTCTGCTAGGTCGGAGAGTGGCTAATCCATTGAGGAGAACAGTGCAATACAAAGCCACCATGGAGCCGGCGGCAGTGGCAAAATTGTGAGTGGACAGTCCATCATTGGGGCCGTACCCTTGTTATTTCCACCTCTGCAGGGATACTCGTATATGAATACAAATACCCCTATCTCTAGTATGTGTGTGTTCTCTCATATCAAGTCAGAACTGACTTATAGCAACCCTTATAGAGCTTTAAAGGTAAATTAGATATCCCAGGAGTTGTTTTACCACTCCCCCAGTCAGTTTTCATGGTTGAGAAAGGATTCAAACCCTGCTCTCCAGAGTCCTAGTACGACATTTTTTCCACTGCACCACACTGGGAATCCTTGTATGTCCTAGAGCACAGCAAAACCATTTGATTTTCGTGTCATCTCCTTTTCACCAACTGAAGGTGATGCCATTCTGTTCCTCCAGTGCTGCCTGGGGGCTGAATTGCAACGGATGCAGGAAAGTGGGCTGAGGCTGAACCTAGACAAGACGGAGGTTCTGAGGGTGGGAGCCCCCGTGGTTGGCGGCTTGGGTGACTCTCATTTCAGGGGGTGACCTTGGCCACAAAGAGTGGGGTTTGCAGCTTGGGGATCCATCTGCACCCGGTGCTCACCATGGAAACGCAGATGGCGTCGGTAGTCCGCACTGCCTTTTTCCATCTTTGGCGGATTGCCTGGCTGCAACCCTATCTCGATACGGGGGCCCTCACTACCTTGGTGCATACACTCGTAATCTCCAGATTAGACCATTGTAACATGCTCTACATGGGGCTGCCTTTGAGGTTGATGCGGAAAACCCAGGTGGTGCAGAATGCGGTGGCCAGACTCCTTAGTGGAGCAAGAAAATACCAGCATATTTCTCCTGTTCTGGCTGCATTGCATTGGCTGCCCATTTGGTTTCGCATTGACTTCAAAGTTTTAATGTTTACTTATAAGGCCCTAAACGGTTTAGGACCTCGATATTTGGTGGAATGCCTACTCCCA
Source organism: Pogona vitticeps (assembly GCF_051106095.1). Lineage (NCBI taxonomy): Eukaryota > Metazoa > Chordata > Lepidosauria > Squamata > Agamidae > Pogona > Pogona vitticeps. Next base: position 105,910,382 of record NC_135787.1, on the reverse strand, counting down.
CGAAGGTCTATCTGGACCACCCACACAAGTCAGGAGGTGAGGCTGAGGAGCTTGACACCGAGAGAGGCCCGGAAGGAAAAAACACGAAATTGGGCTTTCTCGGAGGTAGCTCCTCGCCTCTGGAACAATCTCCCTCTGGAGATTCGCGCGGCCCCTACACTGGGTACCTTTAAAAATCAACTAAAAACATGGATGTCTATTCAGGCCTTCCCTCCAGTCAATACTTGATCTTTTTTCTTTCTTTTATTTTTCTCTATTTATTTTTCTTTATTTTTTCCTGTTTTCTAAATTGTTATGAAGTCATTTATGTAATAAATTTTGTGTTATTTTTATTTGCCTTTTTATGCTGTATTGGAAACCACCTAGAGTGGTCGCAAGACTAGCTAGGCGGGATATAAATCAAATAAATAATATAAAAAATATGATTTAAGTTGGTGGTGGACAGCATTCTCTCCGGGCTCCTACTTGTGTGGCAGTACTCATGCCGCTATAGACCTTACATTGCTGCTGTCCAGGAAGCAGGTGGTCACTGAATGCTTCAAGGTGAGGATCTGAGAGGGCCTGAAAGTGGATGTTCTAGTTGTGGTGAAACCTTCACAGGGCAAATATGGAAGTGGTATGGCAGCTGAGGGAGGGAGGGAAGCTGTTCTGACTACTACGCCAATTGAAAGCCTAGATGAGAGATACTTTCCTGTAGTTCAGGTCCCTCTTCAGGCATATTTTAACATTTTGGATTTTCTTATACCATGAAAACAGCCAACAAATGGAACAGTTAATTTTAGAACAACCTCTCTTGCTACAGAAAACACTGTTATTGTGTGTACAGTTGGAAGACGGCCAAAATGTCTCTGTATATTTCAGACTTCCATTTTCTGTGAAGCATACAAGGATGGCAGAACACGTTCATGATAAAATCTGATAGAAATACCTTTTTCTTACAAACATAAAGCTGTTTTAGAAAGTGAAGTTAAAGCAACATATCACAGAGGCAATTGGAACAGACCCTGTAAGGTTTTCTGTGGTAGCTCCCGACTTTTATACAGTCAAGAAGGGAGGCAGGCAGGAAGGCAAAGAATTCATTAATATAAAAAGCCTTTTATTTATATATTACAGGATATGGGGACTCTTCTTTAAAACCAGTATCATGCTATGAAATATTTTGCTTTATACTTGCAGAAAGTGAAGCTATTCCCCTGACACTCATACTTATTAATAATATTTTTCGTAAGAACTTCAAAAGTTATAGTCATGGAGCATTCTTTTCTCGCCTTAATTTGGGATAGTTAAAGCAAAATAAAATCAATTTGTATTTTAACTTACTTTTTGATAGGGCTGTCACCTTACTGGATAATATTAGGTAATGAAGCAGCTCTTTTATGGTTCATTAGTGGAAGTGAAATTACATATTGACAAAATTGTAGTGTAGGTATCTTACTGAGATAGCTTGCAGCTGAAATAAATAAATTCCATCATATACCTGTTGGAGAAGAAAGTTAAAGCTATTATACAAGACTGAGGAAAGAATAGGATTCAACATCCCATTATGATCTTCATTCTCTTTCATGATGGTTTAGAAATGGCTACTCATTTACTAATTGCAGTGAAGCTGTGAGATGTACAAAGATAGAAGAAGGCAAGTGTGTCATTATTAATGGGCTGGTTCCTCAAAATGTGGGTTGGTGTCTTTGGGAGACACATATAAAATTATGCTGGGTCAACGCTGGTTTTTATTCTAGAATACGAAGTACATTTATATAGTGTCCTAAAAGTATTGTACATCTTTATGTGATTTTTTCTTATGATGTCATTGTCATTAGGAATAACTTTATGTGTCATTGGCCGAAATAATTGTTTAGTGTAGTAAATTACATTAGAGTAGGCTGAGCCATGGAAACTCACTGGAGCGTGGGACTGGTAAAGCTGCTCCTTAAATATCCCACTTACCTTGAAAGCCCTATTGAGCCTTATTGCTGTTCTGTGCCATCACGTCTGTTCCAACTTCATGGCACAGAACAGCAATAAGGCTCACAGAGTCAATGGGGATTTGGTGAGTTAACACTGATTCAAATGGGCCTATTCTAACTGCAACATATTTTACTTACTGTGCTAAAATAAGTAGCAATTAGAGTAGGCCCATTTGAATCAGTGAACTTATGGAGGAGCTGACTCGCTAAACCCCATTGATTCAATAGGAGGCTATTCTAATGTGACCTCCTATACTGAACAACAGAATGTTGTCCTATATAATAATAAACTAGTTGCCGAAAATGGAAGATTTTTTAAAATGTAACCCACCAAAACTAAAATGCCTATCCAGCTCCTTAAATTAATTTGCCTTAGTTCATGGCTGCAGTTTTTTAAAATGTAGGATCATATGTGAGGCCCACAGATGAATCTGCAAGACCAACTGCTAATTAATCTACTGATTAATTCACTTTGTTTTCTAGTAGATTTTGAGCCTGATCTGCAACAAATGCATGTGAAGTGGGTAAAAGCAAGAGCAAAGCAAAAAGTGCTTAAAGCAATCTCTGGGCAGTTTACAATTTAATTATGCAAACTATACATCGCCCTCCCACCAGCAAGTTGGATATTCAATTTACTAACCTCGGAAGGATGGAAGGCTGAGTGAACATTGAGCTGGTGACCTTGGATTGAACCCAGGCCATGAGCAGAGCTTTGCTTGCAGTACTGCAGTTTAACCACTGCACCACAGGGTTCCTACAGTGTAATCCACAGTTTTGGATTTCTTAGGGTTCTATTATGCCCACCATCCATATCTGGACTCCTGGGAGTCCTCTGGCATACTAAACGGAAATCCTGAGAAAACAAAGGACGTCCATGAGCCGCTCTGAAGCCGCAGGAAGTTAATCAACATTAGGATAGTAGGATTTGCCCTGTTCTGCATTGCTTTGCACCCACTGAGGGATTAAGTTTGTCCCTTGGGGTATCTTTCTTGTCAAAAAATTACTTTCATTCACCAAGCCTGGGGTACTACCAATAATTTTTCTGGACTGAAATAGAAATAATCCTTGCACCTAAAGATGACAAATTGCAAAATCATACTCCTTGCCTGTGAGAGGAAGAGGTATTTTGAAACATCCTTGAAGAGTCTAGAAGTTGAGAACAACAGCATGTTTTTGGTGTTGTTTACATGTAATAAGTAGAATTGCATAAAGAATACTTCAGGTGAATAATGCACAATAGTGACAATGGCTGTTGCTCTGTTGCATGAACTTTTACACATTCAAAACATTGAGGGGACTGCTTACATCTTTCAACAATCAATGTACTTGCCATGTGTATCCATGTTTTCTCTTCAATGGGAAGGGATATTATATTTGCAAAAATAAAATAATAAATAAAGAAGGCAGAAACAGTGTGACACCATAAAGACCTATTGTATTTTAATGCCAGCTTTCATGGATAAAATCCACCTCCTCAGACATAGGAGAGAGATAACATGGCCAATTTTTATACATTTATAAACAGCATCAATATATAGAGACCATAGTTGGTTGGTTAGAAAGTTGCAAAATGTGTTTCCGCTGGCAGTAAGGAATCTCATCAGGATTGAAAACTCCTTGTCACCGTTTTTTGTTGAGCTGAGAGAATCTAAATCACCTAGAAACCACCACCACCCCAAAATTAACAAGTATTCTTTTTGTCCTTGGGTTCAAACAACCTGACTGTGCTCTGATAACATCTTGGCTAGATCTTAGTTCATTGTGTATGAAATAGCTTTTGAAGATGGGTTAGAAACATTGGTTAGTATAAAATACAATAACCACGTTACTAACTGAGATTGGGCATATAGATAATTTCTCACCAGTTTGAAAACTGCTGTATTACTTCCTGACCCATTTCTGGGGCTAATTTTGATCTCTGGATCTCTGTATGGTGCATTCAACTCACCTTAAGAACTGCATTCACTGCACAAATGTGACCAAGATCAGAAGCTGATGTGTCCGCTTTCTTTCTGAGAGATCATGGCCTTCAAGGTGAGGTGAGCAACGGTCTGGCTGTGAGAAGTGAATTTTTTCAGGATCTTTTCAATATGAGATAAAGTCTTTATCTTCCCAATCTTTTTAAGATGCTTAAATGGTTGTATAGTTTTAAATGGCTGTTTTTATGTCTGCTGCTAATGTTTTGTGCAGTTTTTATACTGAATTAAATGTTTTGTGGTGTAAGAAAATTATTAAATAAAATATTGATATCATCATACACAGCCCGGCAAAACACAAAAAATGTTACATGTCTGGAGTATGAAATTTTCTCCTGGGTATGCTAGCAGTGGTAAAGCCACCTGTTAAATATCCCACATACCTTGGAAATCTTAGTGGGGTTGTCATTAGTCTGAATCAACTTGATGGTACACAACACATGCAGAAGAGTTTAAACTCTTTTCCAGCAGATCCTTAATTTTCCGTTTAGCAGACCCATACAGTATTTCTTGCTACCCACTGCTGCTTCCCTGTGTGTCTATTTCCACTCAACCGTTCCAAACACATATATAGAGGTGGGAGGGAGAGTGGATTTCCTCTGTTGCAGGCGGGATCTCTTCCCTAGAGAGAAGTGTCTAATCAACCCTACTATGCCAGGAACACATCCCTAAGACAATAGAACTGCAGTCTAAAATATTTAATTATATGTAGCTGTTGCACACACACACCCCCGTGAGCCCTGTATGTTTTGCCCCTCACCCAGGTTCACCTTTGGACTCGACTTGTTCTTTACCCCTTTCTTGCTGCCACCAGGGGATATTATCCTCACTATATCAATTATGAGTCTCACACTCTTGCTGCCAAATAAAACAAAGTTTATTCAAGGATAAACAGGTGAATCACAGAAGGAAAATCATGAATGTTCGATTAGCATTCATTCATTAAATGTGGATTTGATCACTTATAAGCTTGCTTGTCCTCATTTACTTTAATCAAGATCTAAGTATTGTCTGACTGTCAATGTACTTCTAATTCCTTTTAACTCTTTAATATTCTCTAACTAACCAACTGTCAAATATCTAGTCTAAACACTTCAGTCTTCTCTCTGTCTAAACGCTTCACCATCTTTTCCCTAACTGACTCTCTGTCACACCCAGTTCTCTTGACTCCGCCCCTCCTGTCCTGTCATAGGCTCCTGCACTAGAGCTCTAAAATGACTGACAGGAGTGATGTATGGGCTGTCCGCCACAGTAGCATACCTCAAAATTATATGGAAGAAAAGGCGGGGTAGATAAAAACATAAAATGAATAAATGTACAGTTTATATTCTCTCCTGTCCCTTTCAAACATACAACAAAATGTTGATGATGATCCATTATGCCATGTTCTGTGATGATTGTAATAAAATTTGGAACGGAAGAAAGAGGCAATCTGAGCTAGCATGCCTCAGCAACATTTCAAATTACACAATCAGTTTCTTTTATCAGAGTTTCTGTACTTGGATAGTTGCTGAAGCCTTCATTCACTCTGTTTGGTGTGCTGATTTACCCAGTGAAAGACACAGATGTGCTTGAAAAGTGATGGCAACGTCACTAGCCCTCATTTTATATTTCCAGATAGTGTTGGCATCTTTTCCTAGTACAGATCTTGAGTCTTTAGTAAAGATGTAATAAAAATATTCCCCTGTCTTACTACCTTGATTTTTTTTTAATGGAGGATATTTTGGTACATTGAGACACCCTGTCAAATAACAAATTGCCAACCAATACAAAATCTTTGTTCCTGTACAAAACCAAAAAGATTTTCAGAATTAATTAACTCTCACTCTCATAATTCAGGGGGAATTCCCCCCCCCGGCCCACTTATGGGACTGGGAACTGTCAAACTGGCAAGAGGTGGAGCGGCCCCCTCGCCTCTATGCCATTCAAATGCCACCTCTTTGAATGGTTAGAAAAAATGCCCTGCTGCACCATGGGAGCTGTGAGGATTTGCAAGGTGCAGAAGGACACCTTTCTGAGGGTGCGAAGATGCAAAGCATAAATGACATGAAGGTAAGAGGGCTGCTCTGCTTCTTGCTGGTTTGACAACTCCCAGTCTCATTCAGCCTGGGGAGTTCCTGCCAAATTATAGGATTGGGATTTTGTTAATTCCAAAAATCTCATCCTGATGGTATGTTAGCACAGCTTGCATAGTACTGTACATCCCTACAATACAGTAAATATGCCTGACTCTGCCCATTGAAGTAATACATACATTTAAGGTTTCCACAAACAACCAAGGGTAGCGCAATGGATATTACTGGCAGTTTGATTTAAGCTGTAGTATGCCTCAGTTTAGAAATCCAGAGCTATCCGTAATGCTTGTTGGGAGCAAAATGTTTGTGCCCTTAATTGTTTTAAGAGCTGCAGTCACCTAATTTGCCTAATTTGTTCTTATTGCTTACTGGCACTAAGCCATGGCCTCTTAAGCAACCTGGGAAGTAATGCATCAAGGTATTGATTCTTGTCACATCGAGGATATGAAAACTGCCAAACCGAGCTTGAGGAGCAAATCTAATAACCAAATTGCTTTGTGAGAAGTAACTTGCTGACTAATGTGAATGGGTATCCATAAGTAGTTTTTGCACATTGCAACCTGAAGGTCAGTAATCAGAGTGAAACTGCAAATGAGGCATCTCCTTCTACAGTAGTCTTACTAATGGGCTAATAAAGGCCTGTGTGTTTGAACTGTGATGGAGTTCCTGAAAAAACGATTACCAAAATGAGGAGGCCTGCCTATTAATGAGAGAAATTGTGCTTGAGGTGAAAAGTATTGCGAGAAGGCAATACACTGAGAGAACTTGCTGCTGTGCCCACAGCTTTTCAGACAGACTTACTGTGCCTCTTCTACAATTCAGTTTTTACATAAAGTACCGTTCTGTGTGCTGCTGCTTCACAGTTTCAGCACAAACTGTTATTTTCTCTGTACATGTACAGCAGGACACCCGTCATAGGCTTTTGCCTCCAAGCTCCACTTTCTAGAAAGTCCTTCAAAACAAAACGGAGGAAATATTTCTGCACTGTTTTGCAGAGCGGCTGTTCTGAAAAATTGCTCTTGGTAAAATTGTTCTTGTGGTCAAAACCAGTTTCTTTCTTGATGTCTGTCCTTTCCCAGCTCTTCAGAACACTTCTTTCTGAAAATCTGCCTCTCAGATTAACTGTGTGAACTCAAGTATTTTCTGTGCTGAATGATATTGGGTGGTTAAACCTCAAGGTATTTACATAAATTTGGAGTCCTTCTGCCCCTGGCAACCCAGTGCGCAACACTGTCAGCCATCTATTTGGAAAAGAAGTCTCAGCCATGTTCCTTCAGGGCCAATGTTCTTTTATGGTTTTGAGCGGAACACAATACACCCACATTTTGAGAAGAAAATAAAGGAAAGAACTGGATACTTGTTGTGGTTGTTACGTCCAATCAAGACACTTCAGATTTATAGTAATCCTATGAATGAGCGATCTCAAAAATGCCCTGTCCTCAACAGCCCTGCTCAGCTCTTGTAAATTCAAAGTCTATGGCTTCCTTTAGGGAATCAATCCATTTCATGTTTGGTCTTCATCTTTTCTTGCTGCCTTCCACCCCTCCGAGCATTATTGTCTTTTGCAGACAATATTACCTTCTCATGGGGTAGGACAGCCTCAGTTTCATAATTCTTTTGCTCCAGAGATAGTTCAGGCTTTATTTGCTCTATTTTGCATTTTTCTTTAATGATATATATGGTTTCAGCTCATATTTCTTCTGGTTCATGGTGAATTGAGTTTAGTAATCAAATCTGTTCTTTATGTGTAGTTTAAATTCAACAAGAATGCTATTTAAATTATATTTTGGCACTAGAATTCTTTTAATGTCCTTTTCCAGCTTTCCTCTACTGTTGTATATTACAGTTTATCATCAGTACCACAATCTGCACCTGGTCTTGTTTTGGCTGAGGGGATACAGTTTCTCCATGTGTCCAGTCATCTCTTTGGTTGTTTGAAGCATTTATTTTCAATAAACAAATTGTTTGTTTCTCAGATCTGTATGAGTTTATTTCTCAGATCTGTATGATCTCCTGCTTTGTTTCTGTCCCCTAAACTAAATTTTGCAATATTTGTTTCTTCAAATTGATTGAGCATTATTTCTTCATTTTCTGTTCCAGACCCTTATGATTATTAGCATCCCTTGTTTTAGTGTGTGTGTAATTGATTTCCTCATGGATGCTTACATAAAAACTTTCAGTTTCATCTTCTTCTTCATCTGTAGTTCAAGTGTAGATTTGAATAATAGTTATGTTGACTGGTTTTTAAGAGAGTCTGATTTATATTACAGTATTTGGTCAAATTTTGCCTTATAGCCCTAACTGTCTGTGCTACATCTTGTCTCAGTATTAGAGCCACTCCATTTCTTCTGAGTTTATCATTTTCAGAGTACAAAGCTCTGTAGTTGTCTGACTGACAACTGTTTTAAAATATCTCATTTTAAATCACTGCCAATGCACACTACGAGTCTTTCTTTGAATTATAGAGAAGTAAAACTTCGTAAATTGGGACATCTGACTGGCTATGTCCCTTGGATTGAAAAATTATGTTAAATCAAGTTCAATACATGAAGATGAATGGAGCAGCAAATATTGTCAATTATTCTCTCAGCCTCCTACTTAATACCAAGGTTTATGATTCATCACCTTGTGTTTGAAACATTGGCAGTATCCAGATTCAAAAACAAGAGCAGCAACAAAGATCAAGTTCTGCTGGTACCATGCTTTTAGCAAAGAAGGCAAGGTTCCTGATGCAGATGAGAAGAGAAAATACCTCCATCCTCTGAATCTAAAATATCCAAGCTCTGCAATATGAAGTCAAAGCTACTTCTCTCCATACAGATCTGCAACCGATTTAAGGGCCAGTTCACTCATGAGTGTGACTGATTATCTGGATATATATGCTCCCCACCCAGGAGACTTTTCATTACAGCACTTGATGATCATTCATATTTTCCAAGCAATAGACACATAGAGAACATGTTGAAAACCAGCTCTGATCATTGCTTTGTGTTTGAGTAAGAAGTGGTTAACTGATGAAAAAAGAGTCAGGTTCTGTGATTTCCCCCTGTTTAATGTCTTCTTATGAACAGTAATAAGTAGAGATGGGTACAAATCAGAAAAAAATGATGAATCACTTTGATTTTGATTTGCCATTGTTGATGAATCACAAATTACTAATTTATAATTTTTTCTCACTAATCAATTCATCAATTAATTTTTTAATTTAAAACCCTATAAAATGTCCTCCCCAAGCACTAGAGACACCAAATTCACAGGGAAACTTCCCTGCCTCCCTTTTATAAGTCTCGCAAGACTGATGAAGTTTGGGTTTCAGATGTTTGAGTTATAGGAGGGACAACCTCAGGCACCCAAAGACACCAAAAACAGAGAAGCTTCTATTAAATCTCCTGTACAATCCCTCCAAGTTTGGTGAAAAAGGACAGACGGACAGACATACAGACAGATGTGTGTGTGTGTTCATGTGTGTGTACACACACACACAAAATGTCCCTAAATAGTTATTTCAATGTCTGATGTGCTATGAAAAGAATGCACACCATTAGGTTCTTCCACCATGATGGTTTTTACTGCCCTTTGACAGGACAGAACAGAACAGCTCATCATTTTACAAGGCAAAACCCACGTGGTGGCATTTTGCTAAGACTCTCCCCACCCATTAACAATTAGGTCTGAACCTTTTTCCTGTTACTTCACGCTGCTTGGAAATTGTAATGCTGGAGGTGGGGAGCAGAAACAGATATTATAATTCCAATATCACACTGCCACGGGGGTTATTTGTGGTGGTACTAGTTTCTTAGACGGGTGAAAACAGCTATAAAAAGAGGTGCCTGTCATTAAAGCACAGCCTCTGCAGTTTCTACCCATCTTCCACTCGTGTAATTGGGATGAAAAGCGGTAAGTAATAATGTGATAACTCATCAGAGTCAGAACTACAACTGTGGGAGAATAACGCCTGGTATTAGAAGGTTTGTAAATTAATTTTCAGGTTTTTGTTCATTGTCATCTCCAAATGGTTGGATGGATTTGTTTTTCTAGCACTCAGTCTCACATGTTTTTTTTTTTAAAGGTCACATTTACAAGATGCATGATGTACACCTTTCCTTTGGGCTCTACATGAGAAGACTATGCAGACATAAAATATTTTATGGATAGTAGATCCATCCTTTTGTGCTGTACTAACAGGAAGAGATGAATTAAAACTGGGGAAACTCAAAGTCAGGTGTCAATTATGCTCTGCGTTTCTAATAGTGTAAATATTAGGTATGAGATTTTCAAAGGCAGAAGATGTTTAGAAACTGAATTATTTGTTTAAAAATGTTTCTTTCATTAAAAGTCTTATGATTTTTGTAGGGTTATATACAATTCTGTTCCTAAATAAATATGAAATAAATAAAAGGGATGTGTCAAAACACCCGACACCCTACTCTACATCTAAGTAAAGGGCATACAGATCTGGGCTGATCTGTTCTGTGGCCTTTTGAAGACCCTCTGACCTCATCCTTTTCCAGGTTGTAGTGCTATTTATACATTTCACTTTCACTGTGAAGCCCCCATTCCCGAGAATGGAGGCATGAAAATACCATAGTCACAGATTGACTGATGCAGGCAGGAAAGAAAGATTTCTGATGAAGGCAGGGACAGTTGCAGAGATAAGTTCTGATGGCTAGAAAGAAGTGGAAAAATATATCTATTTTTCACATATTTTACCAGCAAAGATAACAAGGATCCCAGCAGCTTCCAAAGGCAATCAAGGAGAAGGGGACACTTTTAAAAGGCAATGGACACACGCCTCTCTGATTTCATCCTAAATGGGCAATGCTGGGATCCTGCTCCTCTCTATATTGTTTGCATCTAGTCTCTCTGCTCCCATTCTTCCTGATTCATGGATCTTGAATTAGTATTGTTGAGGCCACAAGACGTGGATAATTTGATCCATGACTTTGCAGCAGGCAAAGCAAGGAAGATTCATCACTATGGTAATAGACATATTCACCTTCATCTAACCTGAAATTTTTCTTCTCTTTCCCTTCTTCTGATTACAATACGGGAATATCATATTTAATATGAAGCACCATTAATGCTTCTGGGATCTTTGCTCCACCATACGGTGACCTTGAAAATGCACAAATAAAAGTTTATTGTTATAAATTTGCCTGCAAATAATGCACATGTCTAACAGAGTTGTATCTAATGGCTTCCTAAAATGCCTGACGTTGCAAAACACTGACAATATTTAAAGTTGGCTTTTATGTCATGATTTTTTTATATTGATTGATTGAAAAATAGATAGATTTATATTTCTATTAGCCATAATTCTTGTCTTATACTTTCCAATTAAAGCTATTATTAAGTGTAGTTTCCAGGCTGGATTACACATAAAGGGGGGTTCCATGGCTGTACATTGGAACATGATGCTTGTGAATATCTTGTATTATTAAACTGAGATTATCCAATTTATTCAGTATATCCTTGAAGCCACTTTTTTGGTGTTGCAAAACCACAGTGGTGACTTCCAGGGATGTGAAATGCCCTCTTCAAGGAGATCTGCTTGGTATTCTTTAATTCTGCTAGGGTCTTCCACTTCTGACAGACATTTAATCTTTAAATTATTGCTCATGTTATGAGTTCTATAGCTGTCTTTTTAACATTGTAATATTTTCAGTATTGTACAATTAAAAATTTAATTTATTTAAATATTTAAATTTAGTATGGATATAATTTTAAATAATTATAACATTAACTAGATAATGATTACAATTATAATTTTGCATAATGGTAATTATACATTATTATAGTTGACTGGTTATACTGAATTTCTTCAGTTTTTATGATTAATAATAATAAAGCTAAAAACACAGTCATTTTAGCTTTCATCTCCAGAATGGAAGGGGGAACCATAATCTGCATTCCAGCCTAAATGAATGCAGTTAGATTTTCTGATAAATTTTAGTTTAGTGAAATACTTTGTGGATGAGTAACAACTTTTAAAAACCATATTTTAGGTTGTAATTGTGGTGCTAAATGAGGAAAGTAAAGTTTATTTTATACAATCTTGAACCCAAAGCTCTATGTAGTGACCAAAATATCTTAAAAGAGGTTTTCAAGATACCGAATCTTCATTCATGATTGAGAATGTTTCAGTTCTGTGATTCTGTGTAATTCCAATTTGCAAAATTAAAATAATAGCTGGATGCCTGTCTGTTAAGCTGGTGCTTTTAGACACACACCCCTCCCAAATGATCTAGTCCACTTGCATAGAACCTTGCCAGATAAGTATCTTATCTCTCTACAGCTTTCCCATTCACCCTCTGCTCCCTCCCTCTTCCACAGTTTCTTCCCACTCATTGAAAACAGCCTGTTCCACCTACCAATCTGTTCTTTTGACAGTTACCACCTACCCTTCACAAAACCTTTGTATTATTCTCCCCCCCCCCCCCCACTATTGTTGGGTTGCACTTAGTTTTTGTGATAACCGAGTTGCAATTTGCAAGACACAGGCAGCACTTAAAATGTAAACTGAAATAACAGTTGCCTCCACTGTACCTCTTCGGTGAGTCTGGTTCACCTCCCCCTTTGCCGATTCCAACCTCCTCACATTCTAGTTGGCAATTATATATACGAGCGATTCCAAAAGTAATTGAATTGGCAGTCTTGCCCTTCCCCCATGCATCTGTTTTATTTTTATTTTTTAATCCTAATTAAACTTTTCATCTGCTAGGTGCATAGGGCATTGCACCAAAAAGATGATTTAAACTATTTAAGTCAATTTTTAAAAAACAGAAAATTATTTTAAAATCATTTGTGACGCTGTTAAATTTTTGGAAAGAGAAGGGATGAGGATGCTACAGTTGCTCTACAATGAGTCATGTACTGGTAGCTTTTGTTACTTGCAGTCCAGAGAGTCCCCTGGACTGCAAGGAGAACAAACCTATCAATTCTGAAGGAAATCAACCCTGAGTACTCACTGGAAGGACAGATCCTGAAGCTGAGGCTCCAATACTTTGGCCCTCTCGTGAGAAGAGAAGACTCCCTGGAAAAGACCCTGATGTTGGGAAAGTGTGAAGGCAAGAGGAGAACGGCAGAGGACGAGATGGTTGGACAGTGTCATCGAAACGACCTACATGAATTTGACCAAAGTCTGGGAAGCAGTGGAAGACAGGAGGGCCTGGCGTGCTCTGGTCTATGGGGTCACAAAGAGTCAGACACAACTTAACAACTAAACAACAATAAACAAGCTTTTGTTACAAACTGTCAAAACCATGTTTCTTTGAGTTGACATGGAAATAGGAATAGCTGTAAAATTATTTATTCTACAAGGAAAGAGCCACTTCTACTCACTAGAATCAAATTTGGGCTAAAATGCAGTCAGAAAGACATGCTTTTGGTAGGATTTGTATAACCATATAATGCATTAAAGAAATCCATAATTGAAAAATTGGAGTAAAAACTCAATATCCTTGGGGAAAATGTGCACAAACACATAATTTTTGATAGAAAAGTGTTTAAAATTGTAAATATACTCCAAAACATGAATGAACTTCCGTGTGGCCAGAAAATAATATCAGGATTGAGGCGGAGCAATGTGGAGTAAACCTCAAGAAGAATCTGGGGAACCTTGGTGAGCTTGAGCTTCACTGATTCATACATCCCTATGCTAGGTAAGAGCAGGTGTGTCTTAAAAGAACAAGGTAATTCCAATTCCATAGCAATTATACTCTTCAAATAACATATGTTTGCGCCTGGGTGTAAGGACACAGATCCCAATGGACTCAACCGAGAAAGGCCATATACAATTATAGTAACATCCAGAATCCATGTTACTTCAGAATACTTGTGGGACTACAGCTCAGTGATAGGATGCTTTCTTTACCAGTAAAATGTCACAGGTTTTTTGCTTGTATCTTTAGCTGCACGCCAGAGAGCTGGCTTCTAAGGTATGAGATTTGTTTCACACCTAGACGAAGTGGTTTATTTAGCTACGCATGCTGCCAGTGGTTTAGGTATCTGGATGTGGAGCCAGAGGTTGGGAGTTCGACTTCCCACTGTGCCTCCTTGACAAGCTAGACTCAATGATCCATTGGGTTCTTTCTAGCTCTGCAGTTCTAAGATTAAGATTATTAAGTGGGATCATTTAGCCAGCATGCAGAAGCACGTTGGTGCATCTTTCATGAGAAGGAGTTTTATACTGCCTCGTTGTATTTCACTTTCAGTAACATTTGAACTGCATGTGAAATAACCAGAATCTTGCATAAATGTGGACAAACGTCATGCATCTCTCTTTCATCCTCAATTATGAGGGTTGAGGTTACAATGAAATAAAGTTACAAGAGCTAACATTGTTAGTATTAACTCAGAAGGAAATCTTGGAAGTGGCATAATAGGCATTATATTTTGATGAACTGAAAATTTGCAGTTACATTACGGTTTATAACAAAATGTTATAAAGTTTTTTTCCAAGTATTCGCGAAGGCTTTCACGGCCAGGATCTAATGGTTCCTTTTGCACTCAAAAACACAGAGTGCAAAAGGTCAATGGACCCAGCCACAAGGTCAGGGGATTACTACACACAAAAGACCATCTAATGACACCCATCAACCACAGGGACAGATAATCTCCCCTCCTTATCACAACAATACAACTAAAACAAAACACACTAATCACCCATCTTCTGATTAGGACAATAGCCTATTTCACAAACTAGCCTATCTCACAGCCATAAATACCCCACTCCCAAGCCAACTACACCAGAGCACAACTTGCTGTCCTCTGAAGATGCCGGCCACAGAGACTGGCTAAACGTCAGGAAGAACAACCTTCAGAACATGGCCAAAGAACCCGAAAAACCCACAACAACCATTTTTTTCCAAGTATTTACTACCCGAGAGTGCTGCACAGGAGGAATGAATCTTACAAAAATAGCATAACATCTCATGACCTTTGTTTGGGAGGGAGCTCGTGAATCTTATACAATGGCATGAACCATAGGGCTTGATCTCAGTGCTCTTTAGAGGCCTACGAAGAGTATATTCCATGCATCTGTGTCATACAAGGGAGCAAAACAGATCCTTTCTTTAAATTGTACGCACACACAAATACACACAGAGGCAATTAGGGAAGAAAATGATGAATCCATTGACAATTTTCTATTATTCAGAATTGTCTACTTTTTTCTTTAGTAGTAGATCTCATTTAAGGAGTATATGTGAGGGAATGCAAAGAGTCACTGCAGAGTGCAGAGACTGGCTGTACTTTTCTAGGTACCCTGTATAAACACATGACTTATACCCAGATGCTGATCCATCCTCTACTTCCTGTTATTGATATCTGGGAGATGTCAGCAATCTATCTAAAAACTTGAAGCTGGGGGTTGGTATCAAGGTGGGTCTTTTGAGAGACTGGGATTACCTGAAGTAGCAAAGTATTCAAAACTGGCCTGAGACAGTTGCTATTCCCTTGTTTTTAGCAGAGTAAGATGAAAATGATGGTCCCATAATCTGATGCCAGCTCTGAACTGGAGTCTTATACAGTATTGCCCTGTCTATGGTTAAAATAACTTTGGATCAAAATTTTATAAGCTTCTGTTTGACATATATTCAATCAGGTCTCGAATAGCCATTAAGGTTAAGTACTGTATAACTTAAGTGCCCTAAATTGGCTGGAATGGGCTATTTTCAGTCAGACAATTACAAAGTTTTCTACTCTGAAAATAATAAACTGAAAAGACATGGAGAGGCTCTAATACTGAGTCAAGATGTAGCACAGGCATTTAGGGGTTCTAAGGCAAGAACTGACCAAATAATATCAGTCAGACTCCATGGAAAACCTGTCAACATAACCATAATTATTAACCTCAATTCATCTTTAACCAGAACTGTTTTTGTATTATTATGTAACTGTATTATTCGGGAAGAATGTAAAAAGACAATTCCTGCAGTAAAAAGAAAAGAGGAATCTAGATCGATGATGGAAGAACACTTAAAATTATAAAGGACAGACTAGGATGAAAAGCAAAAGGTGACAGAAAAAGGGTCTGAACCATAAACGTACCTTTTCAGTGGCTGTAAATATTCACAGGCTACTGAAGCACACCAAAGAATCTCAGAAGAAGAACATTTATGCCTTATATATGACAGCAAAGCCTTTGACTATGTGCATCATGAGACGCTATGGGTTGTTCTGGAAGAAATGGGTGTGCCTCAGCATGATTGTCCTCATGTATAAGCTGTATTGTAGTCAAGAAGCTACCATGAGGACAGAATATGGAGTGACGGAATGGTTTCCTGTGGGCAAAGGATGGATGTTATCCCCCACTCAATCTGTACATAGAACATATCATATGGAAAGATGGACTAGATTCAGATAAGCATCAATACTTTAAGCTATGGATATGATACCATCTTACTGACAGAAAGCAGCAATGACTTGGGATGACTTTTAGTGGAAGTGAAAGAAGAAAATGCCAAAGCAGAACTGCAATAAGAAGACAAAAATCATGATTGCACAAGAGCTACACAACTTTAATGTTGACAATGAAGAAACTGAAATAATGAAAGATTTTGTATACCTTGGTTCAATAATCAAACTAAATGGAGACTTCAGCAAAGAAATCAGAATGATACTGAGACTCAGAAGGACAGCAATGAGAAAAGATAATCAATTGTAAGGATGTGTTACTGGATACCAAGACCAAGATCTTCCACATTGTTGTATGTATGAGTGTGAAAGCTGGACAATAAAGAAAGTTGATGGGGAAAACATGATTCATTTGAAATATGGTGCTGGATGAGAGCTTTGTGGCACATCATGAGAAGGCAATGTTCCCTGGAAATGACAATAATAATGGGAAAGGCTGAAAGCAGCAGGAAAAGAGGTAGATCAAGTACAAAATAGATTGATGCCCTAAATTAACCACAGGTTTGAGCTTAAAGGAGCTGAACAAGCCTGTTGAGTCCAGGACATTTTAGAGATCACTCATTTGTAGGGTCAACATAAATCAGAACCATCTTGACAGCACAGAACAAAACAACAACATTCTTATAGTAGTTGCCTTCAAAATGTAAGTAACTAACCAAACTAGGTAGCATTAGCCTGTCTTTTGTTTTTATCAGTGACTGGTGTGTTTGTGAGTTACCTCAGTGCAACAATATTAAAGAGCAGCAAATAAAGATTTTTTTAAAATTACTTGGATGGCAATTATGTTTTTCCAGTCATTATCGATTCACTCTGTATCACTTGACTAGTTTGTGTGGGATCATAACTGAAACATTTGCAAATACTTGGTGAGAAGGCAGAAAGAACAGCTTTCTTTCTCATCTGTTAATAGCTGTGATTGAGGAAGATTAATTCACTTTGAGTAACCTAGGCACATGAGAGGGTGAAACCAGAATGCCTGGCTGGGAACAAATATTATTTCTATGTCTGCCTCTCCTTAACTATTTATTTGCTTTTCAAAAGTCAAAATATATTTAATGAAGTTAGATAGTGAGAAAAACTACCAGCAAAGGTTCTCCATTCTTTGGTAAAATCAAATACAGTGGGACCTCAACTTACAGGTGTCCCTACCTACGAACATTTCGACTTACGAATGGCTCCATTTGCAAAAATTGGCATTGACTTGTGAACAGAGCCTTGACCTACAAACGAAAAAAGGCAGGGGAAAAGGGCTGGAAATTTGAATTTCCCGCCCTTTTCCCCTGCGTTTTTGCATTCGGAGGTCTCAAAGGGCTTCCTCCAATGTCAGGGGAAAGCCGTTTGAGACCTCCAGAGGCAAAAAGGCAGGGGGAAAGGGCAGGAAATTCGAACTTCCAGTCCTTTTCCCCTGCCTTTTTGCCTTTTTTCTTCCCTCAGAATGCATTGATCAGTTTTCAAAGCATTCCTATGGGAAATGGTGCTTCGACTTAAGAACGCTTTGACTTAAGAACGCAGTCCCAATACACATTAAGTTCTTAAGTCAAGGTACCAGGTAGATTAAATGGGAGGTGATCAAGGTAGATTAAATGGGAGGTGACAAAAACAGGTGTGAACTCACAGTTGCCACTACTATTGGCCCCTTTAACAAATTTTACAATATAAATAGGCTCAATGAGAAAAAATTAGCAAAGAGAGAATGAGTGAAGGTGCACTAATTTCTTCTCCACAGGGAAACAGGGGATATACTTATGTGAGGGGAGGTGACTATGAGGCTCTAATAGGGGACCTCTTAATGCATTCTTAATGCAATCCTTAAGCTGCAGGATTTGGTTTAAGGGGAATGACACAGCAAGTGTAGTGGCTTATTTTGCAGGTTAAAAGACAATGGTGGGATATGAGCAGATGATTGAAAATGGAAGTAGAACTGAATAGATATCTCCTGTTGTGAAAAAAATCCAAGACAATTGTACTGGTGGACTTTTTCACTCCTGTAGTATCACATATGATCTAAACCACAGATTTTTGTATAGTGCTGTGGATCTCTGGTGTGTGTGTGTGTGTGTGTGTGTGTGTGTGTGTGTGTGTGTGTGTGTTGCTCGGAGGGGGAACTATTGCAGTTTCATGTTATATTCACTTCCTGTTAGATGGAAAGGGGATGTTTCCCTGAGGCTGCTTGTAGGAAGCTAAATATTCTAAAGCTTTCACAGATTTTTGCTGTGCTCCATTGACATGAAAAATAAAAGTACTGTAGTAAGTCTCAGACACAGATGGCTGAAGATTTCACAGATGGAGATTGCCATGAAGTATTTGAGCCAGTTGGGTGATAACCGTACTATGATTTGATTTGTTGTTGTTTGGTCGTTAAGTCATGTCCGACTCTTCATGACCCCATGGACCAGAGCACGCCATGTCTTCCACTGCCTCCTGGAGTTGGGTCAAATTCATGTTGGTTTGTGATGACCAGCTTGTTCGCTTGACAAAACTCTATTAGCCTTTGCCCTGCTTCGTTTTGAACTCCAAGACCAAACTTACCTGTTGTTCCTTTTATCTCTTGACTCCCCTATAATGACAAGAACATCTTTCTTTGGTGTAAATTCTAGAAGATGTTGTAAGTCTTCATAGAATTGGTCAGTTTCAGCCTCTTCAGCATCAATGGTTGGTGCATAAACTTGGATTACTGTGATGTTGAAAGGTCTGCTTTGGATTGAAATCATTCTATCATTTTTCAGATTGTATCTCGGTACAGCTTTTCCCACTCTTTTGTTGACTATGAGGGCTACTCCATTTCTTCTATAGGATTCTTGCCCACAATAGCAGATATGATAATCGTCTGAATTGAAATTGCCCATTCCTGTCCATTTTAGTTCACTGACGCCCAGGATGTCAATTTTGATTCTTACCATCTCCTGTTCAACCACATTCAGCTTACCAAGGTTCATAGATGTTACGTTCTAGGTTCCTATGCAGTATTTTTCTTTGCAGTGTCGGACTTTCCTTTCACTTCCAGGAGTGTCTGCAGCTGAGCATCCTTTCGGCTTCGGCCCAGTCACTTCATTAGTTCTGGAGCTACCTCTACTTGTCCTCCGCTCTTCCTCAGTAACATGTTGGACGCATTCCGACCTGAGGTGCTCGCCTTCCAGCATCATATCTTTTATCCTTTTGTTTCTGTTCATGGGGTTTTCTTGGCAAAGATATTGGAGTGGCTTGCCAATGCCTGCTCCAGGTGGATCGCATTTAGTCAGAACAATCCACTATGACCTGTCCATCTTGGGTGTCCCTGCACAGCATAGCGATAGCCTATGGCTTCTCTGAATTACTCAAGCCCCTTTGACATGACAAGGCAGCAATCTGTGAAGGCTATGATTTGATATCCTTTCAAAAACCACTTCCTGAACCATGGAAAATCCCAGGTATATGTGACTGAAGCATAACCTTTTTACAGAATACTGAATTTACATTACCCAGGCTGAAAAATAGGTACACTTCAGTATACAAAAGCCTGAGATTTTGGCAAATCTTTGAGTCTGAGTCTTTAGTACCAAGTACCAAGCCCCAAGTTCCTATTAAAAACAAGCTTGTTCTCCCCAGAAAAAAGGGAGGGGCGACTAGGTTCCATGGAACTTAAGTTTGACTTGACAGCAAATCATATCCTCCATTATTCAATAAATTTATTTGTTTGTTTGTTTGTTTGTTTGTTTGTTTGTTTTTAATTAATTTGTATCCCACCTCTCTGGTCTTGCGAACACTCTAAGCAGCTTCCAATGCAACATAAAACAACTAATAAAAATAACAAAAGAATTTACAACACAGGAAAATAGAGTGAAGAATAAATAAAGAAAATAAACAAAGGTTCAAGTATTGACTGGAGGGAAGGCCTGAATAAACATCCATGTTTTAAATTGATTTTTAAAGATACCCAGCATTGGGGCCACGTGTATCTCTGGAGGGAGATTGTTCCAGAGGCGAGGAGCTACCGCCGAGAAGGCCTGATTTCGAGTTTTCTCCATCCGGGCCTCTCTCAGCGTCAGGCTCCTCAGCCTCACCTCCTAATTTGCTTGGGTGATCTGGGTAGACCTTGGTGGGAGTAGGTGTTCCACCAAATATTGAGGTCCTAAACCTTTCAGGGCCTCGTAAGTAAACATTAAAACTTTGAAGTCGATGCGGAACCGAATGGGCAGCCAATGCAATGCAGCCAGAATAGGAGAAATATGCTGGTATTTTCTTGCTCCACTAAGGAGTCTGGTCGCCGCATTCTGCACCACCTGGAGTTTCCGCATCAACTTCAAAGGCAGCCCCACGTAGAGTGCATTACAGTGGTCTAATCTTGAGATTACGGGCACATGCACCAAGGTAGTGAGGGCCCCCGTGTCAAGATAGGTTCGCAGCCAGGCTGTCCACCAGAGATGGAAAAAGGTGGTGCGGACTACCAATGCCACCTGCTATTCCATGGTGAGCGTCAGGTCCAGATGAATTCCCAAGCTGCGAACCCCACTCTTTGTGGCAAGGGTCACCCACCCAAACAAGAGTCAGCCAAGCCGCCGACCCCGGGGGCACCCACCCTCAGAACCTCCGTCTTGTCTGGGTTCAGCTTCAGCCCATTTTCCTGCATCCATTGCAGTACGGTCCTCAGGCAGCGCTGGAGGGACAGGATGGCATCACCTGCAGTTGGTGAAAATGAGATGTAGAGCTGGGTTTCATCAGCATATTGATGACACGATGCCCCACACCCCCTGATGACCCCACCCAGCAGCCTCATATAGATATTAAACAGCATTGGGGAGATAATCGACCCCTGTGGAACCCCACAATTGAGACTCCACAGGGCCAAAACACTCTCCCCAAGCTCTACTCTCTGGGATCGGTCCTCCAAGAAGGAACGGAGCTAGGCGAGCGCCGAGCCACCAATTCCTAACTCAGAGAGCCTCCCCAGGAGGATAACATGGTCGACGGTATCGAAGGCAGCCGAGATGTCGAGGAGGACCAACAGAGATGTTTTACCCCTGTCAGCCTTCCTCAACAGGTCATTGTACAGGGCGACCAATGCCGTCTCTGTACCATGGCGCGGCCTGAAGCCCGACTGAAAAGGATCCAGGGCATCTGTTTCATCCAAATGAGCCTGAAGCTGGTTGGCCACCACCCTCTCGACCACTTTGCTGATGAAAGAAACATTGGCAATGGGCCTATAAGTGCCAATTTCGTCCGCTGCCATATTAGGTTTCTTTCTTATGGGCCTAATGAGTGTCTCCCTGAGGGCAGATGGAAACCTGCCCTCAAGAAAAGACCCATTTATTATTACCGTGTCCCATTCTGTTGTTATCAGCCTGGCTGCTTTGATTAGCCAGGCCGGGCAAGGGTCAAGAGAGGAGGTGGTGGCCCAACAGCAATCAAGCACTTTGTCCACAGTATCTGGCATCACAGGCTGAAAGAGATTGAGAGTCACCGGGCAGGACGGAGTGCTGGACATCTCAGCTCGACTCACTGTATTCAAATAAGGAGAGAGCTCCCAGCGGATGGCCTCCACTTTAGATCTAAAAAATGCGGCAAATTGGTCCGGTGAAAACCTAGGGGGAAGCCCGTCACTCAGACCAATTCCGGATAGGTTGCGCACTATACGGAATAAACAGAATGATTCTTACAACAGAAACTGTAAAGACATTGGATGTACATTCTGTCCACATCTGAACCATACCCATATGAAAAAGAAAAGTTCTGTACCCAGTCTGTTTGTATGACAGGAAAATCCAAAGTCTAAAATCTAGTAGCAAGTTACAGCTAGAATAAGCCATTGAATCAGTAGGTATTTGATGAGTTCTGCCTCCATACGTTCTGTTGATTCAGTGGGCCTATTTAAGTTGCAGCTTGTTACTGGATCTCAGCCATGGTTCTCCTTCTGTCTTCA